>NC_062546.1:164558135-164864859 GCF_016906955.1 Phacochoerus africanus | reverse complement strand
CTAAACTTAAATTACAATAATCAGGAAGCAAAATTTACCCAAATAAGCAGAAAACATGATTTGCATTTTAAGGTATCATAGAATTTCACTTCCTTGAACTTCTAAACTTTCTCACTTATTCCTCTCAATTTCCTATACTTGCTCTTAGTAATTCATTCTTCAGTAGCCAAAATATCCTGTGGATTCAGAACTACATTGTTCAGCTAATTTCTCCCGCCCTCTCACCATGCACCAATTCCCACACTTCGTCTTTTTATTATCTGACAGGCACCAAAATTTGCTTTGAATAAGCACCACCATCTTACATAATTAGGAGTCTTTCATCTTGCAACTACACCCCTTTCAAACAACTGGAACAAGGAAGAAAACAAGCAGTGTTTCTGAAGAGCTTGGAACACAGTCACAAACACCAACTCTGTAATTCAAAGAAATTCTCTTTGGCGTGCCTCAGGCTCTCCCTAAGTCGTTTTACTTTGACATAGTCCATTTATCAATATATCCTGAGAATGTTAATGACTAATGTCAAATAATAACCAACATTCACGATGCAATGATCTTGAGTCCATAAGTACAGGTTAACTTGTGTTCTGTAAATTAGAATAAATTAGAACAGGAAGTAGACAATTCACCTCTGGAACAGTGCCATCCACGATGGTTGAAATAAAAAAGTTTGAGCACTTGAAAAATGAGATTTATCAGTTTACCAAATACAATTTTGCAGAACACAATATTTTCTAACAATGCAGAACAAATTTTCCACCAGCACCTAGTCATTTTAAATTTACGTTACTTCTAAAGTTAAATGTTGTTGTGCAACAGTTTGGAGATAACTGAGGAAATCTCAGGGCATCACAAAACCTACCAAGGTCCATATGACGCAATGACTATAGAAAGAAAGTCTGGCGGTGGAGTCACAATTAGTCTAAGTGACTCTGACTTCAGATAGCTTGGCTTCCAGTGATTGCTTTGCCACTAAAGAGCTGTATGAACTTTTGGCCTACATTACTTACTCTGCCTCAGTTTCCTCATTTGTGAAAAGAGGATAATAAATGTAACAGTTTAGTATGGGATGCAGAGTAAAACAATGAATCTACACAGAGTAAAACCCAATGAATCTTAACTTGTTATAAACTTTTCTGTATATTTTCAGTTTTATCAGTCAGAAATACATTCACTGTATACACAGAGAGAATCAGCAAAAATTACATAATTGTAGCACTGGAAGGGAACTTAAAAATTATTCAGTGAAAAGAATGTAGAAATTAAATTACCTAATACAACTTTTAACCAATGTAGGAATCTTTTCTCAAATTCCCTCACGGTCATTTAACAACTGCATGGAAAATTCGTGGAAAGTAGCTAACTCTTTTAGGGTTTCTTTTGTGGCATGGCTTTGCCATTCACTCAAGTTTACTTTTAGAGAAAGAGAATAAAAATTTTCACCCTTTATGGAATGCAGGCAGAGTTCCAGGTAAAGTACTATACACCCTACCTGTATCCTTGCTAATCTTTATAATAATCCTACAGAATTGGTATTCTTAGAGATTAAAGCCAAAGATCTTTTCTGAGGTCATACAGTTAATAGGTCTAAAATGATGAAGTATTTTTATGAGTAATAACTCTTTAAAATATTTGAAAATATGGGAGTTCCCGTCGTGGCACAGTGGTTAACGAATCCGACTAGGAACCATGAGGTTGCGGGTTCGGTCCCTGCCCTTCCTCAGTGGGTTAACGATCCGGTGTTGCTGTGAGCTGTGGTGTAGGTTGCAGATGTGGCTCGGATCCTGCATTGCTGTGGCTCTGGCGTAGGCCGGAGACTACAGCTCCGATTGGACCCCTAGCCTGGGAACCTCCATATGCTGTGGGAGCGGCCCAAAGAAATAACAAAAAGACAAAAAAAAATTGAAAATATGTATCATTTTACTATATTTTCCACAGCAGCAATTTCTCAGCTATTCCTTATGAGATAATGAGGACTGCATTTTCTACTAGTCACCCTTCCCTGAATACTTAAAATATCTTTAATATTGCTCTTAAGTGTGATATCCAGGTGTGAATTTCCTTCTTTACATAGATATTAACTATCCTGATTTGGCTATTACTTTACTATACAGCCTAAGACTTTTTTTTTTTTTTTTTTGGTAGCTGTATCAGAATGTTTACTAATGTTCAACTAAGGCATCTAGATGTTTTTCACCTTAATGAAAATGCTATTGAGCTTGATCACTCCCATCTTGTATACATGCAGGGTGTTCATTCATTAGTTTGTTTTTTTATTAATAGCATGGCTGTTAATTTTATTTTATGGGTTTCATCTCAGGGTTCTGCCTTGTCAAGATCATTTTGAATCTTAATTCTGTCGTCTGACACATTAGCTCTGCCTTTTAACTCAGTGTTAATTTGATAACCATCCTTTCCATGCTTTCATCCAGGCTTTTGATAAAAATATTGACCAGGAAAGGGGCAAAGGTATAATTTTATAGCATGCTACTAGATATATTTTAATCATGCTCTATTTAAATGAATAATGGTCTAGTAATACAAAAAAAGTGGCTTTGTTTTTATAGTACTTATAGCTTTAAAACTGCGTATTTATCATATAATGCATTATTGTGATCTACTCCAGTCATTATAGCTATCAAACTGGGTAGACAGAGAAATTAGATTCAATAACAATAGGCTAATTCATAAAAGCAGGGTCGTGGTGAGGATTAAACAAGCACATACGGGTAGATCTCAATCCCAGGGTCTCAGTTAATACTATGAGGAGTATTTTTTATTTGTTTGCTTTTTAAAAAGAACAAAAGACAAAGGGGGAATGGTAAGTACCTGCTGTGTGCTGGGACTTTGGAGCTTTTGAAAGGCACCCCCAGGTTTCTCCTCATTCAGTTCATGAAAATAATGAATTCAAAGAAACTTTATTCTTGTGACTTAATAAGTGCTTGTGAACTCTTAAGTGTGTGAACTCTTTAATAAAAATGCCAGTCTTTTCCATTTTTTCATCATAGCACTTGTTGCCATCTAAATATTCTACTTAGTATCTTTGTTTTCTATCCACCATACGACAGGGATTTTTTTTCCTGTTTTGCTCACTGTTATTTTCTAGTACCAAATCAAATGGTAGATGATTATAGCAGATTCTCAAAAACACAACAAATGGCTTATAGGTCTGTCAAGGCTTGCATAAGTGTGTTGAAGATCCTTCCCTTGCTCAAGTTTTGATAAGTTCAGCTTCATCAAGGCAGTTAATGTCTATGGACCAAATAGATGTGAGCCCTCTGCCACTGGCCTCTGCCCTTGTGTCCTCTGCCACCTTTTCTTTTACTGACCCAGGATGTAGGAAGTGGGTATTCCCACTTTCCTAACACTTTCTCCATGTGGCCCAGGTCTAAGGCTAGCTCTTTTCTCTAGTCCCAATTCAAGTTTGTCTTCCAATAATTGGTCTAGCCTCATAGCTTTTCTGAAATGAAAAACATCTTGCCTGAGGCAGATGCTGAGAGTCTGCTCTCAGTTCCAATTTATTGTTCATTTGCATTCTTTGTTGCTTAGATTAGATTACTCCCAATATATGCTCAGATTTATTAATTGGGATTCATATTTCATTCACTTGGTATCTTGACATACTGCTTGCTCACAGCTTCACTGCAGATGCAATAAGCTACCAGGCCAGGATGTAGATGCTTTAAACTCTGGGCCCATTTGGGTCTGACCAAGCCCTTGTCCCTCTCATTATCTTCCCTATCTCATATTTATCTGCAGTGATCCCAAGGTATTGCAGACAGGGACAGAGTGGGAAGGAACAAGAGACCACTGATAGCTGGAAGATAAGACGTTTAAAAGCCAACTGCCTACCACTCAGTTTTGCACAGAAGGCCCCTACTTATACTATTACCAAAATAGTTTGTATATGTATATTACTGAAATAGTTTGAATATGTACAGGAAGTAAAATACATATAAAGCACCAAAAGAATTTTCTTTTCTTTTCTTAGGCTGGAGAAAAAGAAGTGACCTAATTATTGTTTTCAACTACATGACGGATTGCGTCCATCTGTTTTGGTCCTCCACCAGGAATAGAACTGGAGGAAATGGGCTTAATCTGCAGCCTGAGTTTTGTAGTTTAAACAGAAAGGAGAATTTCCTGACAGTGAGTAGTGGATCATGGACTTTGTTTCTTATGAGATTTAGTTTTCCATCTGGTTAGAGTATGTTTGATGCAGTTGTCTGTCTCTGAAGGTGGCAGAGGTGGGTACACATGGAGGTTAAATGACCTCTCAAACATTCTTTCTTTCTTTTTTTTTTAATGGTTGTACTTGGAGCATATGAAAGTTCCTGGGCCAGGGGTGTAATCAGAGCTGCAGCTGCGGCTTACACCATAGTCACAGCAAAACCAGATCTAAGCCATGTCTGTGTGAGACCTACATTGCAGCTTGCAGCAATGATGGATGCTTAACCCAATGAGTGAGGCCAGGGATGAAACTGCATCCTCATGGAAACAATGTCGGGTCCTTAACCCATTGAACAACAACGGGAACTTCTCAGACATTCTTATTCTTAAGAATTTATGATTAACTTAAAAAAGAACGGCAGTGCCTTCATGCTTTCCTAATATTTTTAAGGTAGGATGATATTATAATTTATTGAGGGAGAAATTTAAAAATTACTTCAAAATTAATGTTCAGCCACTTCTAGAGCATAGGAGGGAAGATCTTTGAATTGTGAAAATATTGAACATGGTTTACTAAAATGTCTTTCAGGGTTTGCCCTAGATGAAGTCATTTATTCAGTTATGTTTTATAGTTCTAAAATAGAATGTGAATTTGGAATGAATACTTTTTTCATGTGAAAGTATTTGGGTTAGACAAATTGATGTCATATTGAAGACAGTGACCTTAAAGCTTATCATATTTGCCCATGAATAGAAAGAAAAGCTTTATGATAGATAATGGAAATAGAAATGAAAACAACCCAGTAACTGAATTATACAATAAGATAATTTAAAACACATGATACATTTAGAAGATAACTGAACTAGAAATACATAGTGATGGATAAGAAAGTAAGATGAGATTCATAGTGACCTCAGGGTTACTTTAGACATCTACGTAAATATCAAAATATTGAAACTCTGCTAAACTCACACATGGCACCTGCATGAAAACAACTGTCTCAAAAATCAATGAAAAATGTTAAAAATGTGAACTTCTGAATCTTGATAGAATATATTAAATGTTGATAGAATATATTAAATGTTAAAGACTTATAATTAAGGAAGAGACTTTAGATAGCAGGTAAAGTACTAATAACTATACAAATTTGCACTAAGATATCTACATGCCCTTCAAGTTAGAAGATGGCTGCTATATTTACTTTCTTGATTATATTTGAAATTTAATATGCAAAAATGGAAAAGAAACAATTTATACCAACAACCATGTTTTAATGATTTAACACATTTTAATTAACAAATTTTAAAAGAATTCCACAATTATACTAAAGAGACTGTCAAATACTGACATTTTTATAATAACTTAGACCATGTGGATTAAACTTAAGGTTACACTGTTCTTTCTTAGATACATAAAGGAATGTAAAGATTTTTTTAGATATATCTAGAACAGGTGACATTGTTAGAGATTTTATTTGGGTAATATTTCCCTTTCCTCTTAGCTTTGTTTTAAAAAGCAAAGTGATTCAGTAATCCGTCAGTCAGGCATGTGGAATAAACCAATACCTTCCTAAGGAATAGAAATTAAAGTTCAAAAAATATTTCAGGTATTACATACATGTTAAAAAAAATCTCTAAGAATTTCACAATTTCAGGCAGCACTGGGGAGTAGCAGGTAGATGTCACAAGTCATATTTGACTGAAATTCATGTCCTGCAGGAATTATAACTTTCCTTTTCTAACACTATTCTGCCTACTTACTGGGTCTGCAACTCCAGCACTCCTTTGATCCCAATATGATTATCTCTAGCCTGTCATTTACTTTATTCATATGACAGGGCTTTATTTACTCTCTTGGATAGATTTACACATTCGCACCATAGCACTCATCATTTTTCAGTACAAGGTACAAATTGAGAGGATGTGGCATATACTTTGGAGTAGGACATTCGGAATTTGTATGAGATTAGAGGGTTTTGGAGTTCCCATTGTGGTGCAGTGGAAACAAATCTGACTAGAATCCATGAGGATATGGGTTCAATCACTGGCCTTACTCAGTGGTCAAGAATCTGGCATAGCTGTGAGCTGGTGTAGGTTGGAGATGTGGCTCGGATCCTGCATTGCTGTGGTTGTGGGATGGGCCAGCAGCTGTAGCTCTGATTTGACCCCTAGTCTGGGAACTTCCGTAGGCCACGGGTGTGGCCCTAAAAAGCAAAAAGATAAAATAAAATAAAATAAAATAAAATGAAAGTTTTAGGGGTACAATTATAAGGGGTCTTATCTCGTGTATGAAAGATGAATGATTCAGGTGAGAGACTCAGAGTGATGAATCATTCTCCATCACTAAAAAATAATCTTATGAAGTCATATTTAAATATGTTAACAA
Source organism: Phacochoerus africanus (assembly GCF_016906955.1). Lineage (NCBI taxonomy): Eukaryota > Metazoa > Chordata > Mammalia > Artiodactyla > Suidae > Phacochoerus > Phacochoerus africanus. The sequence continues at coordinate 164,858,306 of NC_062546.1, read as the reverse complement.
AGGTAGATTTTAGCTAGAAAAAGTGAGGTAAAAAGAGCTGAGAATGAATCTATTACAAGGCCCATTATTGTATAAACTCTTAAAACTAGAAATACTGAGATTTTAATACCTTCTGGCATACTGCTAGTTGTCCCCCTTATAAAATCTATTTTTCTCTTCTTCCTGGGCACATGATCACATACAACCTTACCCAGCTTCCTTTACTGCAAATGCTATATGACAAATTTCCTTGCCAGGGAATGTGAGGGGAAGTGTGCAACTTCGTCCTCACTCACTTGCTCTGAGCTTATCCCCTTTTCACGTTTTGTGAGCTGGAATGTGGACATGCTCAGGACCTAGCTTGACCTAGGATGAGGAATACGCTCGAGGGCATGCTAGGAGCCACAAGGTAAAAAGAACATAGTCCCATTAACTGAATGGAATGCAACCACTCTATCAAGCCAGCCATTCACCTTGGAAGGTGTTTGCGAGAGAGAAAAATACCTACTTTCTTAACCCACTGTATTGTAGAAGTGTTTTTAATACAGAAACTTATTTGTTATCTTTATGGACAAATATTTAAAACTAAGGAAAAATATTAGCATGAGAGTGTAATAAGATGGGATTAATAAGAAAGGCTTTAAATTATTCTCATGTTTCTGTTTTCATCTCTTTAGTCCTTCTCCATCCTATTCACTGCCCCCAGGAGACCAGCCTGTATGAATTAGAGAAAGAGTCTCCCGCCCTCTGGTTTCTGGTTGTGTTTGACCAACAGGGAGTCCTGGCAAAGGATAAGAAGTGTGTGAATGAGGTCAAAGTATTTACTTCCCTGGCTCCTTCCATGTAAGGGTGATTTTGGCTATTTTCATTATTCAAACTGAAGGCTTCTTTCAAGGCAGCCTCCCCTATAAAGTCTCTCCTCTTTTATAGTAACTGCTCCCTCTCTTGTCCCTTTGAAGTTAATAAGCTTAGGTTACAGAACCATCCTTTGTGGTTCTTCTTACCCTGTCAACACATTTATGAATAGTCACTTTGTAATTAAACTCTCCTTGAATTATCTTCAGTGTTCCATCTGTTTCCTGTTGGGAACCTAACTAAAACACTATTTATGCATCGTTCTTTTAAGTATAATGTTATCTGAATGCTAGGAAATTATTTATGATCAGCTTGAAATTGCTTTATTTTTATGAAGACATTATTATAATTGAATGGAAACTGGAGGGCAAGCATGCAATTTACATTCCAGGTAGCTAAACCTATACAACCACAATTATTGTATAGTGAAAACCTGACCTAGAGTCCTGTTTCCTTATTTCTGCAGAAGAAGCCTACTTAAATTACAGAGTTCTAGGGAAAAACCAACCAAAGACTCCTAGGGATTAGCATTGAAATTAGTCTATTCTAGGAAGTGAAAGCTCATGTCCCTTCATTGGCTCATGTGTAGAGGCTGGCAGTAGAAACAGTATCCTCAGGAAACTGGTTATATACCTTGGTCCTTAAATGTTATGGAACAACAAACAGTTGTGCAGTGGATTATATCAGCCATTAACATTGGATTAGTCAAGATTCTTTCAGTTTGAAAAGAGACTAAACCCAATTAGACAATTAAATTGTTGATTAGGTTTAACAAAGAGGTGGCCTTTTTTTTTTTTTTTTTTTTGCTTATGTAACTAGAAGTCGAAGGATCAGTGTCTAAGCATCATAGGTCTAGACACTGCTTTTTTCTTATTCCTTTTCTCTACTTTGTTCTGTGTATTGACTTCATTCTGACTCAGGCTTCTTCTGTATGTAAGGAAAGGTGGCGGCTGACAGTCTTAAAATATGTATATTTGTGGCATGTGAGCCCATGGAAATATGGCCCTTTTTCCTTTCAGAGTTGAGAACATCAAATCTCATGGAGGGACTGTGATTGGCTCCATCTGGTTCACATTTTCAGTTTATGACCGTGTGTATGGGGGATGTCATTCTTTGAATGACTAGCTTGGCTCATGTTACCAGTCTTGTGGTCAAAAAGACCAAGTATCATAGTTGATAGTCCTTTAGAACTATGAAATTGAGGAAGAATAGATGTTTTAAAGTCAAACATCTCTTTTATATCACTCAAGGAATGAAGCTGAATGTTTTTCAAATGTCTGGTAGAAAATCTAATGTTCTTGGACATCTACTTCCTATAACAGCAGGCTTGGTAGTTTTGACCAGCCTTGCCTTTCAAGAAAATTAAAATGCTGAATAAAACAGTTTAAATTTTTCTTTAAAAGCATCAAATAGCTAATATGTGAAAGACAGGTTTCTGAACCAAAATCCCAGAAAAAGTAAGGATTCAGAAAAGCAAGAGCAGTACTTGAATCTGCTTTTGCTCAAAGGCTATTTGATATCCTCTTGGAAGCATCTTTATTTATTTTTTCATTTTCTTTTTATGTCCACACCTGCAGCATATGAAGTTCTCAAGCCAGGGGTTGAATGACAGCTGCAGCTTCAGGCCTATGTCACAGGTACAGCAACATGGGATCTGAGCCACATCTGTGACCCAGGCCACAGCTTGTAGCAATGCTGGATCCTTAACCCACTGAGCAAGGCCAGGGACGGAACTCGCATCCTCATGGAGACTACACTGGGTTCTTAACCTGCTGAACCACAATAGGAACTCCATCTTAAAAGCATTTTTGAAACTGGGCTTGATTAGAGGTTAGCTTGTTTCGGCTTGAGTTGAGAGAACCAAAAGTCAAAGTTAAGGTCCATTCCTAAGCAGAGTTTCTGATTTTGTTTCTCCCTACACACACACACACACACACACACACACACACACACAGCCACCCCTTTATGAGACCTATAGAATGAGACCCTCAGGAAAGATTCAACACATTTCAAATGACAGGAATTACACAGTTTGTGCTTTTGAATGATGATGAAATTGATAACAAAAAAGACAACTAGAGGAGCCACAAGTGTTTGGAAGTCTATATATAATTCAGATTTAAGAATATTTCAAAAATAGAAAATATTTTGAATCAAAGAATTTGTGCATGCTAAATATCAAGTATGTAGGATTCTGGTAAAGGAGTATTAGAGGGAAATTTATAGCCATGAATAAATATGATAAAAAGAATACAATCTGAAAACCTGTAAGTAAAGCAAGCAACTCAAGAAATTAGTGAGAAAATCCAGCAAGTATCGCTAAACAAAGTAGAAGAAAGAAAACAATAAAGAAGCATAAATTAATAAAATAGGAACCAAACATAAGTTGATTTTTAAGAAAGCTAATAATAAAATTAATAATCTTTTGACTGTGAATGATGAAAGGACATAGAGTTAAGTTTTTCTCTCAAAAAAGTCTTAAAATTAATTTTTATGTCTTTTGTAGTATTTTCTCCTTAAGAATCACAACTCTTTTAGCTATTTTGGATAATTACCACCTTTGTAGTTAAGTCTGCAAATCACATGTGTCTGTTTAGGTGGTTATTCAATGATGAAAATAATAGTTTACCTTGAAAGAAAAATTTTACACCACACATATATACATACATATACCTTTTCTTATATATATCTTTATATGCCTATATGTATGTGTTTCTATTTGTATGTATATATATGCCTTTTCTCTCAAAAAGAATGAAAAACTCTACTTACATATATACCTCTGATTTCTAACTCATTCTCATGCATATTGAGTCAGTCTTTTAAGAGCTTATATAATTCCCTGTTTTTTTTTCTCTTTCAAATTTTTAAAAATTGTGGTAAATATACATAATATGAAATTTATTATTTTAACCTTTTAAACAATGCAGTTTAGTAGTGTTGAGAACTATATTCATATTTGTGCAACCAATCTCCAAAACTTCTTTCAAATTGCAAAACTGAAACCCTATACCTATTAAAGACTGCTCCCAGCTCTACCATTCTACTTTCTGGCTCCATAAATCTGATTACTCTGGTGTCCCATATAAGTGGAATCAAATAATATTTATTTTTTCTGAGTGGCTTATTTTTCTTAGTATAATGTTCTTAGGGCTCATCCACGTTGTAGTATGTGTCATAATTTCCTTCCTTTTTAAGGCTTACTAATATTCCATTGTATGTGTATATACCATCTTTTGTTTATACATTCATCCACTGATGGACACGTGGGTTACTTCCACCTTTTGGCTATGTGAATAACGCTGCTATAACATGAACACACAAGTATCTCTTTGTGACCTTTTGTAATTCTTTTGGATAAATACTCAGAAGTGAAATGACTGGATCATATGATAATTCTGTTTTTAATTTTGAGGAGCTACCATGCTGTTTTCCATATAGGCTGAACCATTTACCATTCCTACCAACAGTGCACAAGGGTTTTAATTTCTCTATACCCTTGTAAACATTTGTTGTTTTCTGTCTGTTTGATTGCAGCTGTCTTAATGGATGTGCCGTTATAGTTAGATTTTGTCTATAGGCTGAGATTGGTAATGGAGCATGGGCCATTTATTGGTTGGTTTCAGAGTTTGAGACTACTTTCCAAGGCAATCTCATCAGCTTCATTCCATGCTTCTCTTTCTTTTTTTTTTTTTTTATTTTTTTTATTTTCCCACTGTACAGCAAGGGGGTCAGGTTATCCTTACATGTATACATTACAATTACATTTTTCTCCCGCCCTTTCTTCTGTTGCAACATGAGTATCTAGACAAAGTTCTCAATGCTATTCAGCAGGATCTCCTTGTAAATCTATTCTAAGTTGTGTCTGATAAGCCCAAGCTCCCGATCCCTCCCACTCCCTCCCCCTCCCATCAGGCAGCCACAAGTCTCTTCTCCAAGTCCATGATTTTCTTTTCTAAGGAGATGTTCATTTGTGCTGGATATTAGATTCCAGTTATAAGTGATATCATATGGTATTTGTCTTTGTCTTTCTGGCTCATTTCACTCAGGATGAGATTCTCTAGTTCCATCCATGTTGCTGCAAATGGCATTATGGCATTCTTTTTTTATGGCTGAGTAGTATTCCATTGTGTATATATACCACATCTTCCAAATCCAATCATCTGTCGATGGACATTTGGGTTGTTTCCATGTCTTGGCTATTGTGAATAGTGCTGCAATGAACATGCGGGTGCGCATGTCTCTTTTAAGTAGAGTTTTGTCCGGATAGATGCCCAAGAGTGGGATTGCGGGGTCATATGGAAGTTCTATGGATAGATTTCTAAGGTATCTCCAAACTGTTCTCCATAGTGGCTGTACCCATGCTTCTCTTTCTAATGCATCTTTATTATTGTCTAAACAGCTTCAGATAATGTTATAAACTTGCTAAAAAGTCCCCACCTCTAATGACTTCTTTTCCCTTTTTTCTCCAGCCATGAATCTACCAGGAACCTCAATTTGAACTTACTATAATAAAATTAAAATCACGATATCTATCTATCTACCTACCCACCTACCTACCTACCCATCTATGCCCTCCCCCACATGCACACATAAAAATACTATGTAGATTAATAGTGAGCACCGTTATGGTTCCCTAAAGCAAAAATAAGCTACTATTATTTCAGGAAGAAGCAGATGTTTAATAGGATACAAAATCAACTAAAGTCTACTATATAATATCTCCTGCTTTAGAGAGGTTTTCTTTAGTCTTCATTGCCTTAAGCACTTACCCTTTTAAAATATTTGAAGATGAAAATGAATAACATTTTCTATAAGTTAAAAGATATAAAAATTGATATTGTATTAGGGGTTTTCTAGAAATCTACTCCTGAGGTGAAAAGTGATGTCATAGTAAAAGTATGATGTAGAGTATAAAGACTTGGAAGTTTTTCAATGGACCAGTCTAACGTTGAAGGGTGTTAAAAATTGATCTCTTTCATTTATTTCAACAAAATACTTAAAGTAATTCCACTTTCATATGCTTAAGTTAAGGAGAGAGAAGAACAAATTAAAGTCTCAAAGCTTCAGTTATCCTTCTTTATAATAACTACTGAAGAAGGGCATAAGTGGAATTTTTAAGGGACATCTCTTTTCCCAGTGTTGAATTCTGTGAAATTAAACAAGTAAGTGTTGTGGTTAATTCTATTTCCTTAAAAAAAAGTTTATCATATTAGTTTCCCCCTACCCAATTTTCTAATACACAGAATATTTCAGAAATAAGCAGTTATGGGTCCTATTCTTAAGAAAGAGCTGTTTGCCAATGAAAAACCTTAATTTTTTTCTTTGAGGAGTACAAAAAAAGCTTACACCAGTAGCTTTTGTTAAAGGGTGTCCCTTCACACCAAAAACTGTTGATGGTTTAAAATCCTTGAGAACAGGTTTAAGAATTAAATTCTTAATTCTCAAATTCTTCAAAGTGGATACAGAAGAAAGTTAATTCAAACTCTCAAATTCTTTAAAGTGCATACAGAAGAAAGGTGATGGCATTTTCTACTCAAAGTGTCTGAAAAGCAGTATTTAAAACTTTTCTGCAATTTGAAATAAGCAACGTGGCTAATATTTCATACACATGAGGGACTGTCACATGTGAGCACATTTTTAGAAGATGAGGTGTACAGCATAGTTTATTGGGTTAACACAGAAGTGAAACAGAAGATATAAAGATGGAATGGTGTACAAACTTCTATTTTTACCTTATATGAAAACTACATCTAGAGAATAATAGAATATAGCTCCCAACCTTAAGCTGTCCAAGGAGGAACAGGATAACATGATTACTAAGTAGTTGGAAAACAGCAAATTCATAAACAACGTTTTAAATGTAATTGGAAACAAGGTGAAAGGCTCAGTATTTTTTTCTTTTTCTGAAGGGGTTTTCTCAGGAAATATCTGGGAAATTCTGAAAAAAGTCTTCCCAAAACTTTTGTAAGGTTGAAGAGAGAAATGGTGAACAACAGTGAAAGTAGTTGGGCTGGGGACAGGAGGGAAGAAAAAACAGCCCTGACAGCCCCTTGCACCCAAGATTTGTGATAACGATAGGGGATTATTTTTAATGAGGTTTCCTTTGAAGGGACAAGTACATGAAGACCAATGAACATTCTTTTACAATTTGCTTCTCTGACCGTCTTGGAAAAAAATGTGGAAAGCAGATTAGGAATTTTGATTTACCTTTTTTTTTTTTTTAAAAAAAAATTGGGAGAATGTCTTAACTTCCCACAACTCTACATATTTTTGGCTAAATTTGTCTCTCATTTTATTTCCAGGGTTCAAAGAAGATAAAAATGACCCCCACAAAAATTGATTGATATTTTCCCATTTAGAAGTTATTCACTTACAGAAAGAGAAAAAAGTCTCTTTTAAAAATCTAATGAAGAATTCAGATGATATTGTTCAAAAAAAGGTCATATCTTACTATGTTGCCCATGTATCATAATGATTTTCTCACAGGATGATCCCAGTATTTAACACTAACAATTACACTGCTTTCATTCAACAATGGAGTTTATTTGGTGCACTGCTTGAAGTAGTGAGAACTGTGTGAAAGGTCATTTTTGAGCTCCAACTAGGAGCTGTCAGTTAAGTTATTTTTACTTCGTTTCCTAAAATTTCAGAATATGGATGAAGAGTGGTTAAGTCCTTTAAATCCACTGAGGAGTAAAACGGTATTGATACACTATTTATGAAAGTCAAATGAAGTCTTGCAGTTCCATACTAAAAAACTGTTCACCTGGGTCAGAGCTTAAGAACCTCTAATAAGTCCATTTTACCACCGTAATCTCTTCTGAAAACCAGCCTTATGCTAAAAGACTATACAGTTGTGTGAAATTTAAGAAGTCCTAGGTCCTTCACTGAAAACAGTGCCTTTCCTCTGGAACTGAGGAAAGTGATTCATACTAGAAAGGAGCTCAATTTTGGTCCTAAGAACTTGTATTTGAATAAACAAATTAAAATTATTTATAATCAGTCTGCTCAGTCTAGTGTTACATATGATAGCTTTAGCTCTCTTTTCATTTCTGATGTAGTTGTATATTTTAGCACACATTACGTAAAATGCAAAACAATAAAACCATATATCTTTTGCTTTCTCCACTCCCTTTTTTGGTAGTTATAGCTTCCTACAGTTAAATGACAATTACAGCTTAAAGGTGATAGAATTGATGCAGGCTTTTATCTTCCACCTGACTTTAGCTCAGATCAAAGAAGATGAACGTCCAGACATTAGAAAGCAATTAAATACCATTGTATCACACAAGAGTTTTTGTTCTTGATTCTCCATGTATAAGACCAAAAACTCTTTACCCTTTTCCTCCCTCCTGTTCCTATCTTTTCTCATCAATCTCTTCTCAAATGATCAGTGTAGAGTTTTTTATTTAGTTCTCTGTATTGACTTGGAGACCCTTTTTGGTGGACAGTTTTGTTGCCTCTTGAGGGAGAGATGAAAGGAAGAACTGAGGAAATGGTCAGAAATAACTCATTTTCTGGTCTTCACTGGATGGCTGATGGTGATAAATTGTTTGTGTGGTTACCTTGTCCACCAGAACTAATCAAAACTCCACTGGTCATTATTTTGTGATTTGGAGTCTTAACCTCCCTGATCCTTTAACCAGATTTTCATACTAAAACAAAAAAACTGATTTTAAGTGTAAAAACTTAGAGAGGCTCTAATGATTTTTTTCTTAAGTAATATCCTAAAATAGACTATTTACCCATTTATTTAATATATAGTTGAGTTGTTTTCAAGAGTTGATTGAAAATCATCAAAAGTGATTGGCATCTATTAACATAAGATCAATCATAGAGAAGTGGGTATAATTGATCTTGGATGCCTCTCCATCCAGTTTTGATTTTGAGTAGTCCTTTTACTTCTCTTATCACTCTTAGGTATTTTTTACGATCTCAGTCTTCTCAAAGGCCATGCCCTAGCTCCTTTCCTTCCATAGACACTGATATTTTTCTTTTTTCTTTTCTTTTTTTTGTCTTTTCTAGGGCGACACCTGTGGCACATGGAGGTTCCCAGGCTAGGGCTCTAATCAGAGCTGCAGCTGTTGGCCTTCTCCACAGCCACAGCAATGCGGGATCTGAGCTGCATCTGCGACCTATACCACAGCTCATGACAATGCCGGATCCTTGACCCACTGAGCGAGGCCAGGGATTGAATCCACAACCTCATGGTTCCCAGTCGGATTCATTAACCACTAAGCCACGACGGGAACTCCCTGCTTTGTCTACTTTCTTTAACAGTATTTCTGAAAGTTCTTTAGATCTTTCCAGACTTTCTCCTTTGTCATCAAGTTTTGCTCACCTTTATCCTAGTATGTTACAGTTTTATCAAGTTACTGGTAAATCTAATCAACAAATTTAAACCAAAATGCTAAAGGCTAATATAATAATAAAATAGTGTATATATTTAAAAAAAACCTCAATAAATTTTATTATATTTATAGTCGTACAATGATCATCACAACCCAGTTTTACAACATTTTCATCCCAAACACCCAGTCCATTTCTCCCAACAATCTGTCTCCTTTGGTAACCATGTTTTTCAAAGTCTGTGAATCAGTTTCTGTTCTGAAAATAAGTTCACTGTAACGTTCTTAGATTCCATATATAAGTGATAGCATATGATGTTTGTATCTCAATGTCTGACTAACTTCACTCAGCATGGTATTTTCTAGGTTCATTCATGTTGCTGCAAATGCCATCATTTTATTCCTTTTTATAGCTGAGTAATAGTCCACTGTGTATATGTACCATATATTCTTTACCTCACATTTTAGGTTGCTTCCACATCTTGACTACTTAATATAGCACTGCAATGAACACTGGGGTACATGTATCTTTTTGAGTTATGGTTTTTTCTGGGTAGATGTCCAGTATGAGATTGCTGGAGTTTTTTTGAGGAATCTCCATACTGTTTTCCATAGTGTTTGCACCAATTTACAATCCCACTAACAGTGTAAAAGGGTTCCCTTTTCTTCACACCCTCTCCACCATTTATTGTTTGTACACTTTTTGATGATGGCCATTCTGACTGGGTACCTCATAGTAGTTTTGATTTGCATTTCTCCAATAATTAGTGATGTTCAACATCTTTTCATGTGTTTTTTGGCCATCTGTATGTCTTGTTTGGAGAATTATCTGTTTAGATCTTCTGCCCATTTTTTGATGGGGTTGTTTTTTTTGGTATGGAGCTATAGTAGGTGTTTATATATTTTGGATATTAACTCCTTGTCAGTCACTTCATTTGCAAATATTTTCTCCCATTCTGTGGGCTGTCTTTTTGTTTTGTACAAAAACTTTTAAGTTCAATTGGGTTCCATTTGTTTATTTTTGTTTTTATTGTCGTTAATCTAGGAGGTGGATCTGAGAAGATACTGCTGTGGCTTATGCCAGAGTATTCAGCCTATTTTTTCCTCTCAGAATTTTATAGTATCCACTCTATAGGTCTTTAATACATTTTGAGTTTATTTTTGTGTACGGTGTTAGGAAGTGCTCTAATTTCACTCTTTTACATGTGGCTGTCCAGGTTTCCCAGCACCACTTATTGAAGGGGCTGTCTTTTCTCCATTGTATATTCTTGCCTCCTTCATCATAGATTAGTTGACTGTAGGTGTGTGGGTTTAATTCTGGGCTTTCTATCCAGTTCCACTGAACTATATTTGTTTTTGTGCCAGTACCATGCTGTTTTGATGACTGTACTTTTATAGTATAGTCTGAAGTCAGGGAACCTGATTCTTCCAGCTCCATTTTTCTTTCTCAGGAAGTCTTTGGCTATTCTGGGTCTTTTGTGCTTCCATACAAACTTTAAAATATTTTGTTTGAGTTCTGTGAAAAATGTCCTTGGTAATTTGATAGGGATTGCATTGAATCTGTAGATTGTCTTGGGGAGTATAGTCATTTTGACAATATTGATTCTTCCAATCTAAGAACATGGTATATATTTCCACCTGTTTGTGCTGTCTTTGATTTCTTTCATGAGTGTCTTATAGTTTTCAGAGTACAGGTCTTCTGTCTCTTTAGGTAGGTTTACTCCTAGGTATTTTATTCTTTTTGATGCAGTGGTAAGTGGGATTGTTTCCCTAATTTCTCTCTCTGATCTCTCATTGTTAGCACATAGAAATGCAGTTGATTTTTGTGTATTAATTTTGTATCCTGCAATTTTTCCAAATTCATTGATGAGCTCTAATAGTTTTCTGGTATTGTCTTTAGGACTTTCGAGGTATAGTATCATGTCATCTGCAAATAGTGATAGTTTTACTTCTTCTTTTCCAATTTGGATTTCTTTTATTTCTTTTTCTTTTCTGATTGCTGTGGCTAGGACTTCCAAAACCATGTTGAATAGTAGTGGTGAGAGCAGACATCCTTGTCTTGTTCTTGATCTTAGTGGGAATTCTTTTAGCTTTCACCATTGAGAATAATGTTTGCTGTGGGTTGCCATATATGGCCTTTATTATGTTGAGGTAGGTTCTCTTTATGTCCATCTTCTGAAGGTTTTTTTTTTTTTTTAAATCAGGAATGGGCATTGAATTTTGTCAAAAGCTTTTTCTGCATCTATTGAGAGGACCATATGGTTTTTATTCTTCAGTTTGTTAATATGGTGTGTCACACTGATTGATTTGTGGATATTGAAAAGTCTTGCATTCCTGGGATAAATCCCACTTGATCATGATGTACAATCCTTTTAATGTATTGCTGGATTCTGTTTGCTAGTATTTTGTGGAGGATTTTTGCATCTATGTTCATCAGTGATATTGGCCTGTAATTTTCTCTTTTTGGTAGGTAGTATCTTTGATTTTGGTATCAGGGTGATGGTGGCCCCATAACAAAATAGTTTATCTTTATATTCTGATCTAAAGGAGTTCCCATTTTGTGAATTTCAGGTGTCTATCAGAGCCCATGATAGAGATATTTTTGGATAAGATTACTTCTGTTATAGCTAATTATATCATATCTATCTTCAAATGATCAACAGAGAGGGGAGAAATGCCTTGTGAACTGCCCAAGTTGTATCTGACAATTTTTTACCTCACTGACTCCATGTATTTCATGGGTAACTCTCTCTCACCACTTCTTTTCCTCTTTCATCACCTTGGAGGCTTCAAAACCCTGTGCATATCATAATTAGGACATTATGGGTGGCATTCCATAAGGAATAGTCCCCCTACATTTTGAATGATCTTATGCATTGTCAATGACAATGGCCAAATCCTTTGCAGGATTAGAATGTAGTATTTCATACACAGAATTTTCTTTTATAATTAGACCAGATCAGGATGATAGAGACCAATGGGTTGTCTTAGTAAACAGTTTGTTTTTTTTTTGTCTTTTTGTCTTTTGTTGTTGTTGTTGTTGCTATTTCTTGGGCCACTCCCGCAGCATATGGAGGTTCCCAGGCTAGGGGTTGAATCGGAGCTGTAGCCACAGGCCTACACCAGAGCCACAGCAACGCAGGATCCGAGCCGCGTCTGCAACCTACACCACAGCTCAGGGCAACGCCGGATCGTTAACCCACTGAGCAAGGGCAGGGACTGAACCCGCAACCTCATGGTTCCTAGTCGGATTCGTTAACCACTGCGCCATGACGGGAACTCCGTAAACAGTTTTACATTCTTCACTTATAATTTTAGATGAAAGTTTCTATTTAAAACTATGAATAGGCCATAAACTTAACTGTTTAACTTGTCTATACAGCAGACCTCATTATGACTAAGTTTAAGAGAGTGTTTAAAATATTCTACTTGAGGGAGAAACTAAGAAACAATTATTTTTGCACCTGATTTTGTATTTCATATTTTAAAGAACTATGACATTTGTGTTGGGGGCACTGGTAACTTAAAAATTGCTTCATTATCTTTTTTGACATTACAAAATCTAGGTTCACACTAGAGTAACAATTGATTAATTCATAAATAAAACAGTTTTTATTAACGAAATTCATGTTGTATTAATGTGTCACATAAGAATTCATAGTAAACATAGGCTGACTAGTTCCTGACCTCAAGTAGTAGTTACAATGCTCCTCGAAAAAGGGAAACCGAACACTGTTATTCACATATTTTATAATTTGAAATTTTTATTTTTCCATAATGCAGTGAATGAAATTCAGCCATTATTTACTGAAGTCCACTGCCTGGGGGCTTAGAACATGCTTGATATTTAGCAAGCAGGATATCTAAACTAAAATTGTGGCTTATGAATAACAAAACAGACAAATCTGCTCCCTCTGGTGAAATGGAAATACCTACTTTACACCTTTCCAAATATTTGTTTATGTGTCCATTTCACTCACTCACCCACAGGATTGAGTTTTCCCCTCTCTTTTTCTCTTTTTAAATGGAAATGACTAGGCAGTGGTTCCGGTTGAGAAATATATTTTCAGAAATACTAAGGTTTTTATTCCATTAGTATTATTAACTGTTAGCAATGACATATTTTTTAATTAAAAAATGAAATATACATGGTAATGATGGTGGCCAGGTATCTATAGTGGGGGAATATTCTCAAATTAAAGCTTCCTTTTCTATTCAGAAAGTGACCTAGAAACTGGGATATCTGGACTCATCAGCCTCAGGGAGGGTCACAAGATACAAGCTGTCTCTGAAGTTTGTCTTTATGTCCTATGAACAAGTCCCAACCTGGAGGCTATGTTTGATTTATGGGCTTGACTTTGTTCCACCTGTCACAGAGGTATCCTGGGGAAGCCAAGGTAGCAGGTAAGCCATCAGTCACTCAAAGGCTCACTGTAACCAGCTGTTTAGGAATCCTTTTTCTTGTTTATTGTTTCCTGAGTTGTGTTTATTGAGAGTCATGATTCTGGCAGCTACTTTATCTGAAAAGGCAGCCTTTCTGATCTTTTCTTTTTTATTATTTTTCAGTTTGCATCTCTCCTGGCCAGGGTTGTTATATTTTCTAGTGTTTAAGTTCAGCTCATTTTGAAATACTATGATTATGATTGTATGAATATATTATGAATAAACTTCCTTTTGCATGTTCTTCTTAATATTTGAATATATGAAGTAAAGAGATGAATTCAGAAACTGAATTTCTCTTTCAGGTTTATTTTTTCTACTTAATAAATTGATAGCTACTCTAGAACTGCTTTAAGCTGGAGCACTTAATTCTTTCTATGCCTTGGTCAAGGTGTGATCCAGGCCTTTAAAAGGGTTAGCTGAAAGGGTAATGCTGAAAAGTCCATCATTGGAGAGGAGAAGAAACACTTTTGTTTTAGCTGTTCTGGGGCTTAATAGTATAGCATCATTATTTTATTTAGAAGAATTCTCAGAGCTTACTGATATTCAAATATAAGAGAACTGTTGGTTATGTACCAAGTGTGTAAAGTACATTATTTCACTTAATATTACCTAAGTAGTAGTTATTATTATTACCATTTTTACATATGGGGGTTCTGAAACTCAGAAAGGTTTAATAACCTGCCCAAAGGTCACATTGCTTATAAGAAGTAGAAACAATAATTGATGAGAAATCTTAACTCTATAATACATTCTCTTAACCACTGCAGTAATTACTGAAGCATCCAAAGACAAAAGAGTTAAAATAAATTCTCTATTTTTCCTTCCATGATATTTCCTAGCTTCATTATATAGTGACTACTTTAAACTGAGCACCTCAGTGATTCTAAAATGCATCCCCCAACATGTATTTTAATACATCTCTTAAATTGAAGTATATATAATAATCACTGAAATTTTACAATTACTAACCACCAAATAGCAACTGCGGCATGATTGTCATTGGTTTAACCAATGTATTTTGCTTATATTTTCCCATTTTACATATGCGATAGAGTGATATAGTAAAGAAGATCAATGTTAAAATAAAACTAAAAGAGATTTTTCTCTAAATGTAAAACAAAAATTTTAAATGATGGGAAAGTACCTTGTCAGTTGGCAGTGCAGTGTTTTCTTTCTTACTGAGACATAAATAATGTGTTTAAGGACATCTTAGATTCAATAAAGTACAGTATGTGTTATGTCTATACAATGGCCATTCAGCCTATTAAAACTAAGAAAAAAAAGGACCAGTACTACATTTCTCATTGCACTGGCTATACTGTAAACTTCTTGCCAATTGTATCATTTCTACACCTGTTTATAATTCAGTGCAGTGCTAGGCAAGTGATAGGTACTGAATAAGTCTATGTTAAGGTGAATGAGACTGGTTTTCTTGTGTTCCCAAACGCAAAACAAGAGTTTCAGAAATATTTTAAGCAATGTCAACATCACTGTAATTATTGTAGAACCTCTTATGATGATGACCTTCTTGAAATACTATGCTAATTTTAATGTATTCATTATAAAGAGTGGTGGCCTGTAGAAAGGGCACAGTTTAAGAAGTCAGGAGATTTTAATTTTAATCCTGCCACGACCTTCCTATGACATCTTAGGTAAATCACTTAACTACATCCTGAGCTATATGTAAGAATAATAATTAATAGTTCTCACAGTTATTGTACGTGGTCAAAGTCACTGTGGTTATAACTGAAATTATAAATGTAAAATCATTCTAAAAGCTTTAGAAAATGCTTACACTATACAAAATGCATCTTTGTAAAGAAAATGGTCTCAATTTAGCAAGCTTAAAGTTTCGGAAAGAACAGGAGACGCAGCTTGTTATGACCATCATCAGAATAAAGACTGTCCCGCTCATTTTCTTCTTGGCACTTTTCCTGGCATGGCAGGCATTCAGGATGTTTGTTTAATGAAAGAAAAATGAACACAGAGGCAGAACGAATATTTATAGTACATTTAAAGGACTAGCCATAGATTTTATTCTCATAAAATTGTATAATCCTTTGAAAAGGAAAGCAGAGCAAGGCTAGAGGTCAACAGTATAAGGATCATATGTTATTTCAAAAATTCTTGCCCCTTTATCATCAGTCTAATATATTTGAAATTTATGGACAGAAATAATAACATTTTGTATAACAAGAAAATTTTCTTCTGGAAACTATGCACATTTCTATACCAATAATCACTATAATGTCAATATGTTTAGAAGCTGGATTCTTAATACATTTTTTTTAGCAAATATCAATAATTGCAGATAAAATCTTTTTATTTTATTTTTTTTAGGGCCGCTCGCGGCACATGGAAGTTCCCAGGCTAGGGGTTGAATCAGAGCTACAGCTGCCAGCCTACACCACAGCAACATAGGATCCGAGCCACATTTGTGACCTACATCACAGCTCACAGGCGATGCCAGCAGATCTTTAACTCACTGAGCGAGGCCAGGGATCAAACCTGCATTTTCATGGATACGAGTCACATTGGCACTGAATCACAACAGGAACTCCCACATAGAATCTTTATGTTGAAAAATTTATCATAGCAGATTTGCCCATCAACCCAGAAAAATATGTTTTTCTCCATGAAATATGACTTGGATACTTGAAGCTCATGTTTTATTTTTTTAACTGCTTTTTTGCTTTTTTTGCCTGCACCAGCAGCACGTGTTGATTTTTCAGGTCAGGAATCAAACCCGTGCCACAACACCAGATCCTTAATCTGCTGCACCACAAGGGAATCACTTGAAGCATATGTTTTAAATCATGCAGCTAATTCACTTCTCTTAAGGGTGTGAACACAATTGACAAAGGTAAAGTATATCTTTTTAATCTTTAAAAAAAAAAAAAAGAACAAGATGAAGTAGGAATATGATATGTTGCCGCTTGGTGGCACTATTTACTCATTTAAAGCAGCTTTATAATAAAAAATGTGTTTGTAATAAAGGAAAGTGACATCCAGGGAGAATTTCAATAGTCTAATTTTAGACACAGCATTCAGGTGTTTTGGTATTCTGATAGCCTGGATAGGCTCATTTCTGGGGCTTGCCAGTGTACTGGTAGGTCTAAGGAATGCCATTCTGGTTATGAAATGCATCAGGTTTGCACATAATGATGTTTTAACTCTGAAAAATTTAGCATATTAGATTTACCTCTTGATAGTCTTTTGATTCATTTTTGGAGGACATGGTTTTAAAAGCAATATACAGATAGTGAATGAACATAATGGGTGATTTTCCAAAGGAAGTTTCTTCCTAAGAAGAAATAACTTTTATCAGTTAAAATTCAGTAATGTAATAGATGACAACATTTTGGTTACTGGATAGCTTAGCCTTATTTACAAATGAGATTTAGAAAGAGGTAATCCAGCAACAGCTGTCATGAGCCAGTTAACTCATTAAAAGAACATTTTTCAGGTAAGCAAATTGTGGTAAATGAACACACATGATACTAAATGGGATTGTTGTTAAGTCAGTCAGAAGGCAAACTGTTAATAATGGCATCCTGGCCAACTGTCAAACTTTCACATACATTCCAAAGGTTTAATTTGATATCAATCATTTTAACAGAACATTAGAAATTATATCAGAATATTGTTACTTAAATACATGGGAATAGAAATTTCTGACTCAGTCTGTCTTACTCTTGCTATGTATAAAAGTACTCAATGCTAACCATTTTTCAGCATTTGGGGTTGGGGGTGGAAATCATTAAAGACCCATGCCTATCTTCATTATAATCACAGTGTCTGGGCAACAGTCCCAGCCTCCAGCATAAAGAACCTCCCAGAGCGTATCGCATTAGTGAGTACAGTTCAGTTTTATCAGCTGGGACATCAATCACATTCAGAATAGTTATATCAGGTTCCCGCCCAAGCCAGTCAATTATGAAAATCTGTGCAATGCATGCCATTGCATCTGAAATGCATTTAGACAAACTAATTGACACTAAGATATTCTGTCCCCCATTTTAATAGATGAAGTTCACTGAGTAGCTACACATTTTAGAACAGTGTTTCTCTAAGCTTGAGAATGACTGTGCTCCCAAATTGTAGATAATGGCTAAAGTGCACATTTCAGGCACTACTGAAGGAATGGGGGTTATCAGGGGATATCACTATTTTTAAACAAGCTTTCTGAGTGATTCTTATGCTTAGTGCAGTTTGAGAACCATTATTTTGTGGGGGATGACTCTTGTGACTATTTAAACATCAAACAATTTCTTTTTTTCTGCAGTAAATGTTTGCCACTGCTTATCTTAACAGTGAGAAGGTTTTTATTTTCACTCTCTAGGGTTCTTTGGAAGCAAGGACTAGGATTTAGAAATTTAGAGTACATCAAATATCTAACCAGATAAGCTTAGAACTTAAACAAGAGAGGAGTATTCTGCTTGAATTTTTGTTTTTTTCAGAAATTATGTTTCCATGAATGTCGCTTGTTCCCTATATAAATATTCAAGGATACTGCTTAAGGATATTATTTTACCATAGGAACTAACATTTGTCGATCACCTACTCTGCAACAGATTCTTTATATTGTAATATCCCAATTAATCTAAAATTGTCCTCTTCAATCTCTGACTCATCTATTATGAAATGATGTAGATACATCATCATCTAAGCTTGTGAAGGTATTGATGGAGATATTTTGTTCACTGTTAATCAGGTTCTCTCAGAGACATCTTTCTATAATTGTTGAGATACACTTTGAAAACTGCTAAGAATCTCTGTACCATCTTTAACTGTGTCTTATTTCAAAAATCTTTTATCATATGGCGTATTTTTAGATACTTTAACAGGCTGTGCTGTTATCTTTCCTTCTCTGAGTTCACAATAATAAACTATGGCCTTGAACCAAAAGTCCAGTCATGCATTTCACCTTTAAATTTTCCACCATAATATTTCTTCAACTAATATGGAAAATTTATATAACTGAATAGTCATGCTTTGTATGCTAAGTAAGCTGAAGCAGTCAAAAGGGACACATAATTGTGAATAACAGAATCCAATTTTGTCTAATTTTAAAATTCTATATTTCTAGGAGGACATTCTACTGCAATGTGAAATTTAACAAAAATTATCACTTTACCTTTTAACTACCATGAAGGTCCATGATAATGCTTCTGGTTCTCCAGAAAGGCAGCCAGGAAATCATGCAAATCAAATTTAAAAGCTCCTTTTTGATTCCTATAAGAAATTAATTCCATGAGGAACATTATGTGATGTGAGTGGATGAGAGAGCTTATCTAGGTTCATCAACATTGTATTCTGCACCCACAACTTATTGATATGAAAACCATGCTTCTAATAATTGAGACTGTTTGCTTCAATCATTTTTCTTTAAAGCTTGTCTATTGATGGTAGTAGGGAAATAGCTTCCATCATTTCAACTTCCACTTGCTAATGAGTGTTGAAAGTGGTTTGAAAGTAATGGTTACAAGATCTCTCAAAAATATAGCCACCTTTGAGGTTATATTATTAGTAAATATCATCTATTAATTGTTGAATTTTAGAACTGAAATGGGCTATAGAGATAGTGTTGCTCAAATCCCTTATTTTGCAGAAAAGGAAACACATTTAAAGAAACCAATTTTATTTTCACTGTAAAATCAAATTTACAGCTTTGCATAATAAAGTGCTAATACAAACTGCACAGGAATGAATAACACTTGATCATTCAGGCTTACACTTCATGGTTGAAAAGTCTCAAGCTGCTTTTCATTTTGTTTTATTGTCTTTTGACTTAATTTCTTACTTAATTCATATTTTTCTAAATGAAATATAAATAAAAACCCTAGTTTTCTCCAGCTGTTTCTATATGAGGAATATTTTTTTCTGGACAATATACATTGAGTCACCATCATAAAAGGAATTGCTTAACAATACTCACCATAATGCACAATAATATTTCTCGCAGATTTTCTTTTGCTATCTTGGACTGAGAGAATTTGACTTTGAAGAGTTGACTGCTTATGAGGTTTTTCTGTTGATGGCACTCTGGCTGTGCTCTTGATGCTTCGACAGTCCCTGAAAGAAATGGGTGAGGAGGAAGGCAGAGGAATGAACTCATTAACAGAGAGACTACGTTGATTCCTTGGAGGGACTGCATCGGATTGAGCTCTACAAAGGGCTGAGCTGGGTGGATTACAATAGATAAGGACAGGCAGGATATGTGCTGGGTAAATCACAAGTTAAAATTCCTTCTATTTAGGAATTCAATTGTGGCATACGACATACATGCAGATCCTTGTTTCTCTCTTTACCTTCTCACATCTAGTCACTCACATACTCTTGCCATTTTCTTCTTCACTGGGTCTTTTGCTTTGTTTCTCTTCAATAAAATATTTTACTCTGAGACAGTATTAGAGATCATCCTGGTCAATGACATATCCATTACAAGAATCACTTCTACAGCATTGTTGATAGATGATCTTTCAATTTGTACCTATTTCTAGTACCAAATAACTCATTACTTTCCAGGAATTTTATGTTATTATTGGACATCTCTAATTGTTAGAAACGATTTCACTCATATTTTAGTGAAAATCATTTCCTCTGCAATGTTTAACCTTTGGTCCTAATTGTTTTCATAAATGATTAAAAATAGGTATAATCCTAGTTTTACAGGGTAATTCATCACCAAGTGTTTAGAGTCAGTTGTTGTCCCCCATCCCCCACCCCAATATATACCTAGATATACACATTTCCCTTCTTCAGGCCAACATCCTCAAATAATTCATGTGATGTTGTGCTTTAGAGACCATTTGTCAACCTGGTTACCTCTTGTGCCTTTATCACACTGTAAAAGACTTTTTCTAAAAATAATGCATGCAAATTGAACACAGTAATTTTCCTTGATATAGAGACTGTATTTCAACCAAGGTCTAAGTCAGAGATTGTACTGGTTTGCTTGTTTTAGTAGCACTGGCACATTCATTTCAGCTTTAGAGTGAACCACTCACCCTTCTTTTCCTTCATATGAATTCCTGAATCCAAGTTTCCTCATTGTGTACCTTTGCAATTAATTTATCGAATGTCACATTCATAATTGTTTAATTTCACTGTTTTCAATCTTTTACTCTTTTTTAGCTTTTTTAGGGCTACAGGTGCAACATATGGAAGTGCCTAGGCTAGGGGTCAAATCGGAGCTACAGCTGCAGGCCTACAGCCACAGCCATAGCAATGCAGGATCTGAGCCTCATCTGCGACCTATACCACAGCTCACAGAAATGCCAGACCCTTGACCCACTGAGTGAGGCCAGGGATCAGACCTGTATCCTCAAGGATACTTGCCACATTCCTTTCCACTGCATCAAAATGGGAACTCCAACTTTTAAAAAAAGTTAACTTAATTCTTAAATCAGCAAAGTAATTTGTCCCAGCTTTGTGCAATGTGAAAACTGGAAAAACATATCTTTATCCAGGTGGAAGAGGGAAGCCTAAAGGACAGTGCCTGTGGCACAACCACACAAAGAATTCATTCTCTAGGTTGATCAACCACAAATCCACACAGTTGTATTGTCATCAATCCCACATCGAATGCAACAAAGATTTGTCAAATCTCTTGTCTATGTCAAGATTCTCTATTTCTTTTACTGTTAGCATTATTAAAGCTGTTCTGTCTCTGATGCCCTTTTCTTCATAGTTTGCTATAACATTCATATACAGTCTTGCTGGGCTGAGGCACTTTCTCATCTCTGTTTTCTTGATGTTGGAATTGTTTTCTTTTTTCTGTCTTTTTGCCATTTCTTGGGCTGCTCCCGCGGCATATGGAGGTTCCCAGGCTAGGGGTCCAATCGGAGCTGCAGCCACCAGCCTATGCCAGAGCCACAGCAATGCCAGATCCGAGCCGCGTCTGCAACCTACACCACAGCTCACGGCAACGCTGGATCGTTAACCCACTGAGCAAGGGCAGGGATAGAACCCACAACCTCATGGTTCCTAGTCGGATTCATTAACCACTGAGCCATGACAGGAACTCCTGGAATTGTTTTCTTAAGTACTATTCCTTAGCACTGAACCAAGGAAGCAAGACATTAAGGGGACTTAGAGATTTTTGCTTTTGTGGGCTCCTCCCACTACAAAAATATTTGAAATTATATTTTATAGCTGTGTTTGCAAAAAGTTAGTTTTTTGACCTAGGAGTTAATATCTTCTTTGCATTTGAAAAGAATTAAAACATTGTGGACATTAGCATGGTGCCAACTATTTCTAATAAATAAACCAGCTCTGCACTAAAGTCTAATATCAAGTTTGTGCTTTCAGATCTACCATGATAGTTCCTCTATTACTTTTCCCTCCTTAGTCCATTCATCTATTGTTTCCCCTGACTGTACTTAAATCTGGCCCTTGCATTGTGGATGGCCACATCCTGACTTCCCTGATCATCAGTTCTTCTTCTTTTTATATGCCACACCATATTATATAACAGCTGTGCATTCAGTAGCTGTTCAATATATACTTATCAGAAAATTTATTTCTTTTTGTTAACGTAAAAATTTCACTTTGATATTTAGTTTAGAATTAGTAAATTATTTATTATCATCATTTGCAATAAATACAGATTTCACTATGACACTATAGTCAGTTGATAAGTGCTTGAATAAGTTTTCTTCATTAATCTTAAAATATTTCATCTTTTTCTGATTCATTCATGTAGTACAAATTCAATGGAAATTTTTTTAAAATATTGGAATTATATAGAAAATATGTCTGTTTTTTTGGTATGGAGCTGCAGAAGTTGTTTATAAATTTTGGAGATTAATCCCTTGTCAGTTGATTCATTTGCAAAGATTTTCTCCCATTCTATGGGTTGTCTTTTTGTTTCGGCAGCTCCATACCAAAAAAACAAACAACCCCATCCAAAAATGGGCGGAAGATCTAAACAGTTCTCCAAAGAAGACATACAGATGGCCGAGAAACACATGAAAAGATGTTCAGCGTCACTCATTATTAGAGAAATGCAAATCAAAACCACGATGAGGTACCACCTTAGACCAGCCAGAATGGCCATCATCAAAAAGTCTACAAACAATAAGTGCTGGAGAGGGTGTAGAGAAAAAGGAACACTAGTACACTGTTGGTGGGATTGTAAATTGGTGGAAAGCAATATGGAGATTCCTCAGAAAACTAAACATAGAACTACCATTTGATTCAGCAATCCCACTCCTGGGCATCTATCCAGAGAAAACCACGACTCGCAAAGACACATGTACTCCAATGTTCATTGCAGCACTATTTACAACAGCCAAAACATGGAAACAACCTAAATGTCCATCGACAGAGGAGTGGATCCAGAAGATGTGGTACATATACACAATGGAATATTACTCAGCCATCAAAAAGAACAAAATACCAGCATTTTTAGCAGTATGGATGGACCTAGAAACTATCATGCTAAGTGAAGTCAGCCATACAGTGAGACACCAACATCAAATGCTTTCACGGACATGTGGAATCTGAAAAAAGGACAGATGGAACTTCTTTGCAGAACAGATGCTGACTCACAGACATTGAAAAACTTATGGTCTCCGGAGGAGACAGTTTGGGGGGTGGGAGGATGTGCTTGGGCTGTGGGATGGAAATCCTGTGAAATCAGATTGTTATGATCATTATACAACTACAGATGTGATAAATTCATTTGAGTAATAAAAAAATGAAAAAAAAATAAATAAAAAAGGAAAATATGTCACTCAGAATTCTATCACAGCTAGAAAAAAAATATTTTGCCCTATTTCTTTTGAGATATTTTATATATAAGCTAGTTTGTACTTTTAATAAAGTTAAAATCATGCTGCTATACTCCTTTGTACCTTAATTTTTTCTCTTAGAAATATACTGAAAATATTAGCCCATGTTTTTAATTATTCTACCAATCTATAATGGATTTACTGAATTATATTTCTTTTCTGATGGTTTATTTAATCTATCATCCATTTTGAAGGCATTTAGTTTGCTGCCAATTTTTAGGAGGATATAGTCAGGTCTATTGAGTTTGTTTTTTGTTATTCTTTAATTGTGGTTGAAAAATTCAGGGTCTTGACAGGTAGTAAATGGGAAGTTTGATAAAAACAGGTATCATCAACATTTCTGGGTATTTTATATTTCTAAAGGTAGAATTTAAAAATTAGATGATTTTGCCTTGAGTTGAAGAAATATGATGTGATGGCAAATGAAAATTAGGAATAACTGTTTCAAAAAGTAAATTTTTCATAAATTAAAATCTTTAAATATTACAAAATAATATTTTGTCAGTAAAAGTTTGATCTTATAAAGAATAAACTGGCTTATCAAAACAAACAATCCCAATTTTTCTTTTGGCTTCGACATTGGAGAAGCTGTTTATTACCTCATGTGCTTTGTCTATTAAAGGCTGCTTAAGAAACCAAAAAAAAAAAAAACCAAAAAACCAGCACAAAATTACAAGATATATTATGGTCTGGAAGTGTAATATGAGAAATTTCTTCAATTAGGTATCATCTACCATTTCAAGAAGAAAGATGGATTGATAAAAGCTATTAAAAACTGGAATTAATGCATATTTTATGAACTCTACAACATTAAGGGAAAGATTAAACTTAAAGGTGGCCATTTCAGGTTTTACACAGCAGTTTATAATTTTATTTTCATCTCTTTGAATAACATGGGTACAATGCCAGCAGACCAATTATGTTCTGGAGATGAAATAACCATCTTCAGCAGCTTGGCAATCAAGGATCTATTGTCTAAAAATCTTCCTAGTGTTTCTAATGTAAAATTGTCCAGGCATCTGCTTTTTCATACAGGCTGCATTCAGATGGTTCCCAATGTCCACAGACCCACATATTATCTCTGACCTTCCACCATAGTGCTCAAAAGGTGCTTTATACCAACTTGGAAAGTGCTTTTTCTCATAAAGTTATAGCCATGACCAAAGGTACATGCGAAAGAATTAATCCATAAACTGATTCATACTATAAGAAAATAAAAACAGCAATGTTTTCCCACATCATGTGAACATACTGTTTCTTTTTGATGCATTCAGATACCAGTCATGTCTCTCAGCATTTACAAAACGCAATTCTTATTAAATAACTTCTTTCACTCATAAATCAGTCTTGTGAACTTTCCTTTAGGATAGAGCCTATAGAGAAATTGCTGGAAGGAATAAAGAATTAGAGGTATTAAAATAAAGGTAAAATAGGGTAATTTGGCTACAAAGAATAATGAACTTGTAGATTCTGGATTTTGCTGCTAGATCAGTTCAAGAAGTTGTTTCAGCAAGTGGTGCAATCACATTCCAAAAACATGCATAATGGGTATGATATGGGAATGAGCTGGACAGACACTTTGGGAATAGGTGGGGTGGGTTTTAGGAAACAGCAGTTTGAATATAAATCAATGATGCTGTGTTGATATGAAAACATTCAACACATAACCAGGTGCTGGTCAATTTTAAAAGATAATAATACTAGCAATTGTTAACTTATCAAAAGTCTATATATACCGCATAGGTCATTTACATATATGATATCAAATCATACAAAAAACACAGCAAGCGCAAGTACTATTAAAATTATTAAAATAAGTTAAAAACTAAGACTTCCATAAAAGGAAACAGGGAAGCTAAGTGACTGGTGGCAGACCTGATAGCTGAACTCACATCATTCAGTTTGGAAAGACCACATTCTTTCCAAATGTACTATGTAATAATTGGGCCACCATATTTCTGCTGTGGTTGGTACTGACTAGACTCTGAAGGCTACAGTCCACACTTGATAACTACTATGAGTTTTTGGACTTGAACTCTGAGCCACCTACAACATACTCTATTCTTCCATGATTGAGTTGGCATATTTGATTATGACAGGTTCTTGCCAGTGTATATATTCTGGCATCACTCAGTAGGCTATCAAACTTCTGGCAATGGTGAAGGATGACCAGGGTATACTCTTGAGTTTGTGGAACACCCTGTAGCCAAAGTTCTGCATCCCAGATAATTGGTAGAATAAATGCTTCAGTGGGTTATTTATATATCATATATCCTATGTAGCCAACTGAAGAGTCAATAACCAGAGCATACATAATTTTCTACTACCAGAGCATACTTTTAGGAGTTGCCCCATAAGAATCAGCTTTGTCACAGATCAGTGAATACAGATCTATATATGATGCTGAGTGCATGTATGTGTATGTGTGTGTATGTGTATGAGAGAGAGACATCAGATTTGTGGGTCATATTTTTAATCACTGTTTGTCTGTCTGTTCTGAATGATAATTAGGCCAGCATAAAGCCACAGGTTGATTCTCTCTGGAAGATTTCAGCCTGTTGTTTTGAAGGGCTTCTCTGAGATCTTCCAAAGTGATTTTTAAAAATATGATCCAGTGCCTACATTTAAAGTCTGACTATTCTAAGCATTTTTTCCAATTTGGTGGTATTTCTCTGAGCTATATTTACATGGTAGACAAAAATACTGAAATCTGATTTTCTCTTAAATAGATTATGACTTTTGACAAGTTGCTTACTTCTTATCCTAAAAAAATGGGGGAAATAACAGAATCCACCTCTGTAGATTATTTTGAGATTAAAGTAAACAATATATACGGATGGCCAAAAAAAGCACACGAAAAGATGTTGAACATCATTAATTATCACAGAAGTGCAAATCAAAACTACTATGAGGTACCACCTTACACCAGTCAGAATGGCCATCATCAAAAAAGTGTAAAAACAATAAATGGTGGAGAGGGTGTGAAGAAACGTGAATCCTCTTACACTGCTAGTGGGAATGTAAACTGGTACAACCAATATCAGAAACAGTATGGAGATTCCTTAAAAAACTAAAAGAATTATCATTTGATCCAGCAATCCCACACTTGGGCATCTATCCATAGAAAATCATGACTTGAAAAAATACATGTACCCCAGTGTTCACTGCAGCACTATATACAATAGCCAAGAAGGGAAGCAACCTAAATTTCCATCAACAGAGGAGTGGATAAAGAAATGTGGTACATGTACACAATGGATTACTCAGCCATAAAAAGGAATAATGGCATTTGCAGCAACATGTATGGACTTAGAAATTATCATGCTAAGTGAAGTTAGACAGTGAAACACAAATATCATATGCTATCACTTATATATGGAATCTAAGAAAAGGATACAAGGAACTTATTCGCAGAGCAGAAACTGACTCAGAGATGTTGAAATACTTATGGTTACTAAAGGAGACAGGTAGTGGGGGATGGGATGGGTTGGGTGTTATTTTTACAACTTGTACTGATCCATCTTATAACATTACACTGGACTACTTCAGTCCCAGTGGACTACATCTTCATGAAATGGTATATAATCAGTTTAATGAAGCATAACTGGCATGTCACTATATAAAAGGTTACATCTTACATATTTATCAACCACTAAAAACAAATTTCACGTCTATAAACTTATAGTCATTTTCTTTTTGTGAGTCAACATGCTTTGTACTTTGTTGAAAACTTACGTAACTTTTGCATATCTATAGTTACATTTTTATTATTTCTGTAAACATTCAATCTGTATTTTTAAAATAAAATTGCTTATTAGAAGGTTAGAGCAGCCAGTTAGGAGAACTGTCTGCTTTATCTTTTATTTTTCATTTAAGAATTTAGTTATATTTGTAATTTTGTCAAATCAAATACAGATGTCTCAGAGTTCATTTAATCTGCTGAGCCAAGGATGATTCCTAGTAACCTTGTTAACATGAAATTTCTTTTTGAATCCCTATTTTGTCCTTTGTTTCTAGGATATTTGAGAAATGACACTTCCATGCAATTAAGTCTCATCATCTGCAAATGTTGTCACAGTAGCTCCAGTTGAGGTTGACTATAACAAACTGTTTTACAAAAGTACATGTGATACTATGCCAGCAAGCCAGCTTAAAACATGATGCATAACACTGCTCTCAGCAAAATTTTATTGCCAGTTCCAGTAATAATCTATACAAACGAAGATACAAAATTAGATAGTAACTGTTCAATTTGAACTTTTATGAGCTCCTAAAAAAAGCAGCTTGTAAATGTTCAAAAAAAGTGGAGAATTTTACCCCTTAGCTTATGAGACAAAAAGAACAGCAATATCTGTAGCAGGAAAGTCAGATTATGTTTAAACTAAAAGAGTCATAAGAGCCTTTCTTGTCAACAACTCATGTGGTAACTTTATTGGCTTCTCTATCTGTATAAGTAATTTTCCCTAGGATTTTTAGAATAAGCACATCCAAGGCAGAATACACATACAATGCAATAACAAACTCCACCTGCATATTGAACATATCAATATTATGATTTTATTAATTTTATCCTAATAAAGTGGTTTCACGTACAATGTGATCTTCAAATTTTTGTCACCTCATTAAAGTCTTGTTAAACTCAACGAGAGCTGTGGTCTCATGCCAATACCTTACATGCACCATTGTGCTTGGGACTGAGTAGATAGGGAAGAATAGTGGAATGACAGGAGCAAAACTTAAGTTTCATAAATATCATAAGTCTTGTAAGTAATCTTATTCCAATGACACTTGAAGTATATGTTTTATGTTTGGTTTTTCTCCTTTTGGAAAAAAAATCTTAAATGGATCAGAATCTTGAATTTGGCTCATTATTTTGTTTATTTAAATCTAGACTGATTTATTTTTGCACATGTGCCAGTGTATCAATTTTTTCTACATTGCATTACTGAATTTCCCCAAACAGTGGTTGTGCAGATAGTGTTTTCATATTTCCTTTCTGTATTATAATACCTTAAAAAATCCATAAGCCAAAATACAGATTTGGTAAACTATAGAATATTCCTGTTAAAATTCCATTTCATAGAGTTTACCCTTGTGATCTATGATTTTAACCAGCTTGTTGTTTCAGCTTTCTTGCTACAAATAGGTAACTTCTGTTGTCTGACCAATAACATAGCATTACCTGTGAGTACTTCTGATATTGATCCCTTGAGATCCCTTCTAGCAGCTCTCTGAAAAGAAGTGTCATTGGAGGTTAAAATGCTACTTCTATTCCTACCACAAATCAAGCCTTAGAAGCTGAAGCCTGAACCAGTAAACAGATTCCCTTTTTTTTCTTGATGTCTTTGAGAGAAAGAACAAAGGGCAAGAAAAGACAAGTGAGGTATCTGGGTCAGCAAAAGACAGACGGGGATCAGTACACAATACCAATGTGCTTCAGAAGTGTTAATAGTGCCTCCTTAGTAAAAATTAAAATGCAGATGAGCAAAAGGAATTGGATTTACATCCATGAGGAATGGTAGACACATGATGTTGTCATTTTATTTTCCCAGTGGTTTCTTTCTTTTCTTTTTTTTTTTTTTGTCTTTTTTCTTTTTAGGGCTGCACCTGTGGCATATGCAGGTTCCCAGGCTAGGGGTCCAATCAGAGCTGTAGCTGCTGGCCTACACCACAGCCACAGCAATGCTGGATCCAAGCCGCGTCTGCAGCCTACACCACAGCTCATGCAACGCCAGCTCCCCAACCCACTGAGCAAGGCCAGGGATAGAACCTGAAACCTCATGGTTCCTAGTAGGAATCCATTCCACTGCGCCACAACAGGAACTCCCCCCAGTGGTTTCTTGATGGGTCTAAGCTACACTAACTACTGGGAAAAAGCCCTTGTGAAAATAATTCCTATGTGGATGTCATGAGTTAAAAAGTCAGTGGTAATAATATTTATAGTATTTAATATTATTTAGGGTCTTATTACTGTCCAGAGATTTAAAAAATTGTTTTGCATGTGTTTCCTAATTTTATCTGCATAATAATTCCAAGTAGAAGTTACTATTGTGACAGTTTTACAGAAGAGGGAAGAAACTGAGGTGCAGGGAGGGTATATAACCAATGCCAAGCAAGTGCTTTAGGTCAAAGCTCCTTTTTAATCCCAAAGTGTGACTACAAAGCCCAAGAGATCACTTTGAAATTGCCTGATTCTGCGCCTAAAAGACTAGAAAAAGAACAGAATGTCTCGTCATTTCAAACATCCTAAAGGTTAATACCAGCCCAGTCTGCCAAGACCAGGACTTTGCCAACTGGCTGCTTTAGAGACAACCCAAGCTGGAGTTGCTCTTACAGACCTTGTCAGGCTGCTCTGTATAATCTTCACATTTCTGTCTTTTTTTCTTTCTTTTTTTTTTTGCTTTTTAGGGCTGCACTTGAAGCATATGGAAGTTCCCAGGCTAGGGGTTGAATTGGAGCTGCAGCTGCTAGCCTACGCCACAGCCAGAGCAACCCAGGATCTGGGCCTATGCCACATTTCATGGCAAGGCCAGATCTCTGACCCACTGAGTGAGGCCAGGGATCCACATACTCATGGAGACTAATCAGGTTCATTATCACTGAGCCACAACAGGAATTTCTTTTCTTTCTTTTTTTTTTCTATATTTAAATTCTGACATTCTTCTAAAAAAATTATGTTCCAATTATATTTGTTTTTCTGATTGCTTGGGCAAAATAGAGTTTGGGGTATCACAAGACAAACACAAATGAAATATTTTCTGGCACAATATAACATCTTAGATGCTACTTAATATCCTTCCTTGTACAGTGATATTAGATAACTACTGCCAAAAAGAAGTAGAGAATTGTGACAATGCTCTGCAGATTTTCAAGCGGAAAATGTCAAGAAGGATTAGATCTATTATTCAGACAACTGTTAAAACTTTGTTTTACTTATTTTGGGTTGAACTGAACTAGTTTTGACTTTTACCATGTATATGCAATAGTTAGGTCTAAGAAGAAAAACGAATTAATTGGTAACTTAGATAACTATTCATACAACCCAGCCAATTGCTTTCCTCCGGCTGTTCTTCAAATGTCCAGAAATCACTTGCCTCATTCATCTGTTTTCTTATTATTTCACACACTTTTCATTGCATAGAATTCCTTCACTGACCTTACTTGAGATTTATTTCATGTTTAGACCTTTATTTTTTTTAATTTCCCCAATACATTATTTTTTTTCCTACTATACAACATGGTGATCCAGTTACACATACATGTATGCACTATTTTTTCTCATATTATCATGTTCATCATAAGTGACTAGACATAGTTCCCAGTGCTACACAGCAGGATCTCATTGCTAATCCATTCCAAAGGCAATAGTATGCATCTATAAACCCCAAGCTCCCAATCCATCCCACTCCCTCCCCCTTCCCCTTGGCAACCACAAGTCTATTCTCCAAGTCCATGATTTTCTTTTCTGTGGAAAGGTTCATTTGTGCCTTATATTAGATTCCAGATATAAACAATATCATACGATATTTGTCTCTGACTTACTTCACTCAGTATAAACATCTCTAGTTCCATCCATGTTGCTTCAAATGGCATTATTTCATTCTTTTTTATGGTTGAGTAGTATTCCATTGTGTATATATACACCACATCTTCCTAATCCAATCATCTGTCGATGGACATTTGGGTTTTTCCATGTCATGGCTATTGTGAATAGTGCTGCAATGAACATGCAGGTGCATGTGTCTTTTTCTTTTCTTTTCTTTTTTTTTAATTTTCCCACTGTACAGCAAGGGGGTCAGATTATCCTTACATGTATACATTACAATTACATTTTCCCCCCACCCTTTCTTCTGTTGCAACATGAGTATCTAGACAAAGTTCTCAAGGCTATTCAGCAGGATCTCCTTAAGATCTATTCTAAGTTGTGTCTGATAAGCCCAAGCTCCTGATCCCTCCCACTCCCTCCCCCTCCCTCCCCCTCCCTTCAGGCAGCCACAAGTCTCTTCTCCAAGTCCATGATTTTCTTTTCTAAGGAGATGTTCATTTGTGCTGGATATTAGATTCCAGTTATAAGTGATATCATATGGTATTTGTCTTTGTCTTTCTGGCTCATTTCACTCAGTATGAGATTCTCTAGCTCCATCCATGTTGCTGCAAATGGCATTATGTCATTCTTCTTTATGCAGGTGCATGTGTCTTTTTCAAGGAAAGTTTTATATGCCCAAGACTGGGATTGCTGGGTCATATGGTAGTTCTACGTATAGTTTTCTAAGGTACCTCCATACTGTTCTCCACAGTAGTTATACCAGCTTACATTGCCACCAACAGTGCAGGAGGGTTCCCTTTTCTCCACAACCCTCCAGCATTTGTTATTTGTGAACTTATTAATGATGGCATTCTAACTGGTGTGAGGTGGTACCTCGTGGCAGTTTGGATTTGCACTTCTCTAATAATCAGTGATGGTGAGCATTTTTTCATGTGCTTGTTGGCTATCTGTATATCTTCCTTGGAGAACCATCTATTCAGGTCTTTTGCCCATTTTCCCATTGGGTTGTTGGCTTTTTTGCTGTTGAGTTGCAGAAGTTGTTTGTACATTTTAGAGATTAGGCCCTTGTCAGTTGCATCATTTGAAACTATTTTCTCCCATTCTGTAAGTTGTCTTTTTGTTTTCTTTTTGGTTTCCGTTGCTCTGCAAAAGCTTGTCAGTTTGATTAGGTCCCATTGGCTTATTTTGGCTTTTGTTTCTGTTGCTTTTGGAAACTGACCTGAGAAAATATTCATAAAGTTGATGTCAGAGAGTGTTTTGCCTCTGTTTTCTTCTAGGAGTTTGATGGTGTCTTCTCTTATATTAAGTCTTTCAGCCATTTTGAGTTTATTTTTGTGCATGGTGTAGGGTGTGTTCCAGTTTCATTGATTTGCATGCAGCTGTCCAGGTTTCCCAGCAATGCTTGCTGAAAAAACTGTCTTTTTCCCATTTTATGTCTTGCCTCCTTTGTCAAAGATTAATTGACCAGAAGTGTTTGGGTTTATTCCTGGGTTCTCTATTCTGTTCCATTGGTCTGTATGTCATCCTCCTTAAACTTTTTCAAAAGGTTGAAGAAGTAACACTCCCAAAGACATTCTATGATGTCACCATCACCATAATTCCAAAATCACACAAAGATACCATCAAAAAACAAAACTATAGGCCAATATCTCTGATGAATATAGTCCCAAAAACTGTCAACAAAATTTTAGCCAACCGAATCCAACAACATATGAAAAGGATCATACACCATGACCAGGTAGGATTCATCCCAGGTACACGAGGATGGTTCAACATAAGCAAATCAATCAATGTCATATACCACATTAACAAAAGAAAAGTCAAAAACCACATGATCATCTCAACAGATGCAGAAAAAGCTTTTGGCAAAGTCCAACATCCATTCACGATCAAAACTCTTACCAAAGTGGGTAGAGAGAGAACATACCTTTACATAACAAAAGCCATTTATGACAAACCCACAGCAAATATAATACTCAAAGAAGAAAAGCTGAAAGCCTTCCCACTAAAATCTGTAACAAGACAAGGATGCCCACTCTCACCACTGTTATTCAACATAGTATTGGAAGTACTAGCCACAGCAATCAGACAAACAAAAGAAATAAAAGGCATCCAAATAGGAAGAAAAGAGGTAAAATTGTCACTCTATGCAGACTACATGATACTATATATAGAAAACCCTAAGGACTCAACCAAAAAACTACTTGAACTGATCAACAAATTCAGCAAAGTAGCAGGATATAAGATTAACATTCAGAAATCAGTTGCATTTTTGTATACTAACAATGAAATATTAGAAAAGGAATACAAAAATACAATACCCTTTAAAATTGCATCCAAAAAATCAAATACATAGGAATACACCTGAGAAAGGAAGCGAAAGACTTACATGCCAAGAACTATAAAACATTCATTAAGGAAACTAAAGAAGATGAAAAGAAATGTAAAGATATCCCATGCTCCTGGGTTGGAAGAATTAATACTGTGAAAATGGCCATACTACCCAAAGCAATCTACAAATTCAATGCAATCCCTATCAAATTACCCATGACATTTTTCACAGAACTAGAACAAACAATCCAAAAATTTATATGGAACCACCAAAGACCCGAACAAAAACCAAGCAGGAGGCATAACTCTCCTAGACTTCAGGCAATATTACAAAGCCACAGTCATCAAGACACTGTGGTAATGGTACCAAAACAGAGATTTATTTTTGAATACATGTATACAAAATAGTTACATTTTCAGTCCTACTGAAAATCATATACGTATATATGTTTTGACTCATATATTTACTATAAGTAAAACAATAAATATATTGCTTTACATATAAGAGGGCTCTTTGGTAATTATAGCCACAGGCTCAGTTTTCCTACATTTTGGAAAACTGAGGAGAAAAGTTATTGATTTATTAAATATGTAGAGTGGAGTACATTTAGAGTTGGGATTATTTAAGGTAGAATTTTAGGGTTTAATTAAAGATCAAAAGAATGGAGACACTTTTGGGAGTTCCCGTCGTGGCGCAGTGGTTAATGAATCCGACTAGGAACTATGAGGTTGTGGGTTTGATCCCTGGCCTTGCTCAGTGGGTTAAGGATCGGGGTTGCCCTGAGCTGTGGTGTAGGTTGCAGACGCAGCTTGGATCCCGCGTTGCTGTGGCTCTGGCCTAGTGTAGGCCAGAGGCTACAGCTCCAATTGGACCCCTAGCCTGGGAACCTCCACATGCCGTGGGAAGCGGCCCTAGAAAAGGCAAAAAGACAAAAAAAAAAAAAGGAGATACTTTTATCTTTATAATCTTTAAAGGTATTTTTTTTTTATTATGTAACACTTTAAGAGATACAGACCACTTGAAATGCTAAGATTAAAAACATCTGAAAATTTCAGAAGCGTGTAAAGGAGAAAGCAAACCTACCTACAACCCTTCGATTTTAATACTGAAATAAAACCACTGTTATATTTTTTAAATGTATAGTTGCAAGATTTTTTCATATATATGAGATATATATTCATAATAAAAGCAATATTATAAGATAACCACATTTTTTTTTGTCTTTTTTTTGTTGTTGTTGTTGTTGCTATTTCTTGGGCCGCTCCTGCGGCATATGGAGGTTCCCAGGCTAGGGGTTGAATCGGAGCTGTAGCCACCAGCCTACGGCCAGAGCCACAGCAACGTGGGATCCGAGCCGCGTCTGCAACCTACACCACAGCTCACAGCAACGCCGGATCGTCAACCCACTGAGCAAGGGCAGGGACCAAACCCGCAACCTCATGGTTCCTAGTCGGATTCGTTAACCACTGCGCCACGACGGGAACTCCAGATAACCACAATTTTTAATAATTTTTTCATTAAATATACTAAAGGTTTTTAAAAAACTTTTATTATAGTTGATTTGCATTGTTCTGTCAATTTCTGATGTACAGCAAAGCAACCCAGTCATATATATTTAATGTATATTTTTCTCATATTATCTTTCATCATATTCTTTTTTTTTTTTTTCTTTCTAGGGCCACAGCTGCAGCGAATGGAGGTTCTCAGGCTAGGGATAGAATTTGAGCTATAGCTGCCGGCCTACGCCACAGCTACAGCCACGGAGGATCCGAACCGCATCTGTGTCCCACATCACGGCAATGCCATATCCTTAACCCACTGGGCGAGGCGAGGGATTGAGCCCGCAACGTCATGGTTCCCAGTCGGATTTGTCTCCGCTGCATCAGGACGGGAACTCCTCTTTCATCATATTCTATCACTAGCGATTGGATACAGTTCCCTGTGCTATACAGCAGGACCTCATTGAAAAATTTTTTATGTTGAATATTCTTCCATGATAGCATTCTTATCCTCTTTTATTACCGGCCTGCTCTGGTAGTCTGTTGAAACCTATTATTATGGACTGATTTGTACACCCTCAAAAAAGACATGTGGGACCAACCCCTAGTACCTCAGAATGTTACTTGTTTGGAGATGGGGCTTTCTGGAGATAATCAAGTTAAAGTGATGTAATTTGGGTGAAGCATAATCCCATATCACTGGTGTCCTTACAAAAAGGAAATTTGGTGACAGATACACACAAAGAGAATGCCATGTAAAAATGAAGGCAGAGATTGAGGTGATGCTTATTCAAGCCAAGGAACACCAGAGATGGACAGCTAACCATAAGAAGCTAGAGGAGAGGCATGGGACAGTTTTTTCTTCACAGTCCTCAGGTGAAACGAATCTGACACCCTGATCTTAGATTTCTAGCCTCCAGAAGTGTGAAGCAATACATTTCTATTGTTTAAACCACTCATTTAGTAGTACTTTTTCTCACGGCCCAAACCAGCTAATACACTTTGCACTCTTTTTCAGAATAATGTTTTTCAACTTATAAATATACCTACGATTAAAAAAGAAACGAATAGATTGACAAATAGTTAATGAAAATATTAGAAACATTTTGTGTTACAACAATTAACATACTGACAAAGTATTGACTACAGCCTATGTTTCTCAGTAGGTCTAATAATTTAATGGGTCATAATTTAACAACAGAGAGAGTGGTAAGAGTTACTTGTGACAACTACAATATGATAGAAAAATATGTTATTTCCATTGCTGACAATATAACAAGTACTGTTAATATCACTATGATTTGTTTTCTCTAACCATAATTGAAATATTAGTTCGGGGTCAGCTAGAATAAGGATGTCGGTTTGCCTTTCTTCATTCAAGTTCATGGACCCCGGATGAAAAACCTTCCTACAATATGTATGTCATTTTCTTAATGGCTCCATATTATAAGATCGCTAATTGCAGGTCTCATACTAGCAAATAGTAGACACTCAATGAAAAACGAACACATCTGTCAATTTTGAATTTAAAACAATTCATCGAAGGAATTAAATCATTTACACTACGATACTTCCCAGTGTAAAATGCATTATCTTCAGTCCAGATACCTACCTACCCTTCTAGATTCCTATATCTATACTTGCTCGGCATTTTTACTTGGATGCTCTACGTGTACAAATCTCAACATGTACAAATCTCATTTCTTGCAGCATTAATCACATTTCCTAGAGAAGAGAGCCAGAGGCAAAAGTTACCTCCCCCGCCCCAGCAGTTAGCCTTCGCTGCTGGGGCGGGGGAGCCTGAGGGATGAGCCAGGAAAGAGGAGGGAGTGCGGGCGGGTTTGCCTTTCTTCATTCAAGTTCATGGACCCCGGACGAAAAACCTTCCTACAATATGTATGTCATTTTCTTAATGGCTCACCTCAGGCTCGCAGCCAGTTTCCATCGTTGCTGGGAGTCCCAGGGCACCTTCAGGAGGCCACAAAACAACTGCATCTTGGCGGGAGAGGAGAAGAAAGGACTTGAGCTTTTCATCCTCTAGATCTTTTCATCTTCTGTCTCTCACTGATCAGTGCACACACTGGGCTCTTCACTCACCAGCCCTTCTAAGTTGTATTAATTATCCGCCTTCTTTTTTACAATTTCTGTGGCAGCACAGGCACATAGCCAGGTGGAGTAGGCCAGAAGGCCGGAAGGCTGCCGTGGCCAGCGAGGCAGACGATGGACGGAACAGCTGACGCCGGACAGTCGACAGTCGCACGGCCTCTGCCTCTTCCTCCTGCTGCCCCGCAACCCTCCACTGGGGAACTGTGAGGCCAGGTGGCGGCTTCTTCCTCAAGGTCGCCTCAGGGCCCGCGAGGAAGACGCCAGCGTGGCCGCCATCTTGCAGGGCCCTTCCCGCCTTCCTCGGGGGAGGCCTTTCCCACCTTCCCCCGCGCGGCTGGAGAAGCCAGATTCCAAGCTGACGGCGGCAGCGCGGTAGTGGCACAAATCAAGGTCTGGAGGCAACCCCAGGCACTTTCATCTTCCTGCAGTTTGTGGCCTCCCAGGCATAGGTGAGTGGAAGTGTACACAAGCGTGGGCATGCCTGGGTTCCCGCCTGTGGCCCAGCGAGGGGAAAGAATCCTCCGGCCAGGAGGCAGAGGATGCCTGTCATGAGGTATGAGGTGGGCTGTCCTCAGGGGATTTTGGCGACCAGGCAGTAATTGCTAGAAGTGAATCCAAATGACCTAGCAGAGGAACACACAGTTATCTATTCAGCCGTAGTCATAGAGGCAGAGATGGAGCCCAGTGAGCCTTCATCCTTGAAAACTGAGAACTCTCTTCTGCGCTTATGTAGACATGGTTTGACCAGATCATCCTCCTGGAGGGTTATGGTGACATGGGGCCTGAGGAACCCTGGCTGAGGATACCTGGGGAGGTGCATGATATGGTCTCCTGCACTCCTTTTCTACCTCATCCTTCAAAACCTGCTTTTGCTTTCATGTTTGTGGTACAGATGAATTCTCAGATAGCCAAAGCGTTAGACACTGCCTTTAAACATATTCCTTAACTGTACCAGATGACTTGATCTAGTCAAGCACTCAACAATACATACTTTTTAAAAGGTTAAAGCAGGAAGTTCCCCTGTGGTGCAGTTGGTTAAAGATCGGCATTGACCCTACTTCGGCACCTGTTCCATCCCTGGCTCAGGAACTTCCACATGCCGGAACCGCCAAAAAAAAATTTGAATAAATAAATGAAAAGGTCCAAGTGTAGTGGATGACAAAGGATATGGTTTCGACTCGACCGTATTTTTTTCTCTCTCACCTCTGGTCCAGGGAAAGATAACCTCATGGACCAGGCTTCCTCTTGAGATGGTTGAAGTAATGCTTTCTAGAATACATTTTGGTTGCATCTGGCATCCTGCCATCTTTTGGTATGCAGAGAGTGTCATCCAGTCTGAGTAGCTATAGCTCACTAACCTGAGTGACCCATTTCTATTTTATTTTATTGTGTTTTTTTTTTTTTTTTGCCTTTTCTAGGGTCGCTCCCACTGCATATGGAGGATGCCCAGGCTAGGGGTCTAAATAGAGCTGTAGCCGCCGGCCTATGCCACAGCCACAGCAACACCAGATCCAAGCCCTGTCTGTGACCTACACCACAGCTAACGACTATGCCAGATCCTTAACCCACTGAGCTAGGCCAGGGATCAAACCCACAACCTCATGGTTCCTAGTCAGATTCGTTAACCACTGCCCCACCATGGGAACTCTGAGTAACCCATTTTTAGAAGCTCAAACCTCCTTATTGGAGGGCTGTTGGTATGAATGCCTTTGTTAGGAAGCAGGCTCAGAGAGAAGCCTTGGATTGGACCCAACCACTGTCCATTGTCTCACAGGATGGAACTTTTGAGATTATGGGCTTTAAGTAAATGTATAGGATAGAAGAAACATTAGATAGTTGACTTTTTATTACTTAGAGTTGTAGGCAAGATGTTGGCATTTGGAGGCCCTGTTTGATATGCATGCGTCTCAAACTTGGATTATATAGGCAAATATTTTGTTTTGAGGTAGCCTCCTTGTCTTCCATTCATTCCTACAGGCCTCCTTCTAATTTCCTATGAAATAGGTAAAGTCTGGAGATTAGGGTTTATAGTTTACTTTGGCTAGATTATCACTTAAATATCTTGAATATATTTATCTTTTACTCTACCTTGTAAATTACTTCAACAATGCCTGCCCTTTCTTTTCTTATCTTTGCCAGATGTGTTCAAACAAAAGGGTTATTGCACTCTCAATACTTCTGAGCCATGCTCTGGTGGGGCTCAGTTGACGTTAAGATTAGGACTTCACCGGGGAGTTCCCATTGTGGTGCAGCGGAAACGAATCTGATTAGGAACCATGAAGTTGCGGGTTCCATCCCTTACATAAAAGCATCCTAAGCAAACACTGTATTTCTTCTCACACAGGGCTCAACATTTTAACCCTCTTCCAGGTTTTTTTCTTTTCTTCTTTTTATGGCTGCACTTGTGTATATGGAATTTCCCAGGCTAGGGGTCAAATTGGAGCTGCAGGTGCCAGCCTGCCCCATAGCCACAGCAATGCAAGATCTGAACTGCATCTTCAAACTATGCCACAGCTTGCAGCAGTGCCAGATCCCTAATTCACTGAGTGAGACCAGGGATCAAACCCACATCATCATGGATACTAGTCAGGTTCTTAACCTCCTGAGCCACAATGGGAACTCTCAATTTTTGAATTAATAAATAATTACCTGTTATAACCTTAGCAGCATAAGTTTGCCCATATATTCCATGCACTGTCCCAGCCTACTCCTCTTTTCTTCTTTCTTATTTGTAGATAGGATAGAAATCAAGGAGGAGGCTCTGACTTCAAGTCTATATATCATCTTTGGTAGTCCCCAAAGAATTATGGGTGAGTGCCTACCTTACCAAATCTAGGGATCTTTCTAGGTAAAATCTAGAGTAACACTCACAGCTTGTTCTACCCTTGTAGGACCCTTACCTTGACCAGAGACAGGAAGAGCTGTATTACTTCAAGGCAAACAAGCAAGTTATTCCCCAGTAAGAGCTCAACTGTAAGTCCATACATCTTTAAACTCAGAATAGTTTTACTTCAGCTTTTACTGCTTTGCCTACTCAGCTCCATTTGAGCTGTTTTCTGCCATATTGTATTTGGCAAAAATCTCACAGTAGGATAGGAGATTTTGTGAGTATATTTCTACTGAGGTATACACTGCACAAATTATCTAGAAAACAGCTAAATAGTAAAAGACACTGCCACATCTTCTAACATTATTTAATTTTTTTGAAATATTCTCCACAATATATTTGATAAGAAGGATTAAATATAAATAGTTTGAATCACATTCTTGAAATTAAACCTTTCTTCTTGACATCTAGTAGAGTCTTGGGATTTTCTTAGTAAGACTCCCCAAGAAGCAGCTTTCAAAATCAGTAAGTCCTGAATACAGAGAAATCTGTCCAAGACAGAAGTGGAATTGAGGCAAAAGGGAAAATATATATTTAGCAAAAGCTTCAAAAACTATTTTTTGAAATAGATTTGCCTATAGTCTATTAGATGCTATAGATCTCAAAATATTAAAGGATCCAAACATGATATTCTATAGTTTTTATAAATTAAATTTATTTCTGGGACATTTATTTCTCAATAGACACACATAGCACTTGCATACAAAAGAGCCATCAATGGGGCAATTATTGATGTTATAATCTTCCCTGAGGAAATGTAGAGATATATATTTTTTAATAAGGTGAAGATTTGTATGTTTTTTATTTTTAACAAACTCTGTCATATTGAAATTATTTAATCTTTCTTGCATACAATTTATGGATTGAAGAGTGAATCTGTTAGTATAAGAACATATTTCCTGACGTTATTACTAGGCTATATATTTTCTTGTCTACATACTGTAGGCAACCTTAGTCATATTTTTGTGCTTTCTTGAGAAAAAAAAATCTTAAACAAGCATAAATGAGTGACTTGGTTTTGCATTATTTGTTCTCAAGATTGTGTGTATTCTCTTATCTGGTCTAATGTCTATATGGTTAATGTCTACATGGTACTAAAACATGCATTTTATAATCTCTTGAACAGTTGAGTGTTTTATCTTCTGATACACTAGATTAAACTCTAGGTATTATGTTATCCAGTCAAAAACCTTCTTGCTATTCTGTGATGCATACATGAAGCAAGTGTATTGATCTTACTTGACAAATCTAGATGTTGGTTCAGATACAATTGGATGTGAATACAGTCCTTTTCTAGAAATGTTTTTTCTTTCTCCCTATGAAACAATGCCTTTGTCAGAGTATTATGGAGGTGCAGTTTGTTTCTTAAAACAGTGCTCTGACTGTATTATAATTATCTGTTGCAGTCTATCTAGGTTTGCTAACCAGGAATAAAAGTTTGTGCTTGAATATCTTTATTTATGGAATTTTGAGTCATCAATTTACTATATTTTATTTGGAGTAAAATCATTTTCGGGGG
The DNA here is from genome assembly GCF_016906955.1 of Phacochoerus africanus. Classification (NCBI taxonomy): domain Eukaryota; kingdom Metazoa; phylum Chordata; class Mammalia; order Artiodactyla; family Suidae; genus Phacochoerus; species Phacochoerus africanus. The sequence goes on along the minus strand of NC_062546.1, from coordinate 164,816,992 downwards.
GAGGTAAAATCATAAAATGAGCCGATATAAATAATTCACATTATCAGACTGTTTAGTCTACTGCATTGTTTCCAGAGTAAGAGTGATGGAACATAGCACAGGAATAATTTTAATTGCATTAGGGCTTTACAGGGAACACAAACAATGTTTGCTGTGTTAGGCTGAAGGGAGTCATATAGCGTCTGGCCAAGTAGAGTAACGTTGTTTTGGTTTAATGTTTTGGAACATCATAACTCCATAGAGGTTTATGAGGAGATGTCCAGGCAGAACTCACTCTGTGGCATCATGTGGGTACAGAGAGAGGATATGTGCATGTGTGATTGGTGAGATTCTCATATTAAGAAGATATTTCATCCACAACCAAAATGCTCTCACCTTGGGAGTAGGATGATGTGGAGAGTGATTTCCCAGCTCCAGCAATGCTGCACAGCAGTCTGCAGCAGGAACCAAGGGGTATAATAAGCAAATAATGCAAATTACTGCAAATCAAATAAATTCTACCATTGCCCGTGAGTAGTAAAGGATTCAGCTCATTTTGCAGAAGGCTCTGCAGATTAAATTCCAACTCAGAAATGTACAGCTTGATCAGTAAAGTTTGTAAATGGCTTTACAGATGAGGGATGCCATTCAGTAGTGAAGATACACTTCAATTGCCAAAGCGTTTAAAAAACCCCCACAGCTGAGATGTACTGCAGCCCAGAAGCAGGTGCCCGGATCTGTTACAAGTTAAATGGAATCAGCAGAGTATTCATATTCACTAAGAGTATAGTCCAAAAGAACAGTAAATGATATATGAGTGTTTTATTTATTAAATTCTGCAAGTCAATTAGCAAAGGAGGCAACCATCTGACAGGTACAGTCTGAGACTAAATGAAGAAATTGAGCATCCTCAGAAATGATGACATTGGGACATTTAGGTATCTAAAATTTATCCTAGACCATGTTAACTTTCCCTAGAGGGGTACACCACAAAGAAAAATGGCATATAGGTAGAAAGTACCACATTAGTGTTCACTGCACTTGGGCCTCAACCTCAGCATAGAAAATTCTGTAGTAAGCTGATCTGTGGCCATGGCTTCTCTTCCACAAGTTAGGTTTCATAGCTTCATAATGAAAAACTGTTGAAATGGAAAGTGTGAAAGAGATGAGAATATAGCTTTACGTGGGTAAAGCCCACTCACTTGCAAATTCAGCATAAATCAATATTCAGATTTTACTTCTGAACTAGGTATAGAGAGGAATCAAATGGATGGAGGTGGGGAGGAGGGAATTGGAAGGGAGGAAAGGAAGGAGAGAGAGAGAGATACAGATTCAGGTCTTTGCCAGTTCAGATGGGCTTCACATTTACAGCTTTAGTTCTTTTGACTAGATAGAGAAGTGTATGGAAGCATAGCACTTCAATTGCAGAAAATGTGACCTACATGTGCTAATACATAGCTTCTCTACCCTTTCACAGATGTGTCTGATGTGTCTAGAGGTAGAATCAAATAGATTTTGACTCCCAGACCTGGCCTCTCCTCTGAACTACTGATTGTCATATCAAACTACCTACCCTGCAGCAATGCTTGGAGGTTTCACCAATTCTCAAACATAACATCTTTTGAAGACTTGTTTTTTTTCCCCTTTTAACTATATTCTCATCTCTTTCACACTCCCTTTCTCAACAGTTTTTCTCCTTTTAGTAAGGTACACCCATGATCCTCTCAGTTGCCCAAGGCTGAAATATAAGTACCATCCTTGATTTCTCTCTCTCATATCTCACATCCAGCCTAACAATTCAGCCTCTCAATTCATCCTCCTAGACATGTCTCTAATATAGCCATCTTTCTTAAACTTTAGTAACATTTCTTCATCTAGACCAACACCTTCTCTCCATGAGACTATTGCAGAAGCCTCCTTGCATCTCCTCTTGGTCCCCTCCAATCTATTCTCTATATAGCATCCAGGGTGACACTACTGAAACTATAAATCTGTTCATGGCCTACATCTCATGGTGTTCTGTTTGACTCAGTTTCACTGTATGATAAATCTTGGTCTGGCCTGCCCTCTCTCCCTCTTTCTCGTTGAGTTTCTAATATTCTGGGTTGCTTTTACTTCTCTAGATATGCCAAGTTCTTCCCAGGCTTGGGAATTTTGCCCATATTTTTTCTCTGCCTGGACCACTCTTTCCCTTGCATCTCTCATGACCGACTCCATTTCAGTCTGCACACTAGCTTTTTGGAGGGGCTGACCATGACCACTCTATCTGAAATAGATCCTCAACTCCCATTCTCACTTTGCTTATTTTTTCAGCAGCTTTTTTCACTTTTCTCATAGTCTTTATCACAACTAACAGTTGTCTACTTACTACTCTATGAAGTCATATGCCTTATTTACTGGAAATAATAAACCATATTGGGATATTTAGTGATTTGGGTCCAATTGCATGTAACATTTTCCTCTTACTACTTATTCTTGACTCACCAGTAGGTCTATTTTTTGATTATCAGTTGTGGCGACACTATCCTGCATCAATCCCTTCCTTTCTACCTACCGCTATAGACTCTTAGATGTTCATTGGAAGATAAACTAAGGTGTTAACTAAATACTAAGGTGTTTGTTATATAACATCAGGTGCTAACGTTTTGATATTCAACAGATGATAAAGTACAGTTTGCAAAGGATGTGATTAAAGAATAGGTGTCAATTGGATTTTATTACATGTGAATGACATATGCTCTTCATTGGAAGTATTGGAACAGATGAGTAAAAATCAAATGACTAAGAAAAAACCTAGTAGAAATTAAACCGTGTTTTGTGCATGTTGAAGAGTAATTTTTTTTATGTAAGATTACATTCCTGGAAAGACATCAATTATTGTGGTTAGTCATTACAGAGTGGTTGGATTTCCCATAACTAGTCATTACTGCCTTTATTTATAGTGATCACATACTGAAAGACTGCATATTCAGTGAATTACCTTTTGAATGCTTCTACACAAAGAATCTAAGATTAAATGATACAAACGAGACAATAGATAGAACTAGGGATCAGAAAAATGTTAACCTCAAACTACATGCCTAATTTAAAAGTTCATGTAATTTTCTTCCCTTTCTTCTCCCTTCTTCCCTCCCCCCACCCTTTCTTCTTTCCTTTTTCCTTCCTCTTTGCTATGGTTTTGGAGGATAGTGATCACTGTGGAAAGCAACTATAGTCTATGAAATGGTTTTTGATTTTTTATCTTGTTTTGATCTATGTGTTGATATTTAAATTAGCTTATTATGGATGGTTATAGGTATAGTGTTTTACAGAATTTTGTATTTATTTATTACCTTATTAAAGTTAGAAGAATGAAAAACTGTGGTTAAAAAGAAATAATTATAGGGGGGCTGAAAAGTTTTGTGGTAAAATAATCAGAATTTTAATGCCATGACACCAAGCATGAAAAACAAAATTCACATTTGATTAAAAAAAATTATTTCCATCACTTATTCATTCATTTATTTACCTAAAAATTATTTATAATTACTGAGTGCCAGGCACTACATTAGGATTGGGAATACAATAATTAATAAAATAATTAATTATGTGTAAAGTGGTACTTTTAGAGAAAATTATGACTTTTTATGGTCTTTTTAGGGCCACACCCATGGCATATGGAGGTTCCCAGGCTAGGGGTCAAATTGGAGCTGTAGCCTCTGGCCTACGCCACAGCCACAGCAACCTAGATCCGAGCCGTGTCTTCAACCCATACCACAGCTCACTGCAATGCTGGATCTTTAATCCACTGAGTGAGGCCAGGGATTGAACCTGCTTCCTCATGGATACTAGTCAGATTCATTTCTGCTGAGCCAGCACAGGAACTCCAAGGAAATGATGATCTTGAACAGGGATTTAAAGAAACTAAGAGAGTAAGCTTTGTGACTCTGTTGGTCAGAATTATACCAAGAAGAGGGGAAAGAATTAGCATCCTCTGGAACACAGTAAGGAAGCCAGAATTGGGAGAGAGGAGCTGAATAGGGATAATTGGCATCACAAGATAGGGGATGAGGTTGAAGTGATAGTGGACGCTTCGACCATATAGGATTTTGTAGCATGACACACTTCTGACATAATTTCTAATTTAGTAGTATATGAGAAGACATTGAAAGGTTTTGAGGACAAATGGGTGCATTGTGTAATAGTAAATGATCTGTACCTAAGAACCGTACTTACACAGGCACACACACATATATTTTCATCATAAATTAGACTATGACAATCATTTTGCTAGGATCAAAAATTTTAAACATAGGTAAAAAAAAATATGTCAAGGAGAGTGTATTATTTATTATGGATCTTGCTAAAATCTCTGAACTAAAAATTTTTTTTGTCTTTTTTTTTGTCTTTTTTTTTTTTGTTGTTGTTGTTGCTATTTCTTGGGCCGCTCCCTCGGCATATGGAGGTTCCCAGGCTAGGGGTTGAATCAGAGGTGTAGCCACCAGCCTACGCCAGAGCCACAGCAACGCGGGATCCGAGCTGCGTCTGCAACCTACACCACAGCTCACGGCAACGCCGGATCGTTACCCCACTGAGCAAGGGCAGGGACCGAACCCGCAACCTCATGGTTCCTAGTCGGATTCGTTAACCACTGTGCCACGACGGGAACTCCTAAAAATATTTTTAAAGTTTATCTCTCACAGTGTATCATATGACAGTACTAGGGGTAGGGGATATTAACATAATTATTTCATAATACACTTGTGACTTCTTTTGGGTTATTTTCTTAATAATGCTAATAGAATGAAACTTTAGAGAGATATTCTTATTACTGGATGAATTTATTGTTGATTAGAAGAATATAAAAATATTCCTTTTTCATTCCGGAAGATACATATTAAGATAATTGTGGTGAGAAAGTACGTGATACATCAAAGTCAGAATGGCTTTTTATAAAGGGCATCTTCTGTTTGGTATTTGGCATAATTCTCAAAATTATTTATTTCATACATTTAAAGCCATCATTTTAAAGACTTAATAAACCTATATACATTTATAAGTCACCTAGTTAAATGATTCCTTATTCTGTAAGGATTCCTTTTTGTTATTTTTAATTGATGCATCATTTCCTCTTCAAAGATATTTATAAGAAAGAAGTCCACTTTAGATGTTACTTTATGTAAAGATATAACTAATTCAACAGTGGGAGATAAGAAAAAGGGAAGTCAAATCAATTTTTTTTTTGTCCTTTTTGCCATTTCTTGGGCCACTCCCGCAGCATATGGAGGTTCCCAGGAGGTTCCCAGGCTAGAGATCGAATCGGAGCTATAGCCACCAGCCTACACCAGAGCCACAGCAACGTGGGATCTGAGCCACGTCTGCAACCTACACCACAGCCACGGCAACGCTGGATCATTAACCCACTGAGCAAGAGCAGGGACCGAACCCGCAACCTCATGGTTCCTAGTCAGATTCGTTAACCACTGCGTCACGACGGGAACTCCATAGTCAAATCAATTTCAATGGCTTTGTCTTTGAGGTACTACAGTAAATTCAAGATTGAGGATTGAAAGTGGTGATCAGAAATTGTATGAATTCCTTTAAGCAGAATTATATTTCACTGACACAATCCAACAGCTTGGATGATGAAGAAAATTCATGAAAACTAATTTGCTGCTGTATCAGTTTTAATATCCACCCTCATTTTGAGAGCTTGCTGTATCCCAGCTCTCAAGGGTATGCCTATAATTATGATTTTGAGGTGTTCAAGTGCTTTATCACAGAGAGACACTTGAACTTCACTGTGAGAAGGTTAATTATTTACAATATCCTTGAAAACATTCTCTATATGAGTGGATTACATGAAGACACCTTGAAGTGACTATAGAAGTCCCAGGAAAGATAAATGTAAAAATCAATGATTTGTCTATGCTGAGTCTCAGAGGACTACTTTGGAATATTAATGATATTAGCTACTAACCCTGTTTTCAAAAACTGTTTAAAAATGTTATTTCTCCCTCTAGCAATGCTTGCCTCTGGAGGATTGTGCTTAAATTTAGTTAAGATTTTCAATTTCCTGACTTCCATTATGGGATGAATAAACATGGCTCGCCTGCCATGTGTCTTTCTCTGTGGTTTTCAGTGTATGATTTCATGATAAGGCCTTTAAATAAATGTAATAAAGGATTGTTACTATTCTGAGCTACTAATTAAAATATTTTTTGAGTTTGGATTATTCTCTATGTTCAAAAGTCTAATGAGAGAAAAAAACATAAATTGGGAGGAAATTTGAAATTTCAATAATCTACTTCCTTGCCTACACATTATATGTCCAGGGAATATTTATGGACTGAATGTCTTGAACTAGGGAAATGCATTGTTAAATCCTTATTTACACTTACTTCTCTTTACATGTGAGCCTACTTTCTTCATTAAAAATGAGAAATTTCCTCTAAAAGTACAAAATTTTCTTTTTTATTCTAAATAATGACATTGGAGCTTATTATTTCCCTCCTCATCCCTCCTAAGTTTTAATTCCTCTATCTCTTTAATGTTATCAGTGGTCCAAATGATTGTAACTCAGAACTGAACTTGTCTCAGTGTAGGTGGTAGATTGTGTGATACAACTCAGACAGTATCTTAATACTGTATTTAAAGAATCATTCTTTTGGAAACTCCCTTAGCTTAAGCATAGGGGGGCTATTATTAGGTGAGTACTGACATATCTCACAGAGTCCTAGGAAGATTTGAACAATCAGGAAGGAACTGGAAATCTCTTAAGCAGCATTTGTAGATCTTTCCTTTACTACCCTGTTATTAATATGGTCTTACTTCATTGACACCTAGTTTCTATGATTGTGGTAAAAACTACAAATTCTTGGGAGAGAGAATTTGACTGGTTAGCTTGGGGTCTGGTAGTCACCCCTGAAGCTATGCATGAGGTCAATTATCTGAAGCTATACATGGGGTCTTTTAGTAGGTGCGTTAGAGACTCACCCCTTTGAGAAGGGAGGATGACAGTGAGTCTGGCAGTTGGCCTGAGTGCCAGGTATATGCTCTTGTAGGTCACTCTGCTCTAGTTAAAAAACTGGAGTACTTCAGCCTTGAACTCCTCACCCATAGTATAGCACATAATGTATCTCAAAATGAATGTTTTCACATTTCCTATGTTTTGCTGTTCTATATGATCACTGATATAGTTAAAGAAGGGTTTATGGAATCTAAGCATGTTCCACAAAGTGCCTTCTTCTCTCCCAGTGTTGTTCCAGTCCTAGATTTTTCCTTGTTACTAGTATATAATCAGTTTTAATTATTCTGTTAATTAACTAATTACACAGATATTCATTGAACATGTGCTGAGTATTGGGCTAGGAGATGGGAAGATCTATTTTGGAATTACTAATGATGTCCAGTACAAAGTATTTTCCACTTGGTTTAATCCTTTAAAAAAATCTTTACATTAGATATCAAATATTAATTATATCCAAACAGTGCTTTTACCCAGACTTCATGTATATCATCTTATCCATAATTCTGAGATAAGTAGACCAGGTAGTGTTATTCTCATGGAGACAGGGATGCTCTGGGAAGTTAAGTGCTTTATTCAGATTTTTATAGCTACTAAGTGGCAGATCTAGGATTCAACTGGATGTCTGTCAGTAGATCCAGTAGTAATCTCCTCTCATACATTGTGATTTTGCTTTGTCTCCTTCCATTGTTGAAAGATCCACTAGCATCAGTACTTTTAAGATAGAGGAAAGTCTAATGAAGAATGACAGTACATTTCTGCTAAGTGTATTCTACATTTATAAGTCTAAAAATCTGTCTTGGAAATATTTAGAAAATTGATAATATGTAATCAATAATTTGGATATGTATAAAAATACTGTGTTAATCTAACAGAAATCCATAGGAGTACCTTAATTAAATGATTTTAAGAAAATATATTGAATAAGTGTTAACCTCACTCTGAGTTTTATGATTGGATGGTCTCTAGTCTTGTTTAAAGATAAATAGGTGTAAAACCACTATTCAATGTCACCAAAAAAGGTTTTTATATGCAAATTTGTTGGTGATGAACAATTGTTATTTGTATCAATTATCAATTTCTTAAATTATTGGATTCCACTTAATATTTAGAATCCAAGCATGATTGCTGAATCACATACCATTTTGCTTTAGGAAAGGTACATTCATAAATATAAAAAGTTAATTTTTCCATCAAAATATTTAAGTGGTTATCATGGTAAGAGGTGACAAAGATTTTTTTGAATGAAAACATCTGATCAGTGTCTGTATAAATGTTAGCAAATGACATTTGAATTTGCAACATTTATTATATATCTGCTATGTGAATTATATGATATTATATAAAACAAAAAGCCAAAAATAATCAAATAATAATGTATGAATAAAATGTCATAAAATTTCCCTTAAGAACTTTGGTTCAGTAACTTGGTTAGGTAAGCTGTGAGTTGCAAAGCTTATTTATATTTTTTACTACTTTCCTACAAAGTTCTGAAACTGTGTAACTCATATTGGGACTTGAATCTATGGGCTGGGATTCAAACCCTGTCAAAACCCAGATTAAAACGTGAACCCACTATTTTTTTTTTTTTTTTAAATGAAAATCACAACACCTGGTCTCAGGATTTATGAAGTTCAGATTCTTTTATGTCTTGGCGCAGAAGGAATTCAGTGATAGGCAAAGTGATAGGTAAGAAGTAGATTTACTGAGAAAGATAGAGGAAGTATGGGCCATCTCAGAAGGTGAGAGGCCCTGAAATATGATGTGATGAGTTTTTATGGGCTGGGTAATTTCATAGGCTAATTCGGGAGGATTATTCCAACTATTTTGAGGGGAGGGGCTGAGGATTTGCAGGAATTGGGCCATCACCCACTTTTTTGGTCTTTTTATGGCTGGCCTCAGAACTGTCATGGCACCTGTGGGTGTGTCATTTGCATGCTAATGTATTACAGTGAGTGAATAATGAGGCTCAAAGTCTACTGAAAGTCAAACCTTCTGTCATTTTGGACCTAATTGGTTCTAACTAGTTTTTGTCATGTCCTCAATGGCTGTGCCATTCTTTTAAAGGTTGTGCCTTTCCCCCTTCCCTTCTGTTTCAGTTCCACTTATGATTTGAGACCTCTCAGCCATTTTTACAATTTGAAAATACTTTTTGAAAACTTAACTTTGGGGTATATTTTTAAAAAAAGCTTATTTCTGCACTATGAAAATATAGAGCATAACATGAGATTATATTATTATTTCATCACCATTTCATATACCTTATACTTCTTTCCTGCTTTTCTCATGCACCTCTACACATTTCTCAGTATTGATCCTGTACCTGAACACTTTTGGCATTAACAATTGTGAGACATTCAGCATTTACTGATTCATTTATTCAAACAAATATTTTAAAGTGTCCATTATGTACCAGACACTGTCAGTGGTGAGGCTGAGGTGGTAAAGATAGATAAAATAGATTTTATTAATTTATTGGCAGTGGGAATAGAGAAAAGTGGATGGATTTGAGATGTTTGGGAAGTACAATTACCCTTTCTTGGTAATTGATGGATATTGAACTTATCTCACTTCCAAGACTTGGTCAGTAAATTGAATTATTGAATACAATTGTTCAAGCAGTTTTTGTTCCTCAAGTCTGAATTGATTTTGAATAAAAGCACTTAAAAATTTTATTAGTGCTCATGTTCCAAACAACTTTATGAAAGTAAACATATTTTGAAGATGCATTCAGGTTTCCTGATGTTTGTTTGTGCATTGTTATGAGACTCATACAAAATGTGTTCAACATAAACCTTTACAATAGACTAACAAGAAAGCAAAATAGACTTGTCAACAACTAAATATGTTGTCAAAATAAATCTGTAAAATGTCAGATAAAAGTTACAAACATTGAATAAAAAAATGTGTGTTTTAAGGTTCCATTTTTAAAAACCTGAAACAAATGTCTTTTCAAAGTTTTCTCTTGCCAGTAGACGTTATTACTAAGGAGGGATAATTTCACTTGTATGTGCCTTACTGCCACCAAAATTAGGAGAGTCCATACCACTACAAACGTTCCCCAGATAAGCAGAGAGGGATTTCATGGATGATTTTCCCTTCTTCTCAGAAGCAAGAGTTATTATAGAGGAGATTTGAAAACCTTCCATTTAGTACCAGGTCAAAACACTCACTTAATCTGAATCTATGTTCCAGTGGTTATTACAATGTAGTTTTGTTGTTGCTGGTGGGTTTTTTTTTTTTTTTTGCTACACCATGGCATATGGAAGTTTCTGGGTCAGGGATCATACTCACACCACAGCAGCAACCCAAGCCACTGCAGTGACAATGCCAGATCCTTAAGCCACTGTGCCACAAGATAAGGCCTACAATGTAGGAACTTTTAACTTTTGTTCATCATGTAGACAAAATACTCACCAGGGGACAAGATGGTGGTCTCAAGGTACTTTGGATTTAAGTGCGTATACTTCTCTCATTTTCTTCCTCTTCACAAAAGGACTACATCCTTTGTCTGGTTATTACTAGGTCTGGTTTTTAGTAGGTCAGGGATTGAATCAGAGCTACAGTTGTGGCAGTGCTGGATCCTTTAACCCACAGTGCCTGGTGGGGACCTGCGCCTCTGCAGCAACCCAAGGTGCTTCGGTTGGGCTCTTAACCCATTGCTCCACAGTGGGAACCCCATCTTTTGGCTAATTTTTTAATGAATATTTCAGGCATCCAATATGCCTAGAGAATAAGATAATCAATACTTAGGAATGCACCATCAAGCTTGAAAATAAAAACTTGAATCACATTCAGGCCATGTTTCTTCCTATATCCATCAGAGGTAGTCTCTATTTTGAGTTTTGTGTATTCTGGTCCCATGCATTTTTTTTAATATATTTAGTACATATATATAAAATATAAAAATTGTTTAGCAGTTTTTAAACATTGGTGTGTCAGTTATTCAACAGTTGTCTCTCAGCTTCATGCCTATCCTTTTAACACTCCTGTATGATAACCTATCCTTTTAACACTGCTGTATGATACTGGGGCAGGGGCTGTGCCAACCACATTTCTGCTTTATGAGCTGGTTCCCTGTTGGGCAGTGCCAATAAAAATAGTAGAGGGGGACTAGAAGGTTGTTTGCTCCCTGTTCTTGTGACCCTTAGATTGACAACTGCTTTTCATCCTGGCAGCAGTAATTTCTTCCGTAAGCAGTAGTCGAATCCAGTTTGCAGTTTTGACACTCTCAGAAACAGCCTTATTGCTGCCACCTCAGATGCTAGGCACCGGTCATAGATGCCCCTCACCTTATGGATTTGGATCTCAGCTTCTTGGGGTCCTTCTTGATTTGCAAACAATAGCATCAATTAATTAGGCCAATTTCTCCAAGGTCTGAGTTTCAGTTGTGTTCCTATAGCCTTAGGGAATGTATCTACTTCCTATACTTACTACTCTGTGATTCTAAAAGCCCCCTTTCTGCTTTTTTTTTTTTTTTTTTTTTTTGTCTTTTTGCTATTTCTTTGGGCTGCTCCCATGGCATATGGAGATTCCCAGGCCAGGGGTCGAATCGGAGCTGTAGCCATTGGCCTACGCCAGAGCCACAGCAACGCAGGATCCGAGCCGCATCTGCAACCTACACCACAGCTCACGGCAACACCAGATCCTTAACCCACTGAGCAAGGGCAGGGACTGAACCCGCAACCTCATGGTTCCTAGTCGGATTCATTAACCACTGCGCCACGATGGGAACTCCCCTTTTTGCTTTTTAATAACTTCATTAACTAGACATAAAGTTGTTAATTCATTTTGTTAAATTCTGTATATTTCCTGGTTCTAAGTAATTTAAATGGGATCATTAATGTAGGTGATATTCTTGAATGTACAATTTTCAGCCGGGATTTTGTTTCTGAGGTTCATCTCTGGTATTTGTATAGGTATAGTGAAATAGTATTCACTACCGTAGAGTTTTTTATCATGTAGATGTGTCACAATTTATTCATTCTTCTTGGAATGAAGAATGCTGTTTTAAAAAATGCTGCTCTAAATGTTTTGTAATAACTTAGTGCAAATGCTGGTCTAAACATTTTACCATGTGCTAGGGATTCTTAGAGAAGTTATCAAGATGTGGATTTATGGATCCATAGAATTTTTGCATTTTTAACTTTATGAAATATTGCTAAGTTGTTTTCCAATGTAGTTGCATTAATTTAAACTCCCCAAAAGAATTCCATAAAAATTATCATTGATCTCTAGATATTGTCAGGTTTCTTCATTCCTTAATTCTTAATATGAATAGTACTTTATTATGATTTTAATTTGCATTTCTCTAAGGTTGAACATTTTTCCCCATGTTTCTAGGTCATTTTTTTTTCTTGAATTATTTGTTTACCTATTTTGTCCATTTTTCTCATGGGTTGTTGGTAATATTTTTTGTATGTGAGAGACTCTAATCTTATGCCATTTAAAAATGCTTTTCAAGTATTTTCTCTCATTCTGTGGTGTCTCCTCATTTTTTTTGTCTTTTTTTTGTTGTTGTTGTTGTTGTTGCTATTTCTTGGGCCGCTCCTGCGGCATATGGAGGTTCCTAGGCTAGGGGTTGAATCGGAGCTGTAGCCACCAGCCTACGGCCAGAGCCACAGCAACGTGGGATCCGAGCCGCGTCTGCAACCTACACCACAGCTCACGGCAACGCTGGATCGTTAACCCACCGAGCAAGGGCAGGGACCGAACCCGCAACCTCAGGGTTCCTAGTCGGATTCGTTAACCACTGCGCCACAACGGGAACTCCGTGTCTCCTCATTTTTTATGGTATCTTTTGATGAACATACTTTTTTTTTAAGGGCCATACCTGTGGTATACACAAGCTCCTGGGCCAGGAGCTGCTGCTGCAGGCCTACACCATACCCAGAGCAATACCAGATCTGAGCGGCATCTGTAACCTACACCACAGTTTGTGGTCATGCGAGATCCTTAACCCATTGAGTGAGGCCAGGCGTGGAACCCACATCCTCATGGATACTAGTTAGTTCTTAACCTGCTAAGCTACAAAAGGAACTCCCAGATGAACAGACATTTTTATTTTGAATGTACTCAAATGTATAAATCTTTACGATTTATGGTTTTTGGTATTTTGTTAAAAATTCCCTGAGATCACAAAGTTATTCACTTATATTATCTTCTAAATATTTAAAATATTTATTATCTTTTGGCCTTTAACCTACCTGGTACTTTGCATAGACATTCAAATTTTTTTTTTTTTCCCCTTCACCCATGGCAGATGAAAATTCCCTGGCTAAGGACTGAATTTGAGCCACAGCTGCAACCTATGGTACAGCTGTGTCAATGCTGGGTCCTTAACCTACTATGTCTGGCTGAGGGTCAAACCCATGCCTCAGCAGCAACCTAAGCTGCTGCAGAGACAATGCAGGATCCTTAACACACTGTACCACAATGGAAACTCCACGTGCATTTTATTTTTTGTGTAGATAATCTGTCATGTATTGAATAATTTGTCTTTTTTAGTGATCTATAATACCAACCTCTGATATTTATCAATTTTCTGTAAATTCTTTAAGACTTTCTGGGTCCTATAGATTTACCACCATGACACATTTTAATTGTTACAGCTTCATAAAATGACTTGATTTTCTTTTTAATAGGCCCTAAACCTTCCCTGCTTCCTGCTAACATCACCGCCTTCGTCTGTTCCTTCAAAATTACCTTGGTTTATCTTGGCCTTATTTCTTCCATGTAAAAATTCCAATTAGTTTATTAATTTCCATTAAAAATTGTCTTGGAATTTTGATTGGATTTTCATTATACTTCTAGATTGATTGGAATTTTGGCATCCTTTGATACCAAGTCTTATTATTCATGGATATAGCATATATTTGTACTTATGTAGGTCTACTTTATTATCTTTTAATAATTTTAATAATTTTCCTCATAAAGACCATAAACCTTTAAAAATATTTTTCCTATGTACCCTGTTGCTTTTTTGTTGCTATTATAAATGTTTTATTTTAAATTATATTTTCTGTTTGTTGCTGGTAATAGAAATATGAATAACTTGTATATTTATCTTATATCTGAAACTTGCTAAATAAATTCTTAGGTATTTTAACAATTTATATATTTTTTAACATTTCCTGTAAAAGCTAGTGTTACCTTCAAATAATGACAGTTTTTTAAATTTTTAATTATTATACGTTTAAATTATTTTAGTAGGTGGATTAAGATCACCTCCTGTTCAATATTAAATAATCGATGACATGGGCACCCTGCTCTTCTCAGTTTGCTGGGCTGTTTATTTACTTAGCATGAGTGGGTATTTAATTTTATAGAAAGCTTTGTCTGTATTTATTGAGATTATAACTGTTGAGTAGAAGGAGCGAGACTCAATAGAATGTGAACAGAAAACAGATGATAAAACAGAGAACAAAGTCCTCCCTCACTTCATACCTGTTTTATGCCCTAGTTCTTTCCCTGACCTTAGATGAAATATAATGTAGATCCTATAGTGTTTTTTGCCATTCTTAGTCTTCAATTATTTTTAAGCTCAAAAATAGTCTCATTTTAGTAGCTAAATTATCCGTGTGAGGGTAATCTGAAATCTGAGCTTTCTCAGTCTAGAGCCTTTTCCTTTTTTCATCTTGTTTTTATATCAGGCCAGGAAGCTTGAAGAAGGAGAGGGGCATTGTCAGCTTCTTTTCCCAGAACTCTGTCTTCTCTACTGCTCACTAGCTATTGTGAAATCTCAAGGGTCACATCTAGAAAAAGAGGATTCAGGGAAAAACAGAACAGGTTTAAGTAGCTGGTATTCTCCTGCTCTAGTTTTAGAAACTTCTGGACTTGACAGACATTCATAGCTGCCTTTTTCTTTCCAGAGGGCGTTTCTGGGATATCCTGAGACTTTCCTTCTGGTAACCTTCAATCTCAATTCCTGTGTTACAGGCTATGTCATCTGCAGTTTGACATTTATGACCCTCCCAGTTTCTGTGCTTTCAGGAGTTCTTTTGTTTGCTTGGTCCTCTCTCCAGGGAAGTTGTTTTTGGATCAAGTCCCATTCATGATAATTCCATACTTGCTGCATTTTGGGGAAAAAAAAAATGCCAGTGTACATTTCACCAACCCCTAATTCAGCCTAACCTCTCCTTTCTCTATGCCTTAGGTCAACAGTTGCAACCTCTTACATTTATATTTTTCAGACATGCTTAAAGAACTGTTCCTTTGTGCGTTTCAAACCCCATGGACACATATATCAAGCAGTTTCCTTATATTTCATCTATATCAGCTTGAAGAACCCTCGCCCCACTTTACTTGAAGTTGCCAGGAAGAAGTACACAGCCTTCCAGCTCTCTGCAAAAAAATATTCTTAATCAGGCTCTTCAGCCAGCTGATCAACACTTCTATTACCCTTGTATATCCTCATATTAGTTGATGAGTCAAGCATCACTCAACTGGTTATCTACAATTTCTTTTGCAAATTTTGAGCAGTTGGACTAGACTCTTAAAATTTGCAGTTATGAGACCTACTGTTTTGTTCCTGTTCTTTGTGGTTTCAGAAAAATGTTCCATTTTAACATGTTCTTATAAGATGATCTACTGTTTTTTTTTACAATCTGTTAATTAAATTAGTACATTTTTCTAGTGTTAAAGCATTCTTACATCTTATCTATGTTTATAAATGGTTGTTCACAAAATCACCACAAAATGTTAACAAAGCCTAATTTTCATTTCTTTGTAGAGAATCTGTCTCTTCTCTCTGGTTGCTTCAAAAACTTTTTTGTCTTTGGTGTTCTATATTTTCACTATGATTTGTCTGTGTGTGGTTTTATTTATCCAGTTTGGGAGACATAATGTCTTCTGAATTTGAGGATTTATGCTTTTCATCAATTCAGGAAAATTTTCAACCATAATTTCTTTCAAATATCCTTTTTTTTCCCATCTATGCATTATTTTTTGGAACTCCAATTGAAATATTTTCAAACTCTATCTCCATGTTTCTTAATAAAATGATTCTTTTATTTCTCTTTCTTTCTCTCTTCCTGAGTAATTTATTTACACTTGCTTTTCTCTTTATAATCTTTCCAAATGTCTTTAACATGCTATTTCATGGTGTTCATGATATTTTTATTTCTATTTTTATGTTATTTATTTCACTTTAAAATTTTCTTGTTTCAGATAGTATATTATTTTCTGAATTTTCGGATTCTTTTATTTTCTCAAAAATATAAAACATGGAGTTCCTGTCATGGCTCAGTTGTTAATGAATCCAACTAGGAACATGAGGTTGCGGGTTTGATCCCTGGCCTTGCTCAGTGGGTTAAGGATCCGACGTTGCCACAAGCTGTGGTGTAGGTCGCAGACATGGCTCAGATCTGGTGTTGCTGTGGCTGCGGTGTAGGCCGGAGGCTACAGCTCTGGTTAGACCCCTGGCCTGGGAACCTCCATGTGTTGCAAAGGCGGCCCTAGAAAAGGCAAAAGACAATATATATGCACATATATATAGTGTTTTGTTTCCTCATGTGTAGTTATATAATTTTTACTTGGGGTGTTTTTTTAATACTTTGTTAGTCTTATTTTGATGATATACCCTTGGAGTGTTATCATCTAGGGACAACTATATGCTAATTTATCAGCATTGTTTCTTCAACAATGTTGGTAACATAAATTTGAATCCCAAGTCCTTGTGAGGACAGTCCTATGGTTCAGAATTTTCAAGGTAGATGCTCTCTTTTTGCTTATCTAGAGCCTCATCCATTTTTATTTAGTTGGATTAGACTAGATTTTTACTATGGCAACATAACCTAAAAAAAAAAAAATCATTGACTTAGTACAACAAATGTTTATTTACTACTCATGTCAAATTCAGTGTGGGTCAGTGTGGGGGTTCTTTCTTTTTCACCTGTTGACTTAATGGATATAGTTTCCTTTTATCTTGTGACACTAATATCTCATTACAAGGCTTTTAAAGTTATATGTCATGGAAGATATTTGAACTGTTATATTGCTAATATAGAAATCATATATGTATCTTCAACTATTATAGTTCTTTATTTGTAGTCAGTTAATGGAATTTAAAACTCATGAAAAATGTTAAGCTTTTTATTCTCACTTGGTCAAAGAACTGTCATTGCTAAAAGAGATTTGTGAAATTAATACATAAATGTACATATATGTAAGTATTTGTATATATTCAAAATATACATATACGTATATACATATATTTATATACATTCATATATTTATATATACAAAATATATCTTTTGCATATGTATAATATATATATATTTACACACATGTTCATACGTTAATATACAAAGGGCCCCAAATTACTTGAAATCAAATGTGGAAATAAAAACTCTCTAGGAGCAGCTACCCCCAGCCCTGTAACCATCTACTCAATACCAGTCCCCACCAACCAGCAGCCTGGGACCAGCCCTGGGCCTCCCTGGGCCCCATAGCCAACCATCTCTGGACCCAATATTGAAAAAATAACCAGCTTACTTAATGCATAGAAATAGACACAGAGAATTAGGCAAAATGAGGACACAGAAGTATGGTCCAAATGAAGGTATAAGACAAAAATTGCAGAAGAAGGACTAAGTGAGGTGGAGATAAGCATCTATTCAGTAGAGTTCATGGTAATTATCATAAAAATGCTTAATGATCTCAAGAGAAGAATAGATTAACACTGAGAATTATAAGAAAGAGTTAGAAAATATAAATAAGCCACACAGAGCTGAAGAATATAATAACTGAAATAAACACTAGAAGAAATTAACAGTAGACTAGATGATACAAGGAACAGATCAATGAACTGAAATACAGAATATTGGAAGCCACATAAGCTGAACAGAAAAAAGAAAAATAATTTTTAAAAATGAGGACAAATTAAGAGACCTTTGGGATAATATCAAGTGACATCCTCACCGTAGAGATTCCAGAAGGAGGAGAGGACAAAAAGGCAGGGAGCTAATTTGAAGGAATAATATCTGAAAACTTCTCCAAACTGAAAAAGGAAATAGACATTCAGGTCCATGAAGCATAGGGACTGCTAAACAAGATGAACCCAATGAAGTCTGCATTAAGACATGTTATAAGATAATGAGTTTAAAAGCAGCAAGAGAAAAGAAACTAGTTATGTACAAGGCAACCCCTGTAATCAGCAGAAACACTGCAGACTAGGAGGGAGTGGCACAATATATTCAAAGTGATTAAAGGAAATTTTACAACCCAGAATACTCTACCTGCCAAGGCTATCATTCAGATTTAAAGGAGAGATAAAGAGTGTATACAAAACTGATTTTAAAAGAAATGTTATAGGGACTTCTGTAAGCAGATAAGACCATACCTAGAAATATAAAAATTAAAAAGAAATCTAATTGGTAAAGGTAAACCTACTGTAGAGGTAGTAGATCAACTATTTAAAAAACTAGTGGGATGGTTAAAACACAAAAGTAAAGTCACTGATATCCACAATAAGTAGTTAAGGGATACACACACATACACACACACACGCACACAAAAGATGTAAGAAATTTAATGTTGGGTGGGGGAGTAAAAATGCAGGGTTGTTAGGATGCATTAGAAAATAGGAGATCATCAACTTAAAATAATCAAGTATATATGTAGGTTGTTACATATGAAAATCCTGGTAGCCACAAATAAAAAACCTATAAAGATATAAATACAAAAAAAGAGAATCCAAATATAATGCTAAAGATAGTTATCAAATCACCGTGCTACCCAAGGCAATCTATAGATTCAATGCAGTCCCTATGAAGATACCATTGGCATTTTCCTGAGAACTGGAAGAAATTATTTTAAAAATTTGTATAGCAGCATAAAAGATCCAAAATAGCCAAAGAACAACGAAGTTGAAAGTATTATGCTCTTTGAATTCAAACTATATGACAATGTTATAGTCATCAAAACAGTATGTGTGGTACTGGTACAAAAACATATACTATATTAATGGAACAGAATAGAGAGCCCAGAAGTAAACCCACACTTACCTGGTCAAATAATCTAAGGCAAAGGAGGCAAGAAAATACAAAAGGGAAAAGATAGCATCCTTAATTAATAGTGTTAGCAAAACCAGACAGCTATGTGGAAAAGAATCAAACTGGAATACTTTCTCACACTGTATGCAAAAATAATCACAAAATGGAGTTGAGTGTGAATTCTGAAATCATAAAAGTCCTAAAAGGAAATATAGGCAATAAGCAGTACTCTCTCTCTCTCTCTTTTATTTTGTTTTTTAGGGCTATACCTGTGGCATACTTAAATTCCCAGGCTAGGGGTTGAATTGGAGGTGCAGCTTCTGACCTGTGCCATAGCCACAGCAACATGGAATCCGAGCTGCATCTGCACCCTACATCATAGCTCATAGCAACAGCAGATCCTTAACCCAGTGAGTGAGGCCAGGGATTGAACCTGTATCCTCATGGATACTAGTCATATTTGCAACCTGCTGAGCCACAATGGGAACTCCCGAGGCAGTACTCTCTTTGACGTCAGTCTTAGCAATATTTTTCTTTGTCTATGTCTTCTCAGACAAGAGAGACAAAAGCAAAAATAAGTAGATGGAAATACATCAAATTAAAAAGCTTTTGTACAGCGATGGATATTATCAACAAAATGAAAAGGCAGGCTACTGAATGGGAGAAGATATTTGCATACTATATATCTAATAATGGGTTAATATCCAAATTATGTAAGCACTCATATAATTCAACTTCAAAAAACAACCCATTTAAAAATGGACACAAGATATACAGATAGCCAATAGGCACATGAAAAGATGCTTAGCACCACTAATTAAGAGAAATGCAAATCAAAATTACAATAAGGAACAACTTCATACCTGTCAGAATGGTCATAATTAGTAAGTCTACAAATAACACAAGCTGGAGAGGGCATGGAGAAAAAGGAATCCTCCTACACTGTTGGTGGGAATATAAATTGTTACAACCACTATGGAAAATCATATGGAAGGATCTCAGAAAACTAAATATAGATCTACCATATGATCTAGCAATCCCACTCTGGGGCATCTATCAAGATAAAACTATAATTCAAAAAGATACATGCACCCCTATGTTCATTGCAAATGAATGGGTTAAGATGTGGTGTATATATATATATACATACACAATGGAGTATTACTCAACCATAAAAAGAATGAAATAATGGCATTTGCAGCAACATGGATGCAACTAGAGACTCTCATACTAAGTGAAGTAACTCAGAATGAAGAAGACAAATACCATATGATATCACTTATAGGTGGAATCTAAAATATGACACTGGAGTTCCCATCCTGGCTCAGTGGTTAATAGGTCCGACTAGGAACCATGAGCTTGTGGGTTCGATCCCTGGCCTTGCTCAGTGGTTTAAGGATCCAGCGTTGCTGTGGGCTGTGGTATGAGTCGCAGATGCAGCTTGGATCCCACGTTGCTGTAGCTCTGATGTAGGCTGGTGGCTATAGCTCCAATTAGACCCCTAGCCTGGGAACCTCCATATGCTGTGAGTGTGGCCCTACAAAAAAAGACAAAAAAAAAGACAATAAAGTGTGACGCAAATGAACCTATCTACAGAACAGAAACAGACTCACAGACATAGAGAATAGACTTGTGATTGCCAGGGGTGATGGGATAGGCAATGGGATGGGTGGGGTGTTTAGGGTTAGTAAATGTAAACTATTACATTTAGAATGAATAATCCATTGAGGTCCTACTGTACAGCAGGGGAACTATATCCAATCTCTTAGGATAGAATATGATAGAAGATTGTATGAGAAAAAGTGTATGTTTATGTATGACTGTGTCACTATGCTGCATAGTAGAAATTGGCACAACACTGTATATCAACTATAGTTTAATAAAAATTTGAAGAAAAAAAGAAAAAAATGGATAGAACACCTAAATATACATGTAATACTTAATGGTGAAAAGCTGAAAGCCTTCATGCCAAAATCTGGAACACCACATTCATGCCCACTCTCACCACTTTTATTCATCATAGTATTAGAAGTCCTAGCCACAGCAATCAGACAAGAAAAAGAAGTGAAAGTTACTCAAATTGGAAGAGAAGAGGTAAATTGTCATTATATGCAGATGACATGATACTAGAAAACCTTAAAGACTCCAAACAAAAACTGCTAGAACAGAATTCAGCAAGGTATCAGGATGCAAGGTTAACATATAGAACTCTATAGCATTTCTTTACATTAAAAATGGCATATCAGAAAGGGAAAGTTAATAAAATTAATTTAAAATCATATAGAAGTAAAATAAAGCACTTAAGAACAAACCCAACTAAAGAGGTGAAAGACTTATTTGCTGAGAAATATAAAACATTGATAAAGTAAATTGAATATGATTCAAAGAAATAGAAAGATATCCCATTTTTCTGGATTGGAAGAATTAATATTCTTAGAATATACATACTACTCAAAAGCAATCAACAGATTTAATGCAATACCTACCAATTACCCATGACATTTTTCACAAAACTAGAACAAAAATTTTAAAATTTTAAATAAATTTTAATGTATATGGAATCATGAAAGACCCAGAATTTCCAAAGGAATCCTGAAGAAAAGGAACAGAGCAGGAAGCAGAACATCCCCAGACTTTCAGACAAGCTACAGTAAACAAAACATGTGGTACTGGCACAAAGACATATGGATCAATGAACAGAATAGAAAGCCCAGAAATAAACTCACACACCTACAGTTAGTTAATCTTCAAAAAGGAGACAAAAATATATAGTGGAGAAAAGATAGTCTATTTAGCAAGTGGTGCTAGGAAAATTGGACAGCCACATATAAATCAATGAAGTTAGAACACGCCCTCACACTGTACACAAAAATAAACTCAGAATGGCTTAAAGACTTAAATATAAGACAAGACCCCATAAAATTCCTAGAAAAGAACATAGGCAACACATTCTCTGACACAAATTGTACCAATGTTTTCTTAGGTCAATCTCCAAAAGCAATAGAAATAAAAGCAAACATAAACAAATGGGACCTAATCAAACATATAAGCTTTTGCACAGCAAAGAAAACCATAAACAAATTGAAAAGACAACATACAGACTAGGAGAAAGTATTTGCAAATGATAAGACTGACAAGGGCTTAATTTCAAAAATATACTTATAGAGCTCAGTAACAAAACAAAACAGAAACAACCAAACAACCCAATCCAAAAATGGTCAGAAGACCTAAGTAGACATTTCTTTAAAGAAAACATACATATGGACAATAGGCTCATGAAAAGATGCTCATTTTCATTAATTATTTGAGAAATGCAAATTAAAACTACTAGGTATCACCTTACATGGATCAGAATGGTCATCCTTAAAATGGCTACAAAGAAACAAATACTGCAGAAGGTGTGAAGAAAAGAGAACCTTTCCATACTGTTGGTGAGAGTGTAAATTGGTCCAGCCACCATGAAAAACAGTATAGAGGTTCCTTAAAAAACTACAAATAGAGCTACCATATGATCCAGCTGTCCCACTCCTGGGCATATATTCAGATATCTAATTCAAAAAGATACATGCACCCCTATGTTCATAGCAGCACTAGTCACAATAGTCAAGACATGGAAACAACTTAA
The DNA here is from genome assembly GCF_016906955.1 of Phacochoerus africanus. Taxonomy (NCBI): domain Eukaryota; kingdom Metazoa; phylum Chordata; class Mammalia; order Artiodactyla; family Suidae; genus Phacochoerus; species Phacochoerus africanus. The sequence continues at coordinate 164,794,388 of NC_062546.1, read as the reverse complement.
GAGTCCATTCCTAGGCAGAGGAATGGATAAAGAAGATGTGGTATACAAACACACACACAGACACAAACACACACACAGACACACACTCACAGTGGAATACAGTTTAGCCATAAAAAGGATGAAATAATGCCATTTGCAGCAACATGGATGGACCTAGATCTTATCACACTAAGAAAGCCATAAACAGAAAGACAAATACCATATAATATGACTTATACATGGAATTTAAAGTATGAACTTAATTAAAGCACAGAAACATACTCACGTAGAAAACAAACTTATGGTTACCAAAGGGGATAAAGGAGTCATGAAGGGATAAGGTAGGAGGTTGGGATTAGCAAATATAAACTACTATATGTAAAACATCAACGACAAGGTCCTACTGTATAGCACAGGGAACTATATTCAATATCTTGTAATAAACTACAATGGAAAAGAATATAAAAAAGAAAATTATATGTATGTGTGTGTGTGTGTATGTTTCACTTTGCTCTACACCAGAAACTAACCCAACATTGTAAATCAACTATACTTCAGTAGACATAAAAACAAACGTAAAAAGTTTTCTTCATCCTCACAATTTAAGTAACCTCTATTTCTCTGCCCTTAATTTCAGGGTATCTTGGGCTGAGTTAGAGCTAGTTGGCTGAACACTGCCTACAGCTCTTTAAATTCTTAGATCTGTGGAGTTTTAAATGTTCCATTATGGGAAAACCAAAGAAAACCACTAGGTGGAAAATTAATTTTCTGGAATATAGCAGCAGTGACTCTCGAAACTAGATGAAATGAAGCTGTAGACTTCCTGCAGTCTCAGTTCAAAGCATCTTAATTCTCTGTAGGTTCTTAAACCTTCATAATGGCCAATAATGAAAAGTGATTTGTATGAAAATCTAGAGACCCCATCTGACTGAATTTAGATGTACTTTAAAAAAAATTAAATTTTTCTATATCTTTCTAATTTACCATATTCATTTTCTCAGTAATCATTCCTTCACCTTCCTATCCAGGGTGGCTTAAGATCTCAGCTGTGAAGAGCTTTGCTTAGACTCATTGCTATAGTAGAATTTTGGGAGACCCTGATTTTTGTTTTCAAGCTTCTGGCTCTTCTTTGAGATTATCATGCAGTTGCCTTTTCTCCCTCCAATATGTCTCTCCTTTAAGAAAAAAATTTTTTTTTTAGATTTGGTGGAGATAGGTAATTAGTTTATAAAATTCTTGGGCCATCTGTGCAACTTATAATTTTTGTTTAATAAAACTATTTGTGGAACATTCGTATTTGTGTAGAAGTTCATAATTCTGCAGCTAAGTTTATTTAAGCATGAATATAACTGGTGATAAAGAAGTTTGGAGGGAGGAAATTAGAATCCTTGATGGGAATGAAATGGTTAACACAGCAAGTCTATTCTCTTGTTGGATTGGGTCAAGGGTATTTGTGTCACTCTTAGACATAAAGCAGTCATCTGGACTTAATCTCCTTATAAACATACTAATGACAGACATGTTGGCAAACAGCACGTGAAAGCCCTTATCTGTGGAATGCTTTATTAGGAAGTACCTAAGTGTTTAAGATTGTTTATAGTAAACAAATCTACTGATTTGTGGATGACTCCCTGCAGATTATGATGGAAAATCATTATAATCTGCTGTGTATAAGGCTCTTCACTGCTTGGATTCTTGAAATTTAGTAAAAATTGATACTGATTGATAATGTGGAAGATTTCCAATTCGTGTGTGATTAGAGGATTTGATTGTGTTAGCTCCATTATACATAGCAAATAATCCTGGCTTTGGAAAAGACAAGATCTATGGATTCTGGCATTTAGATTTGTGTTACTGAACTTTTATAATCCCAACTATTTTTGATGTTTATAAAGCAGTTCTAAGAGTTTTTGCTGTGATTAAAAGACAAATTTATTTAAATCACCTGCAGCAGTTGACGTATATCAACTCAATCAGATGACAAATTTCTGGAAGTCTAGGACTCTGACATATACTTCTCTATGTCCTATAGTCCTACTACAACACGGATATATACGTAGTAGCTCAATAAGTATTTGTAGAAAGAATATATATTTTAGGTGACAAAACAAGATGGTGAGCGGCGGTTCTTTTTAAATAAAAAATCTGATGATACAGAAAAATTAAGCATAATTAATTTCATTACATGTCAGCTTTATGGGGGAAACTACTAGGTGTGCAGTTGGTAGGGGGGTGTTCAGAACAAGTCTCCATTTGCCACTTTGGCATGTGAATTATTTTGAGCTAGGCAAAGGAAACCCTGTGGGTTCAAGAGAAACCACTGCCCCTCCCTTAACTACCTAGGTGAATTTAAATTGAGGAATTTTCCCAGAAAGAGTTATTACCAGAGATAAATTTTATCTAAGTGGACCATCTATATGGCAGGGCAAACTTGTAATTAAACATTTAGTTACCAAACATCTACTCTTCTTCCCATCTTGTGAATGACCCTCCTCTCCTTGGAAGCCTCAGGACCCTAACCTATTTCTCAGTTCTTACTCTGTTTTTTTTTTTTAACATTTGAATCTCTTTTCTTTCACATATATAAATTCTTTTGTTTTTGCTTAAAGGAGTTTCATTGCTTATCACTTCAATGGAAATTTTCCTTTTTTGACAGTGCTCACCTTTACATGTGAATATTTTTGGTGAAAACTTGGGGAGGGTGATTCGATTTCTTTTTCCAAGTTCTTCTCCATGCTGCATTTGCATTTAGGTTAAGTTTCTAAAATGTAACATGGACCATATCATTTCAAAGATGGTTGCTATGGAAAATAAATATGTTTAAAATGTGGTTAGACCTTAGCATCAGATAAAAAATAAGTAGTTTCTTATCAAATAAAAAAGAAATTATTTCCAGGTCAAATATTATTATATATCTTCATAAGATTTTATATCACAACTTGTACCATGATTCAGAAATACAGCTTTACCTTTCATTTGTTTATTTGATTAATGTCTTTCTCCCTCTTCCCTGTGTCCGGAAGATACTACCTGCTTTTTTTATTGCTCTAGCTCCAGTTTCTAGAATAAGGTTTGACACTTTATAAGTGTAGAATAAATATTCAAAAGTTAAAGAAGCACAGGAAGTTAAAGATATATTTTTGATTTAGTCCTGATAGAAAAAATTGATGGTATACTCTTCTCACACCTAGAACCTCTTTTTCTTTTTATACATATATTTTTGGAGATATGTAAATCATAGTTAAACATAATAGAAGCATTTACCTCTATAATGTGAATAAATTTTTTAAAATATCAGGATAAGTTATATAGAGTATGTCATGTTTAAAAAATATTGAAATAAAAACCTGTACAGTAATTCCAAAACATCATTTATGTAGGGGGGCAAAATGTGCCACCTGAAAAAAAAAATGTGTCTCTTTAGCATGAGAATTATTTTAGGCTGATTGTTTTTAAGGAACAAAAGGCCCAATAAAAGCTTTTTCCTCCTCCCCTTTAATTGCCTTGAAAGACTTGGTAGGGTGCATATCCCAGGAAGAGAGCTATCATTAGAGCTAACTACAAAGAATATAACTAGGTGTGGTAAACCAGGGGAAATTTAGCAAGGCCTGTTTGATCAAAGTCCTCTCTGTGTCCCAAAGCCGAAATGTCCAGTTGCTCAGTCACAGCTTAGAGGGAAATTCAAAGAAACAGCACTGAAATTCTAAAAATAATTTTAGAATGATATAAATATTTACTGAAATCTCTTGAAAATGAAAATAATGAGGCCTAGATCATTTAAAACACATATATACTTGAGGAAATAATTATATTTCTTTCTCACCATCATCTATGGAAGCTACTAAGAAGGTACCTCTTTCTCTTACCAATTTCCTAAAACACTTGCCTAAATCCAACACATGCTGATTCTTGTATTTCTTTCCCATTTCTCTTACACTCTGAATCTATTCAAATCACTTCCCAACAGTCACTTTGCTGCTCTCAATTTTTTGCTTTCACTCATAATTCCAGTCTGATGTAGCAAGGACTAACTCCAAAGCTACTAATAGCTATCTGTTTTAGTTCTTGTTGCTAGAACACAGACCATGGGAACTAAAACCACAAATGAAGAGGCAAGTTTAAGTATAAATGCCAAAAAGATGAAAAATGATAAACCATCTAGTTTTATTTAGGATCAATGAAATCAGAACTCTGTATTATTTCTTAGAAGACTCTCAGAATTCCTGTTATGGCACAGTGGGTTAAGAACCTGACTAACATCCATGAGGATGCAGGTTTGATTGCTGGCTTCCCTCCCTGGGTTAAAGGATCTGGTGTTTCCATGAGCTGTGGTATAGGTCGCAGATGTAGCTTGGATCTGGCATTGATGTGGCGGTAGAGCAGGCCAGCCAGCAGCTGCAGCTCTGATTCAGCCCCTAACCTGGGAATTTCCATATGCCACAGGTGTGGCCCAAAATAAAATAAAAAAGCAAAGAAGACTGATTCTGCATGTCATAAATCTTAAAAATGTACCTAATGTGCCTATCTTAATAATGAGTATTTTAAATCTTAGGGATTTATTTTGAGAAAGTAACCATTGCTTACATTAGTAAAAATGGAAACAATTTAAATGTTCAGCAGACAATACAAATCAGGCATTTTCCTTTTCAAATGTTCGAATTACACCATTTTGCTTTTATGAAAGACCTACACTAGTAGCTGTTTTTGCATACAGAAAGAAATCTGAAGAGAATTTTTGCTTTTATGAAAAAGGGTAGAAGTTGAAAACAGCCTTTGTTTTGCAGTTAGGCAGTTGCAGAGGCAGCAGGCATCCTGAGCAGCATGACTAGCACCACCAAGCTCTTTCCCCTGGGACTATACACAGTCTGTGACCATCTTTGCTTTATCTCGATTTATTTTGTGCCTCTGTAAGCAAGTTGTGTCCTAAGGTAATTGCTTCTTTTCTTTATGCCATTTTTGGCTTATGGAAGTTTTCATAGGAATACTATACTTTTAGATAGCGAGGAAAACTTTGATGTGAAAGGACCAACTCAAAGTAGATTTTTTTAGTTTATTTATCCAAATAGATAACAAAAATCAAAATAGGAGTTCCCGTGGTGGCGCAGTGGTTAACGAAGCCGACTAGGAACCATGAGGTTGTGGGCTCGATCCCTGGACTTGCTCAGTGGGTTAAGGATCCGGCGTTGCTGTGAGCTGTGGTGTAGGTCACAGACACAACTCGGATCCTGCGTTGCTGTGGCTCTGGTGTAAACTGTCAGCTACAGCTCCGATTAGACCCCTGGCCTGGGAACCCCCATATGCTGTGGGAGCGTCCCAAGAAATGGCAAAAAGACAAAAAAAAAAATCAAAACAATAGTAAGATATGGCCATTCAAAATACCGGTTTATTAAGGTTAATCACTGTCAGTTGTTTCTGGATTCTAACTATTGGATTTCAGTGGTGCTGCTTGTTGTTATACAGTTCTGGAGACTTTGAATTAGAGCACTTTGAATTGTTAGCGCACTTTATAGCAACAGCTATTTCCCATTTTATCTGTCCTCTTCGGGAGGAATAACAAGTTCATATGCTATGAAAATAAAAGATAAGAGATAGTCCCACTTGAAAATAAAGAAGATGAGTTTCCATTGTGGAGCAGTGGAAACGAATCTGACTAGGAACCCTAAAGTTGCGGGTTTGATCCCTGGCCTTGCTCAGTGGTTTAATGATCTGGCATTGTCCTGAGTCATGGTGTAGATCTCAGACACGGCTCAGATCCAGCATTGCTATGGTTGTGGCTAGGCCGGCAGCTATAGCTCCAGTTAGACCCCTAGCCTAGGAACCTCCATATGCTATGGGTGTGGCCTTAAAGCAAAAAATAAACTAATTAATAAAAAAAAAAAAAGAAAAAAAAGATGATGGGGACATATTATGCTGTGTATTTCTTTTTTTTTTTTTAAGAGCAGGATTGAAAACTAAAGAAAACAATTATTAAACCACATTATTTAAGGTTTTTTCCCATGTGTTGAAATAACTTTAAGTGAATATTCTAAAAAAACACTATTATGTGTTATCACAGAATTGGAAATGTGACTGGATTAAAAGTCATAGTTAGAATGTTAACTAAAGTGTTTACTGAATGTACAATTGCCTGTAAAACTTGAGATTTGGGCAGGTGTTTTCCTTTGGAATGAAATTTTTTTTTTTTCTATTGGAGGTCACCAAACTTCCTGAAGTAACTAATTTTAAGGATTTATCATTTCTCAGCTATATTCACAAATGAAAACAATTTAAATTTAACTCAATGCTAGAAATAAACAGATCATTAAAAAGAAAGACTTCTTTGTGTGTAGGCAAGAAATAATTGCCCTTCATAAAAAAGCTTTCTTCTTTTCTAAAACCTGAAACTTCTGTAACTTTTGTTTTGACAGTGTTGACATATGGTAGATTTTTTTCTAACCTAAAATGGTTTTACTTTATTTTTCACCTATATAAGGGATCATTTAATTTTTTAGAATAAATTTCATTTTTAACATTCCAAGTATAGGATGAGTTGTTAATATGTAAAATTAACATAATCTTTGTAACTGTAAGGCTCCAGTGTGCCTCACAACCTCAGATATACTAGAAAAACCTGCACCCACCCGGGAAATACAATAGTGTTTTAAACAGAGCACATTATAGTTATTCAGTATGTAACACAGAATAATAATCATTTATGTGATTTGTGATAGAGTGAAGCCTTGAGTTCTTTTAAACAATTTCTTTGCTTTCTCTACCAATTTTTCTTTGAGTCGATTTTTTTTTTTTGATAAGGGATTAACGAAGGTAATTTATTTCTAATAGTTTTCTTCAGGGTTGGCCACTAGTATGACATTCTGCTTTTTTATTAACTTGTTTTAAAAAATGAGTGTGTTTGCTTTGGCCATCAGATGTAGGGTTTTGATCAGGTGAGTAACACTGAAAATGAAGGGTTTTGTTAGAGCAAAGGTCAAGATAGTTAGGAAAATTTTATCTTTATTGCACCTATAATTTTTTATGTTTTCTACCTTTTCTTTTAGAAAAATGTTGACTATCTTTATAAAATGTTACAAAGGCATTAAATCCATTATAAAAATTTCAAACTTACAGAAAAGAATCCCATATTTCACTACTCAAAAATAATGACTGAGTTGACATTAACTAGTTATAATTTCATATTTGTGTGCATTATAATGAAAGAAAGTTAGACAGAAATAATAATTTTATAAAAACAAGATAATGGGATAATAATAAAATTCATTAATTTTAATTTTACTTGTTTAACAGAATATAAAATTTTCTAAGCAAAAGGATTTGCTAAGCTTGTTCATTATAGAAATTATTATTCCTAAAATATTTCTTTTAAATTAAATAGATTATTGGAGACGTGTTATTGTATTGTCAAATTATGTATCATTTATACATTTTTGAAATGTAATTCAATCACTTGTTTAGTTTCAGTTCTGTATTCATATACATTCAGTGCTGTATTTCCTGAATTCTTTCATGTTTGAGAATGCCTTTATTCTTGAAGGACAACTTAGCTGGGTCTAAAATTCTTGGTTTATGTTTTATATACAGAAATTTGCAAACATTGTTACTCTATTGTTTTCTGGCATTATACATTGGTTGGAGTATTCTGAGACCAGTTTAATTTTTTACACACTTAAGTAACTCATTTTTTTTTTTTTTGCCTACCTCAATGGCTCAAGAAATATTTCTTATCTTGAAAATTCAGTATAATTTAGGATTTTAAAAAAAAGACTACTACTAATTTTCCTATATTAATTTTTCTGGAAAATGCTGTGTCATTCTATTTGCAGATTCAGGTTTTCCTGTATTTAACCAAAAAAAGTTTTTAAATACTTATCCTGTTCCATGTGATTTCAGTACTTCAGAGGCTAAATAACTTTTGTTGAATCGTCTGTCCCTCAGGCCAACCCCCCACCCCAACACACCCACCCCCACCAAGTCCAACTTTTCTCTAATTGCATTTATCTCTGTGCCATTTTCCTCTGTTTTTTTTTTTTTCCTGTCATTAGATAATCTCAACTTTACTCTTATATCATTTACTTAGCTGGCATTCACTCATAACCTGCTATTATCTGGTATTCCATATACTATCTATAAAATGTACAGTTAATGCCCATCACCTATGGCTGGTTATCTGTGGTCTGTGTATTTCTATTTTCACTAACTAGATTGTGTGCTTTTCAAGACTAAGTTGTGTTTCTCCCCAAATATATTTTTGCCAGTTGTGGAAGTTATGATTGTATTACTTGATTAAACTTTTAAAAAATTCAGTTGGTATGATGTGTAAGGAAAGGAGATGTTTCTATAAAACATAATTTGAATGATTTTGCAAAATTTGATGAAGATAAATTCCTGAAAAAAATATTGTTATGAAATCTGGTGTGTCTGAGGCAGCAATCGAAGAAGGAAAACAGCTCAATAAATTCCTTGAAGGATTCTGCACTCAGTTTGCCTCAGGGTTGTTTGAAGTTTTTGTTCCTCCTTGGAAATTTTTGATGATGAAAAAATTGAAGAGGAATTAATCTGTAGACTTATAGTAGGGGCAAAAAACCCATGACCCTACATCTAAATATAAGCAAATAAACATACATTTTTATGCTTGAACATAAAATGTTTGTATATGATACACTATTTATGCACTCCTGAAACACATGGAATTAAACTGTATGTGTTCTTTATTATTATTAAAATATAGTTAATTGCAGTGTTTCTTCAATTTCTATTGTACAATGGAGTGACTCAGTCACATGAAGTTTCCTGTGCCGTATAGTAGGACCCCATTGCTTATCTATTCCAAATGTAACAGTTTGCATCCACCAACCCCAAACTCCCTGTCCATCCCACTCCCTCCCTGCTGGCAACCACAAATCTGCTCTCCTCAGCCATGATCTGTTTCTGTTTTTTAGATAGGATCATCTCTGCCATGTTTTAGACTCCACAAATAAGTGATGTCATATGGTATTTGTCTTTCTCTTTCTGACTTACTTCACTTAGTATGAGAATCTCTAGCTCCATCCATGTTGCTACAAATGGCATTATTTTGTCATTTTTATGACTGAGTAGTATTTCGTTGTATATATGTACCACATCTTCTTAATCCATTCATCTGTCAAGGGACATTTAGATTGTTTCCATGTCTTGGCTATTCTGAATAGTGCTGCAGTGAACAAAGGTAGGGGTACATGTATTTTTTTGAATGAAAGTTTTGTCTGGATGTATGCTCAGGAGTGGGATTGCAGGATCATAGGGTGGTTCTATATTTAATGTTTTACATAGTGGTTGTACCAATTTACATTCCCACCAATAGTGAAGGAGGGTACACTTTTTTCCACACCCTCTCCAGCATTTGTTATTTGTATATTTATTAATGATAGCCATTCTGACAGGTATGAGGTGGTTCCTCATTGTAGTTTTGATTTGGATTTCTCTGAATAATCAGTGATGTTGAGCATTTTTTCATGTTCCTGTTGGCCATCCGTATGTCTTTGGGAAAATGTCTATTCAGGTCTTCTGCTCTTTTTCAATTGGATTATTTACTAATGAATTTTCTTCTTTAGCTCAGTATTATATTTAGGGGATTTCTTTGGATGTAGCTGCAGTTTTCTTTGTTTTTAGAATTCCATTGACTCACCGTTTATCCATTAGCTAGCTTCTTGTTCCCCCAGCAAGTGTTTTGTAGGTTCCATTTGGTTCCTGTAAGTTAGTCATAGTTTATTGGTGCTAGTATGAGCATGGCCATTTTCCCTCCTTATTTGCTTTTCTCCTAGCCTAGAGATGTCAAAATGAGGATCTAATTATTTATCTTCTCTATTGAAAATAAGTGGTGATAGAGGGGAACATCAACATTTAATATCTTTTCTCAACTTTTTCCAGGGTGAAATCTCCTCTCTAATCTAGGTTAGGAGTAGACTGAATTATATCAGAATCAAAGTCTGTGTCATGAACTTTGTCCTGTTTGTTGTTTTATGGTTGCCAGTGCCTTATATTTGTTGAGTTCCTCTGTTTAAAGGAACAATGACTTTTGTTAAATTTTGAGAGGAGATTCTCTATCCAGTTTTATTTTGCCATCCTCAGTACGATATTTTCCCTTGAATATTTCCTATTATCTGACATCCCTGATTATCTTGGTTGCTCTTATATATCTAGAGTCCATCTATATATTATTTATATAATGAAAACTTTAATATTAAATTATCAGTATACTGTTAACCTCCTGTTATTATCCATAACTCATAAGGGATATCATATATATAATCTTTTAATTAAGAAAATATCTTTAGGAGTTCCCATTATGGCTCAGTGGTATGAACCCAACTAGTATCCATGAGGAGATGGGTTCAATCCCTGAGCTTGCTCAGTGTGTTAAAGGATCTGGTGTTGCCGTGAGCTCTGAGGTAGGACACAGACACTGCTCAGATCCTGTTCTTGCTGTGGCTGTGGTGCAGGCCAGCAGCTCCAGCTCTGATTTGACCCTTAGCCTGGGAACTTCCATATGTCCCAAATATGGCCCTAAAAAGCAGAAAAAAAATAGAAAATATCTTTAAAAATGACAAAAGACAGTTTTGACTATATCCATTAACCTTAATTTGGGATCCATGTTCCACATAAAGGTTTTGTAATAGAATCTATAGTAATGGTTATCTGATGCTTGCTGTGTATCTGGGAATGTGCTTTGAAGTTTATATGACTTATTTTACTTAATTCTCATTTAATAATTTTATTTAAACTCCAAGAGACAGGCCTTAATGTAAAGATTTGGAAACAGAAGCTTTGAGAATGGAGAGAGATACGTATCCCAGGATCATACATGCCTTGAAATCTGGGTCCAGCCCCTTAGACTGAACTCCTAATGACTATATACTATGTTGTTCTTTCAGCTTTAATTTTAGTGGTTAGCCAACTTTATTCATACATTAGATTTTTCAGAACCCTGGCAAAGAGCAAATGAGTTTGATTCTTAAAGAAATCAAGTAGTAAAACAAAAGTGTTTTTTTTTTGTCTTTTTTTGCTATTTCTTGGGCCACTCCTGCGGCATATGGAGGTTCCCAGGCTAGGGGTCCACCCGGAGCTGTAGCCACCGGCCTATGCCAGAGCCACAGCAACGCGGGATCCGAGCCGCGTCTGCAACCTACACCACAGCTCACGGCAACGCCGGATTGTTAACCCACTGAGCAAGGGCAGGAACCGAACCCGCAACCTCATGGTTCCTAGTCGGATTCGTTAACCACTGCACCACAACGGGAACTCCACAAAAGTGTTTTAGAGTTAAGAAATTTCATCATTACTTTGGGTTTTCTTCATGGGATGTTGAGTGGTAATTGGCCCAGATCTTGCCTTCGTTGGTCTATGTACAGTTGTTTGCTGTGATACTGAGTCATTCTCTTTGGTTGGAGAGGCTGCACTCTGAATTTGATCTTGATTTTACACTGTCTCCTTGTCCAGTGGACACTGTGTAAGAGTCCTCTAATTTTTTTCTTCTGCTACACGTCCTTTTTACTTCTGCCTCAATTATCTAACCTTGCTATTCTCTAAATTTTTGGGTCTCTCAGTCTCTTCAGTGTGTAGGCCATAGGCAGATATTTTTTTTTCCCTTGGCAAATCTGTATTTCCTTCTCTTTTTGCTTCTAGAGTAGTGATCCTCAGACTGTTGCTTTTTTTGTGCCATATACTGACTTTGCTGAAAACTGTATGAAGTAACAAATGTGCCCTAATTCCCCCAATTCCTCTTACTACTTTCTTTATTTTTATTGCATTGTTTGGACCTGCATCTTAAGGTACAGGAAATGATTGAATCCAGTGTTTCATGGTTACATAGTAAGAGTCACCAGTATCCTTGAGTAGATGATAAGGACACTGTGGGTGGAAGAAAACAGGGCCATAAGCCTCAAGCTTGAAAGCACGTAGCTGGAGTAAGGAAAGAGAATAGAATATAGAAATCCTGGAAAAACATGACCTCCTCTTGGAATGCCAAGAAGGTCACGCTAGGAAAGAACTTTAAGTAGCTAAGGCTTATGGGCCCTGTGAGGGGAACAAACAGGCCTGCTGTAAAGGTTAATGTATGCCTTCCTGAGATAAAATCTGATGATTGTTAGAACAGACCCTGTAAATCATAATCCCCCAGGCTTGTGTGGTCTTTATAAGTTTTATCTATAGTCTCTGCCCCCCATGCTTTTTGTTCATAATCCTAATAAAAGATAGACTCTGAGTTTGCAGGGGGCTCTTGCTTGCTACAGCATTAGCTGTCTATGTGTCTTCTTCAAGCTGATCTCCAGGCATAGCGTAAGTTCTGATTGCTGCTGATGAAGACAATAAGGTGCCTGAATTTATCCAGTTCCACATTTTAGGCCCATTATTAAGCAATCACTGACTTTTAAATATGTAATTTAGTAATATTAAATGTTATTAATTCAAGTGATAAAAATAACTCAGAAAAATTTAAGGAAATAAGGATTTTATTGAATATCACGTAGCTCATAGAATCTACAGAAGGGCTTAATTCACATTCCACTAAACAAATCTCATGAATACAATACTGTTGATGTAAGCCTCAAGATATTAATACTGTCTCTTAAAATAGGATCTAGCCACTGGCCCTGTTGCCCCATCACTAGAATAAATTTTACCTGTCACCAATATTCCTTGAGAGTCTGAAGTGATTACTTTAGGGAGGCAACTTTTTTTTGTATCTTACCTCTCAAAAAGGGGTCTATTCTCTTTTAGATGTATTCTGAAAAATGCGAATTTCAAGTATTCATCTACAAGGTGTCATAAACAGGGCCCTTCAGTTCAAAACAGGAATAGGTATCTACAGCAAAATTGCATCACTGTTCTGGAAATCTGTAAATAGACTTGAAAGATAATATCATTCTTTTATTCTCACCTGCTCATAAGGCACCAATGTTAATTTAGCCTTTCCTTTTTCTATTATGCATTTATAGCTTGCTTTCTTTCAACAATCATTTTCTCTTAATTCCATTTATTATTAATTTTTAACTAGATCCGAGGATTATCAGGTTCAGCAAGAGGATTGCCTTATACCTGGCCAGCAGTATGAATCTAGCCAGTGTTTTACCCTTTATCCATTCCATCATATGGAGGAGTGTTGCATAAGTAGAAACTTAATAGGGCCATCTTGTCTACTAAGTTGGAAAGAGGTAGTAATTATTCATCCCAGCTTAGGCATGAGAAGAGAAAGAACAACTCATACCATCATTCTTTTAGGAATACAAACAATAATATTTACAGATATTGTAGCTGTGTGATGTTTACTAATTAATCCTTACTTTGAAACTCAGAAATATAATTTAGGTCCCAGTCCTACAAGATCAAGCAAAGAAAAAGAAAAAAAAATTTAAAATAAGTTAAGTTGTTTAAGTTCTAATGTCTTCCCTGTTTCCTTTTCCCTGTTTATCAATAGTGACAATACTTCAACAATTTATCCAATAGTGATTTCACTTCCATGCATATTAAATATAACAAACATTCATCTGATCTTAAAAGTCGTTTCTTCAGTGTCTTACCCTTCTCCCATTAAGTAAGCAAGTAAGCACATGCTTTTTTTTTTAATTGTGGTAAACACACACACCCATACACACCTAACAGGAGCTGTATTGTCTTAGCAAAATTTAAGTGTATAGTACATCATTTTTAACTATAATCACAATGTTGTACAGCAGATTTATAGAATATTTTCATTTTGAGTAACTGAAACTTCATACCCATTGAATAGCAACTTCTCATTTTCCCTTTCCCTCAGCCCCTGGCAACCACTGTTTTACTTTGTGGTTCTGTGAGTTTAACTACTTAAGACACTTCATATAAATGGAATCATGCAGTATTTATTTCCGAGATGGCTAATTTGACTTAGTATAGTGTTCTCAAGGTGCATCCATTTTGTTGCATATGATAAGTTTTCTTTTTTTATGCCCTAAATTAGTATAAATTTGTGCTATGTTACTTTTATTGTATAACTCCACAAGGAATAACCCTCTTAATTCTGCCTATTGAGTGGAATCATATTTGCCTGCTTTAGTCAAAGTGAAATGATCACCTAGTTGTAATACAGCTGACTTCCAGACTGAGTTTTGGCTCTTTACTCTTGAGCTACAATCTGTGAACCATGCTACTTATCAGGAAGCCTTAGGTAGTATTCTAGTCCAGGGTGGGAATCATGGGCTTTTGCCAAAGGGTTTAGCCAGCCTGAGTTTTCTAGGTGCTTTTATTTTTACTGTCATTTGAGCATTGAATTAAAGTGGGGTTGTATGGATCAATGGCCATTTGAAGTTTTAAGAGAGAGCCTGATGTTGTTCAAAGCATTATTCAGGTTCAACTTTTTCTGTTGTTATTGTGTGAATAGGGGCCAATGAAAGTTACAGATGTAGTATGTGATTTCTTCAGAAACTAAGTAAACTTTGTGCCTCTTGCTTCTATTTTAGAGCTAGAGAGATAATAACTCATTGTGATTGGTTGAGGAGTGCTGCTAGTATGTCTGACCCATATACTTAATCAGAATTTTATCACTTATGTTGGACCCTATATTTTAGCTGGGTTAATTAGCTACTCCCCAGTGGTTATATAATTAACCAGCATTTGGAATTCATGCTTAGCTTGATTTTTACATTTAGATATCAACATTATGTTATTGATATAATGAATAACAGTACCTTTTGACTGAATTAAATCAACATCTTTTCTCACTGGGTTGTGGTAACAAAGCTGGATAATTTAAATATCCCCATAGGAGCACAGTAAATTTATATTAGAGTCTTTTTCACATGAATGCAAATTTGATTTTGACTTTGTTTCAAAATAGGAAACTCTTTCAAAATAAGAATCTAAAAGAAGCATTAGTAAGACGGATCACAGAATACCAACTACCCTTAGCTGGTGGCACATCTTAAATTATTTACACTGTATTAGGAATGACTGATACGTTGAAGGCACCTCTTTATTCAGTCCTCCAGAGTCTAGTGTTATCCTCTAGGATCCATCAGCTTTCCTCAGATGCTATACTAGTTTCTAAACAAGAAATTTGTAGATACTAATTCACCTCCATCTTTAATCAAAACAAATTTATTTATTTATTTTTCTTTTTAGGGCTGCATCCACAGCATATGGAAGTTCCCAGTCTAGGGGTCGAATTGTAGCTACTGCCACCAGTCTATGCCGCAGCCACAGAAACTCAGGATCCGAGCCATGTCTGTGACCTACAGCACAGCTCACGGCAATGCCAGATCCTTAAACCACTGAGCGAGACCAGGGATCAAACCTGCATCCTCATGGATCCCAGTTGGGTTCATTAACCACTGAGCCACAAAGGGAACTCCCAAAACTGAAATTTCTTGATGTTCCTTTCTCTTCCCATTCCCCTTCCCAGGTATTCTATTATTTTATATTAAGGCCCTGAGTGGGTTTAAGAAGTTACAAAGGCCTCTAATGAAAAGAGAATGAAGAGCAGATTTGTATGACATCCTTGTTCCCAATGGCTTAAATAGGCAAGAGTTCCTCATTCATATATCATAGCTATTCTGGTAATACATTCATATAAGGGTGATACAATAACCCTACACAACTTCATTAATAACTTTCTACTTAGAACCATACTTTTATTTATTTATTTATTTATTTTAAAATTTATTTATTTGTTCTCTGCTCTACAGCATGGGGGCCAAGTTACACTTACATGTATACATTTTTTCCCACCCTTTGTTCTGTTGCAATATAAGTATCTAGACATAGTTCTCAGCGCTACTCAGCAGGATCTCCTTGTAAATCCATTCCAAGTTGTATCCAATAACCCCAAGCTCCCAATCCCTCCCACTCCTTCCCTCTCCCCCCGGGTGGCCACAAGTCTATTCTCCAAGTCCATGATTTTCTATTCTGTGGAAATGTTCCTTTGTGCTATATATTAAATTCCAGTTATAAGTGATATCATAAGGTATTTGTCTTTGTCTTTCTGACTTATTTCACTCAGTATGAGAGTCTCTAGTTCCATCCACGTTGCTGTAAATGGCATTATGTCATTCTTTTTTATGGCTGAGTAGTATTCCATTGTGTGTATATATACCACATCTTCCTGATCCAATCATCTGTCGATGGACATTTGGGTTGTTTCCATGTCTTGGCTATTGTGAATAGTGCTGCAATGAACATGCGGGTGCATGTGTCTTTTTCAAGGAAACTTTTGTCCAGAAATATGCCCAAGAGTGGGATTGCGGTGTCATGTGGAAGATCTATGTATAGATTTCTAAGGTATCTCCAAACTGTTCTCCATAGTGGCTGTACCAGTTTACATTCCCACCAATAGTGCAGGAGGGTTCCCTTTTCTCCACACCCCCTCCAGCACTTGTTATTTGTGGACTTATTAATGATAGCCATTCTGACAGGTGTGAGATGGTATCTCATGGTAGTTTTGATTTGTATTTCTCTTATAATCAGTGATGTTTAGCAACAATGTTCTTGTTGGCCATCTATATATCTTCCTTGGAGAACCTTCTATTCAGGTCTTTTGCCCATTTTTCCATTGGGTGATTGGCTTTTTTGCTGTTAAGTTGTAGAAGTTGCTTATATATTCCAGAGATTAAACCCTTTTCTGTTTCATCGTTTGAAAGTATTTTCTTCCATTCTGTAAGTTGTCTTTTTGTTTTCTGTTTGGTTTCCTTTGCTGTGCAAAAGCTTGTCAGTTTGATGAGGTCCCATGGGTTTATTTTTCTCTTATTTCTGTTGCTTTGGGAAACTGACCTGAGAAAATATTTATAAGGCTGATGTCAGAAAATGTTTTGCCTCTGTTCTCTTCTAGGAGTTTGATGGTGTCTTGTCTTATATTAAGTCTTTCAGCCATTTTGAGTTTATTTTTGTGCATGGTGTAGGGTGTGTTCTAATTTCATTGATTTGCATGCAGCTGTCCAGGTTTCCCAGCAATGCTTCCTGAAAACACTGTCTTTTTCCCATTTTATGTCTTGCCTCCTTTGTCAAAGATTAATTGACCATAGGTGTCTGGGTTTATTCCTGGGTTTTCTGTTCTGTTCCATTGGTCTGTCTGTCTGTTTTGGTACCAGTACCACACTGTTTTGATTACTGTGGCTTTGTAATATTGCTTGAAGTCTGGGAGTGTTATGCCTCCTGCTTGGTTTTTGTTTCTCAGGACTGCTTTGGCAATTCCGGGTCTTTTGTGGTTCCATATAAATGTTTGGATTGTTTGTTCTAGCTCTGTGAAAAATGTCATGGGTCATTTGATAGGGATTGCATTGAATCTGTAGATTGCTTTGGGTAGTATGGCCGTTTTTTTCAATATTGATTTTCCCAATCCAGGAACATGGAATATCTTTCCATTTCTTTACATCTTCTTTAACTTCTTTGATTAATGTTTTATAGTTCTCGGCATATAGGTCCATTACCTCCTTGGACAGGTGTATTCCGAGGTATTTGATTTTGTGAGGTGCAATTTTAAAAGGTATTGTATTTTTGTATTCCTTTTCTAATATTTCATTGTTGCTATACAGAAATGCGACTGATTTCTGAATGTTAATCTTACATCCTGCTACTTTGCTGAATTTGTTGATCAGTTCGAGTAATTTTTGGGTTGAGTCCTTAGGGTTTTCTATGTATAGTATCATGTCGTCTGCATACAGTGACAGTTTTCTCTCTTCTCTTCCTATGTGGATGCCTTTTATTTCTTTGGTTTGTCTAATTGCTGTGGCTAGGACTTCCAGTACTATGTTGAATAGCAGTGGTGAGAGTGGGCATCCCTGTCTTGTTCCAGATTTGAGTGAGAATGCTGGAGGCCAGCTCCGGCAGCCAGGGAGTGTACACTTTCCTGATAGGAGATGGACAGCATCGGTGAATGTACATATGGAGAGAGCCTCTTTGTCCCATCTTTCAGGGCGCTGGAGTGCTCAAATTTTATTGGCATAAGTGGTTTATTATAGAGACAGCTTTTTACTACAGATTACATCACAGTGTTAAAAGTACCTTGGTTAACTATTACATGGTATAGCAGCTATACATCATGTTTTAAGTTCTTTATTTTAACTAAACTTAGTGGGTACAATTTAAGGGCAATTAGGTACAATATATCATGTTTTAAGATCTTTATCTTAACTAAACTTAGTGAGTACAATTTAAGGGCTATTAGGTACAATACATCATGTGGAAAGGAGGAGACTCAGTACAAATCATCCCATGGCCAGCCAGTCTCCACAAGTTGAAGAGGTCACAGACATAAGAATTTGGAATTCACAAATCTTGTTTTTAGACTGGTGCTTATCTTTATGGCGTATTGCCGGGAGACAGTGTAAGAAAATATAAACCAACTTAACTAGCTATTACTTAAAAGCTTTTAAAATCAAGGACAAAACTCACTGCTAGGTTTCTTGGATAATATATGTCTAACTTCTATGAACCTCATTAAAATCCTAACTCTAATGTTTACTATATAACTAGTTAGTAGATAAACACTACATTTTAACTAAGTTGGATTTAAATAGGGGAAAGTCCTTCAGGATGAAATTCTTATTATATTATTGTTGTAACTTTGTTAAATCACAAATCACCACAGGAAAATAATAGCGGAAAATAAGAATAATAAGCAAATAATCAGGAAAGACTGAGGAAAACTGAGTAACAAATAAAACAACAGGAAAGACTAGGTAACCTGAGAAACAATCCATGTTCTCCAGTGCAAACATGGAAATTGTTTTCCCAGGAAAGCCCCAATTCTTCCCCATTAACATCAAAGTGAGAGCTATGTAACCTGAGGCCTGCCCTCGGCTTGTACCATTCAGGCAGGCTTTCATCTTGACCAGAAGCCCACCTTCGGCATGTACCGTTCGGGTGAGCTCCCTTCCTTGGTTAGGAACCTGTCTTCCGGTTTTTCTGCCGTCAGGCAAGGTCCTGTTTTTGAGTCCCTGCATCTCCTTGGCTCCCCGCATGAGAAGGCTTTCAGCTTTTCTCTCTTGAGTATTATGTTTGCTGTGGGTTTGTCGTAAATGGCTTTGATTATGTTCAGGAATGTTCCCTCTGCACCCACTTTGGCAAGAGTTTTGATCATGAATGGATGTTGGAGTTGGTCAAATGCTTTTTCTGCATCTATTGAGATGACCATATTGTTTTTGACTTTTCTTTTGTTAATGTGGTATATGATGTTGATTGATTTGCATATGTTGAACCATCCTTGTGTACCTGGGATGAACACTACCTGGTCATGGTGTATGATCTTTTTGATATATTGTTGGATTCAGTTGGCTAAAATTTTGTTGGGAATTTTTGTGTCTATATTCATCAAAGATATTGGCTGATAGTTTTCTTTTTTGATGGTATTTTTGTCTGGTTTTGGAATTATGGTTATGGTGACATCATAGAATGTTCCTTCTTCTTCAACCTTTTGAAAAAGCTTAAGGAGCATGGGCACCAGATCCTCTTTACATGTTTGGTAGAATTCATCTGTGAAGCCATCTGGTCCTGGACTTTTATTTGTAGGGAGTGTTTTTATGACATACTCAATTTCATTTCTAGTGATCGGTCTATTCAGTTTGTCTGTTTCTTCTTGATTCAGTTTTGGCAGGCTGTAAGATTCTAGAAAATTGTCCATTTCTTCCAGATTGTCAAATTTGTTGGCATATTGTTGTTCATAGTATTCTCTTATGGTATTTTGTATTTCTGCAGTATGCATTGTGATTTCTCCTTTTTCATTTCTAATTTTGTTTATTTGGGTTCTTTCTCTCCTCTCCTCTTCTTAGTGAGTCTAGCCAGGGATTTGTCAATTTTGTTTACCTTTTCAAAGAACAAGCTCTTGGTTTTATTAATTTTCTCTGTTGTTTTTTGAATCTCTATTTTATTGATTTCCTCTTTGATCTTTATAATTTTCTTCCTTCTTGCCGGGGTCCAGCCCCAGCAGCCAGGAGACGACGAACAGGAGGAGGGGCTACAAACAGGCGTGGAAAGAATTGGAGCCAACTCCCTCAGCAAGTGCTGCAGATGACCCATTTATTGAAAGGAGAGCATCAGCTTTTATACATTTTACTCTTATGCATGATTATACAAACAACAATATATGTTAATTTATTATTCCAAACTATTCTTTTAGTTTTAGATTTTAAATGAAGATTACGTACAAACTGTACTTTTATTCTTAGAAAATAAGTAAATAGCAAGCAGAATAATAGGTATCTAATTTTTACTTTAACAATGATTTGGCATAAGGTGATAAATATTCTTGCCTAAGCTACCTATTGTGCTCCTCTAGCAGGCATGAACAGCCATTGATGGGGAGTGAGGTATTCACACGTGGTGTGCTTTCGAGGTCAGGCTGACCTCAAACCATTAGCAGGTTGTGCGAACATAAACTGTCTTAAATAAACCTTATCTATTATAAAAAGCTTTATTAATTATAAAATTTATATATCAAAAAAATCTTGCCAATTATAATAATAATTTCCACCTGCTGGGTCCCAACAGGTAGCGTTTATTATAGAAAAAAATATGTCTTGTCTTATAATATCCACAATTGTTGGGCCATGGGCAACACCCAAACCACCCCCTAATCTGTCTCCATGGGGACGGACCAGAGTCCAACAAAAATCTCCAGGCCTACATGGCAGTTCTGCATAATATTTACTATTACTCCTCTGAAGGGAAACTTCCCATTCTTAGGAAAGTTCTTTATGCATGGTTCAATTGTTTTCAACCTATTTAACAAGGGCTTAAGTTTATAAGTAAATAATGGCCCATACTTGGGTGGAAGCTCAGGAATTTGAGAAAGTTCCCAATATTATGAGCCAGGAATGACTCACATAAGCATCAGACAGAAAAGAAGCGCAAGAATAGAAGAGGAAATCATATTTCAGAAATTTTTACTAAAAAGGATCAGCTGGGGGATTCTTCGAAACTGCTTTGCAGCTTCAGTTTCTTCAGCCTCTGCTGTAGCTTTGCTTACAGTTAGGCCTCACACAGGATTATTCTTCTTAGCCACTTTGTGGCTCCCAGCACCTTCTGCTGACTTTAGGTCTTTTTTGTTCTTTTTCTAATTCATTTAGTTGGAGGGTTAAGTTGTCAATTTGAGATCTTTCTTTTTTTTTGAGGAAGGCCTGTATCACTACGAATTTCCCTCTGAGCACTGCTTTTGCACTGTCCCATGGATTTTCAGAGGTTATGTCTTCATTATTGTTTGTCTCAAGGTATTTTTTAATTTCCTTCTTGATTTCCTCATTGACCCATTGGTTTCTTTAGTAGCATGTTGTATAGTCTCCATGTAGTAGGTTTTTTCTCATTTCTTTTCCTGTGGTAGATGTCTAGTTTCATGCCATTGTGGTCAGAGAAGATACTTGAAATAATTTCTATGCTCCTAATTTGTTGAGGTTAGCTTTGTGTCCCGATATGTGGTAGATTCTTGAGAATGTTCCATGCCCACTTGAGAAGAATGTGTATTCTGATTTTTTTGGACCACTAGCCCTCGGGAAACATTCCACAGCAGTGTCAAGGCAAACCCTGCCCGGCCACAGGGAGTACAACTCCACCAAGAAAAAGAAAACAACAAGCAAGATGAAGAAGCTGAGAAACCACCCCCAGTTAAACCAATAGGAGAACTCACCTAAAGCAGTCAACAATGAAACAGACCTCTGCAGTCTGACAGGCCTGGAGTTCAAAAGGGAAACAGTGAAAATACTGAAGGAATTAAGACAAGATATGAATAGTTATGCAGATGCCCTCAGAAAGGAACTAGAAAATATAAAGAGGAGCCAAGAAAAACTAGAACATTCATTTGCAGAGATACAAACTGAGCTAAGGGCAGTAAAAACCAGAATGAATAATGCAGAAGAACGAATTAGTGATGTGGAAGATAGAATAATGGAAATCACCCAAATAGGACAGAAAACTAAATGAAAAAACATGAAAGCAATCTAAGAGACCTATGGGATAATATAAAGCAGGCCAATCTATGGATAATAGGAATTCTAGAAGGAGTAGAAAAAGATAAGGGGTTGGAAAATATATTTGAAGAAATTATCGATGGAAACTTCCCAAATCTGAAGGGTACTGAGTTCAAGATACAGGAAGCACAGAGGGCCCCAAACAAGTTGAACCCAAATAGACCCACACCAAGACACAGTATAATAAAAATGGCAAAAGTTAATGATAAAGAGAGGATCCTAAAGGCAGCAAGAGAGAAGCAAAATATTACCCATAAGGGAACCCCCATAAGATTATCAGCTGATTTCTCTACAGAAACTCTACAGGCCAGGAGGGAATGGCAAGAGATATTTAAAGTGCTAAAAGGAAAAAATATGCAACCTAGAATACTCTATCCAGCAAGAATATCATTTAAAATAGAAGGGGAAATAAATTTTTTTCCAACAAACAAAAGCTAAAAGAATACAGCAATACAAAACCCAGGCTAAAAGAAATATTGAAAGGGCTTCTCCAAACCAAAAAGAAAGGAAGGAAAGGAAGGGAAGAAAAAGAAAAAAAAAAGAGGAAGAACTATGATTGAGGAAACCACAATCAGAGAGCAGTCACTCAAATAAGCCAGCATACAGATTTAATCATGAATATGTTTAAAACGAAAAAAAAGAGTCATCAAAATCATAAAATGTGGGCAAGGGAAGTAAGGAAATAAATAGACTCTTTTTAAAAATTTTTTTTCTTTTTTTTTTCCTCTCTCTGTTTGTTTGTTTGTTTCTCTTCTTAATTTTAGTATGAACTGTTTGAACCTACAGGACCATCAGGCTAAAACACACAATTATAGGAAGGGGTTAGCATACTTAAAAAACAGAGCAACCACAAAGCAAAACCAAAGATTGCATTCACAAAAAATGAAAAGAAAAACACTCAAGCATAAAATAATCAGAGATCATCCAACCAAAAAAAGAAAGGAAGAATGGAGAATCATAGAATCAACTGGAACACGAGGTTTAAAATGGCAATAAATAATCATCTATCAATTATCACCTTAAATGTCAATGGACTGAATGCTCCAATCAAAACACACAGAGTGGCTGAGTTGATAAAAAAGCAAAAACCTTCAATCTCCTGCCTACAAGAAACCCACCTTAGGACAAAGGACACATATAGATTGAAAGCACAGGGGTGGGAAAAAATATTTCATGCCAAAGGACAAGACAGGAAAGCAGGAGTTGCAATACTCATATCAGACAAAATATACTTTAAAACAAAAGATATAAAGACAAAGAAGGACACTATTTAATGATTAAGGGATACATCCAAGAAGAGGATATTACTATTGTCAACATATATGCCCCAAATACAGGAGCACCCAGATACAGACAACAAATATTAACAGACATAAAGGGAGAAATTGATGGGAATACAATCATAGTAGGAGAATTTAATACCCCACTCACATCAATGGACAAATCCTCTGGACAGAAAACCAGTAAAGCAACAGATATCCTAAAGGAAACAGTAGAAAAGTTAGACTTAATTGACATCTTCAGGACACTACATCCAAAAAAATCAGAATACACATTCATTTATTTTTGAATATTTTAGCTTTATCCCACTAACTTAATTACATCGCTCTGTTCCTTTAATTAACAGGTTTAGGTATACTTCTGTATTGTGCACCGGTGTCTAGAAATTTCAAGAAATTTCTTTACCACCTTGGATGATATTTTTGTATACCAATGAAATTGGCCTTTGTTTCCTTGCTGTGACCTTGCACACAGTCTCTGGCCATCTTGTCATTCAGAATAAACTTTTAAAACTCTCACTATTTTAAATAGAACTTCTTTGGAAGAGACTGCAGATTCTCCTTTTACATCATTACTACATTTATAAAATTCATCAATGCTAGGATAAATGGAGGATTTGGTAAAGCAGCCAGATCATATAATCTCTTATGTGCTCCAATAAAATTTTGATAGTTACTCCATCTATCTCCCCCTTTTCCATACCTTGCGAACACTTCTACTCAGCTTAAATATCTTATGAATTTTTAAAATCCATTTTATTCTTATTTTTCCTTTCTTCTGAATAAGCCTAATCTTTTCCATCATTCTACCCTACTTATAAGAAGTGAGCCTAAAAGTCAATGACAGCTTCTTTTAACGTAATCCAACTCATTCGTCAGTGTAGTAACAGAAGGAATCTAAGTATTTGGAAGCCCCTTAATCATGCCATCAATCACCACTTGAGTCAAAGGCTTAAAATTAAAGGATACTTTAGCATTTTCATATAACTAATCCAAAAATTCTGATATTTTCAGCATTTCACAGGCTTCAGAAGAATTATTTCACTTGGCATCTAAGAGTATTTCACTTCTGTCTAATTTCCCCTCTATAAGTGTGTTATGTACCTTGCCTCCGTCCAACTCTACAGATTTAGAATTTGACCCTATAAACACATTTCTGTAAAATTTGCAACTAATTGAGTATCCCGAGTCATGATTTTCCAGTCAAAAGTACCTAATAAAAGGGAAATAGCTCCTTGGATCTGAATGCAAAAATTCCATTTTAGCAGAAGCTTGCCAGAAGCTGTCTTTATCACTCCACAAAAAACTTACTATATTTTGTTTGTTCCTTCCCTTGCAACCTTTTTAGTGATTCTCATTTAGACTGAGTCACATTATGATCAAAAGAAATATCTATCCCTATTCTCTTTTGGTATGCTGTCCCTTCTTTTTAGAATCACCAACCATAAGTTAGTAGACTTGGCAGTCTCAGTTCTTTATGCTACTTCTACTTTTTCAAAGTAGCCAAAAATATAAAATTCTTGGCTGACTTCCCTTCTATCTGAATTTCCTTTTTAATTCATGTAACTATTTCTCTTGGTTGAAGGTCTCCCACCCCCAAATTTTATTGATATGCCTTTCCTCCCATCTGTGGTCATAGCATTGGCATGATCTCAAACCAGAGGTGGCTCAGAAGTCAGCTTATTATCAATGGTTCACAGCTTTCTTTCCTCATCTTTCTTTTTTCCAAAAGTCTTGGCCATCATTTAAGTTATAGAGTCAAGGGTCACTTTGATACTGGACTCCATGTACCATTGCATCAATTATAGAAGGACTCCGCAGAGTATATTCATATGTGATTTTGGTAAAGGTAAATGTTATAATGTAGCAGGAGAATGAAAGCACAGGTAAACATCAGAGACATATGAGATTTCTAGGCACAGCACCCATGATCTTTCTCAGTTGTGTAGCATGGGCTTTATCTTTGGATTATGACTTACCAGGATACATGTGAGATACCTCTATCTTAGGGAAGCCAACATGTTCCCTGAGGAATCTTCATATTAACTATCAGTCAGTAGCTAAGATAAGGATATGTAACTAGTAAACCAGATGCAAATTGTCACCCTACGTTCTCAATAAATGCTAGACTACTTGTTATTGGGTGCCTCTAGGGAAGTTTTGGAATTCAAACTGCACATTATAAATCCCTAGGTAGTGCATTTTTTTCCAGTCCTGGCCAAGGGTCAGTATTATGACTCCAAGCATCCCTGGAGACAAGCACAGAGCTACAGTTGCTCAGATCAGCTCAAGTTCATTATATATGTATGCAGTATTCCTTTTCTGTATAAATTTGAGTTTTCCATGGAGTTGATGTTTGATTCTTTTTTCATTTGGTTGATTTCCTCTTGTATCATTAGTTTGTTTCTGATTATATCATAAACTGTCTTCCTCTCTTTCCTTCCTGTTTGTAGACAAGGTATTCTTTTTTTATAAGTTTAATCCATCCAATGTTATATTCTATTACTCCCTCTCTTTCTCATTCATTTAATAATTAAGTATTGGGTTCTACAATGTGCTAGACACTGTTTAGCTTCAACAGGCTCAAAATCTATCAAGAAAGGTAATCATAAAAACATATACATGGATTGAATATTGTCCATGATATGAGTCCTGGGTATAGAGGAGCACAAAAAAAAAAGAGGATTTTCAATTCAATCTGCCAGTTTAAGGAGTTTTAAATAAAAATTGATAGTTAAAGAATAAGTAGTAATGAAGGATGAACTATGTACACTATAAACAGGTACACTATGCTGTGTGGAAAATAGGAAGTGGCTGAAAGATTTTAGTTGGAAATTAAAGTGGTCAGATTAGCAAGATCATGCTTGTGATAGATGGGTAATGGGTTAGAGTTAGGCAAGACTGGAAGCAGGAAGTTTGTTATAAGCCAGGTCTCTACTGCTGCGTCTTTGATATACTCTGTACTCACCTTTGATTGTTAAATTGTCACAGTCAAGTCACCTATATCTTCTTTGCTGCAAATTCAGTGATCTCTTTTCAGTATTCATCCTCTCTGATGAATTTAATGCTGTTTGCTCTTCTCTCCCTTTTGAAACTGGCTTCTTCTAACTGACAGGACATCATTTCCTGGAGAAAAGTATTTTCTCTATGAGAAATAATGATAAGGCTTTCCTCTACTTTCTCTATTCCATGATTATATGGCCTTCTTGATGCTCAATTTGGTTCAGATCCAAGAGAGCCTAATGTTGAAAATGTCGTTTTAAACAGAAGTGCACGGAATGTAAATATAGTTTCTTCCTGTAAGGTAGTGTAAAAACAGGTAACATAGCCAAAAATGTGTCCTTTTTCTCAGTTTTATTAGCAGTGCACTTGAAGAGGGTAAAGCAAACAGCACTAAGGTATATTTACTGTGTGTCTGTAGATTTCAGTATTTTTGGTTAAATAAACCTGGAAGGTGCATGTGTAGGTTTTGGGTGCATTTGTTGGTGGGGGTAAGGGAATGAGTGGGAGGAGAGTGGGGCTGTTTTTAGCCAATATGTAATTCTTCTGAAGTGCTGTGCTATTTTTTTCTAGGTCTCCTTTTATTGACCCATCTGGTGTTGTTTTCTTGATTTTATGCCTGTCATTGCAGACTCTACAACCAAGTAATACCCCCAAGACTTGTTCTTCTAACACAGAAGACTTGATCCCTCAACACAAGTCCTTTGTCACACTTCATCATCTATTTCTCCCTATATAGAATATGCCAATGACCTACTTTATTTATTTATTTGTTTATTTATTTATTGGCTTTTTAGGGCTGCACCCACGGCATATGGAAGTTCCCAGGCTAGGGGTCTAATCAAAGCTACAGCTGCTGGCCTACATCACAGCCACAGCAATGTGGGATCTGAGCTGCGTCTGTGACCTACGCCACAGCTCAAGGCAACGCCAGATCCTTAACCCACTGAGCAAGGCCAGGGATTGAACCTGTGTCCTCATGGATGCTAGTCAGATTCATTAACCACTGAGCCATGACAGGAACTCCTAATTAATTTTAATAAGAACAACTTTTTTACTTTATTTTGGAATAATGAAGCTATACTGTGAAGATCTGATGAAGCCAAAGCCAGAATATTAGTTTCTCATTCTAAGCTTCTGCTCAAATAATCCCCAAAACCTCTTAATAATATCAGTCAACAGCTTGCCTCTCACGTGGATGCCAAGCAGTTTACCCTTTTGGGGTCCTTTCCTTAACATCAGGGGCAGTAGTTAAGTAGGTCTCAAAGGCCCTTTCTGCTGGGATCCAAGCACTTTGCTTAGCAAGAGTAAGGAGAGAGCCAGTGAATAGACAAAAGAGGTAACTGAGGAAAACACTTATAATATGCTAGTAAACTTGAATGTAGTATTACTCATCCTGTTCATAAAGGGAAGTGAGAACAACCTGCTGGGTAAAGGCAAGAGTTGATTTTCTCATGAGATCCTTGGTGTTACTAGGCTACATTCACTCTACAGGTAGATATTCAGCATCCATCATCTGTTTAAGGCTTTGAAATTTGTGCACACGTGAAAAGAAGAGTTCTCAGTTTTTCTCTTTAGAATAAATGATGGTTATGATGATGATGATATTTTCTCAGACAACACATGCATTTATGTGCATTGACAAGGGAAGACAAGGTACTAGAAATAATGGTAACGTGCATTTGGAAATTAACCACATATTCAAAATATTTTAAAGACAGCTTTATGGAAAACACATAAAACTATGTGTCCTAAAGGCTAAAATCTAGTCATACTGAAAGGGTTCCACTGTGTAAAGAAATATTAGGATTTGGAGATAATATGTGAGACATTCCTAAAGGAATATTCTAGCCATTTGACTACAATGAAATGAATGCTTATAGGTCATGGAAGGAGACAGTGTAAACAGGATTTATGAAAACAATCAGAACCATTAGAATTAGAAAGTACTATTTCCTATATTGCCAAAATAAGCTCATAATAGTTCATTGAAGGCAGTTAATAATATGAGAAACTATAATAACAGGTAATTCAATAAAATATAAAGTGAAAATATATGCTTAATAGTCTAAGCGTATATATTATTTCGAAAATAGCATGCCTTTTAAAAACCAGGAAGTCAAGTTTCTATTGTCACTTAGTAATGAGGCCTGGAATATTCTCAGGCTTCAATTACATAATTCTAAAATGAGTTCTAAGAATTACTTTACTAATTTTTGGTAAAAATTGCTTGTAATTAAATGTATGTTTATGCATTTTTGTAAATTGTAAAGCACTATGCCAGTGCTACATTTTAAGGCTACTTTTACATTTGTCATTTTGAATGGCATCTTCGTTACTAATTGTATCAAGACATATTTAATTGCAAGTGAGAAAAACCTGCTTTAAACTGATTTAGATTAAAAAAACGATATAATGATAATTTTAGATTTTGCTGATCTAAGTACTCAATTAGTGGGAGGGAAGGCACACTAATGTAAGGCAGAGGTTACAGAGAGAGGAGCTATGTTAAAAGTCTTTCTATAAGCCATGTCAAAATTCTGTTTATAAAATGGACAATCATCTGGTGAGAATAAGCAGAGGAAAAAGACAAGAAACAAATTGTAAATATCAATTGTGAGAAAAATACAGCATTAGAAGCATTAAAGAAATTGAGCAGGAAAATAGATATTATTGGTAACTTATATCGATAAATTTGAAAATGTATATGAATAAATCCTTAGAAAAATATAATTTATCAAAATTATTCAGGTAGAAAGAGAAACCTGAACAGTACTAAACC
Source organism: Phacochoerus africanus (assembly GCF_016906955.1). Classification (NCBI taxonomy): domain Eukaryota; kingdom Metazoa; phylum Chordata; class Mammalia; order Artiodactyla; family Suidae; genus Phacochoerus; species Phacochoerus africanus. Next base: position 164,765,391 of record NC_062546.1, on the reverse strand, counting down.
TAAAGAAATAGAATCAGTGATCAAAAATTTCTTACAAAATTGGCCATTCTAGTGAGTTCGAGGCCTAATTGATTTTATGAGTGGGTCTGTCATCTAAAAGGACAAAAAAAAAATTGGGAATACTCCCAAACTTGCATAACAAGACTTATATAACTTGATACCAAAAGCTCATAAGTACATTATAGGAAAGGTAGACCAATTTCATTTATGAACACAGATAAAAAAATTTCTAGACAAAGTGTTAGCAAAGGTAATCTCAATCTTTTTTTTGTTTTGTTTTTTTTTGTCTTTTGTCTTTTTAGGGCCGCGCCCATGGCATACAGAGGTTCCCAGGCTAGGGGTCCAATCGGAGCTGTAGCTGCTGGCCTATGCCACAGCCACAGCAATGTAGGATCTGAGCCGCATCTGTGAACTACACTATAGCTCATGGCAACACCAGATGCTTAACCCACTGAGTGAGGCCAGGGATCGAACCCACAACCTCATGGTTCCTAGTTGGATTCGTTTCTGCTGTGCCACAATGGGAAATCCATAATCTCAATCTTTAAAAAAGGTTATTATGACAGAGTTGGATTTCTTTCAGGATTTTAACCTTAGTTTAACTTTAGAGAATCAAATAATGAAATTCCCAACATTGTTGGGTTATATTTTTATCAACAGATGCAGAAAACGCATTTGCTAAAATTTAAATCGTTTTAAAAAGAAACAGTAAGCAAACTATGGCAGACATTTGGTATCTACAGTGAACTTAAATAATATACTTAATGTTGAAAATGTTGAACTCTTTCCTTTATGATTGATTCATATCTCAACACATCTAGACTACATTGTATTGGAAGTGGTAGCCAGTTAAGCAAAGAGAGGGAAAAAAAAGTTTGGAAAAGAAGAAACAACCTGACATAATTTGTAGTTTAGATTATTTAAATAGGAAATCAGATTTTCCAGCGTATGGAATCAAGATGGTGGAGAAGTAAGATGTGGCACTCACTTTCTCCCACAAACACATCAAAAAAACCAATGTCAAATGATTCACACAGAACATTTACTGAATGCCAGCAGAAGACCTTAAACCTTCAAAAAGGACAAGAAACCCTCCACATAACTGGGTAGAACAAAAGAAAAAAAAAAAGGGAGAGAGAGAAGAAAAAAAAAAAAAAAAGGAATCAGGATGGGACTAGCACTCCTGAGAGGGAGCTGTGAGCTGTGAAAGAGGAAAGGCACCAGCCCCCTGGAGGGCCATCTAACTGATGGGGAGATTAGCTGAGACCGAGAGACCTCAAAGTCTCTGAGAAAAGCACAGCAGCTGGACTGAGGAGGGCAAAACAGAAAGAGAGCTGCACAGACCATAGATACCACTACCCTCAGACACAACACCCTGAGATGCTTGGGTGGGGGTTGGGTGCTGAGACTCAGACTCTGAGGAGAGGACTAGGGTTGGCTATGTGGAGATAGCCTGAGGGGCCCGGGAGTGGTGCACCACAGCCAAGGGAACCTGGGAGAAGGCCTGGGCCCCCAGGAGAAGCAAGATTCCATTGTTGGAGAGAGTGAGAGGAGGAGAGGTGGGACTGCCAGAGGAGTATCTTTCTCTGTGCATATGGGCTTTTTAGGCAGGGCACCTCTTGCATAGGCTATGGGGTGGCAGGGCACCTCTTGTTTAGGCTATGGGTAGCAGGGCCAAACCACCACAGCAATCTCAGGCTCCTGAGATGGTCATGGCCTGCCACCAATAGAGGTCCATGAACAGACACTAACTGCAGCCCCAGTCACCTCAGGGGTTGGCAGAGGAGGGCCTGCAACCGAGCACCACACATTGTTGCTCTTACTTCCCTAGGAGTGCACATGCCCTGCTGCTGCCACTGCCAAACACTGGGCACTGTATACACCCACCTGAGGGTTACTCCACTTCCCAGGACCCGGCAACCAGGAGCAGCCTGTGCACCTCCCTCAGGTTCTCACCACTGTCAAAGGCCCAGCAACCAGGCACTGGCTACTAGCCCTGCCCATTGCCTCCATCTCCCTGGAAGCATACACCAGCATACCCCCTATAAAGGGGATAATAGCCTCTACACACTGAGGAAAGAGATAGCAAGCATCCAAACCGAAAGCAGACTTCACTACACACACAAAAAAAAAAAAAAAAAAAAGAAAGAAAAAAAAAAGGTAAGCCATCACAAACTACCCAGGGGTGCTCTCACATATAAATAGCCTTCCAAGACATCAGGAGTCATTTTCCCTGGACTGGAGAGGGTGTGGAGAAAAGCGAAACCTCCTACACTGTTGCTGAGTAAATAAAACTGTTAAAACACTATGGAAAACAGTATGGATGAATCTTACAAAACTAAATATAGAACTATCATATGATCCAGTAATCCCACTCCTGGGAATATGTCCAGACAAAACATTCATTCAAAAAGATACTTGCACCCCTATGTTCATTGCAGCATTATTCACAATGGAATGACATGGATACAATCCAAATGTCCCTTGACAGATGAATAGGTTAAGAAGATGTACATATACACAGTGGAATACTACTCAGCTATAAAAAGGACAAAATATTGCCACTTGCAGCAACATGGATGGAACTAGAGACTCTCATAGTGTCTCTAGTGTTTCCGCACATTTTTTTTTTTTGTCAGCGAAACTCTAATGGTATTTGTTCTGGATTATTTTTTCAAGGATATGTGTATAATACCTTGGAAGACAGAGTTAGTGCCTCAGTAGAACAAAGTATAATCAAACCATGCTTACTATCTAGTATAATAAAAATGTCTCTGGAGCACAGGGAAAACATAATTACTGCCCATCATAAAAGATCATGGTTCTCTAAGCTTGGGGTTCCTTTCTGTAATACAGTTAATCCATAGTGTGTGCTTTTGTCTTGTCCTTTTCATGTCACCTTTGTAGTAATTGGGTCTTGGGGAATCCACCCAAAAATGCTGGTACTGTGGCTACCACTATTAGTGTGAGTAAAAACCTGTCCTCTTTCTCTCTTGTGGGAGTCTCATTTGTTCCGTCAGCATTCATGAAATTGTGACAAACTAACTTGTTAGCTAACAAGAAGGGTGAAATCTCAGACATTTAAGTTTTTAGCAGAACCAGGGCTGATTTTAGAAGTCTGTAAAGATAAAACTTTGTTCTAAATGAGCTGAAAGTTTATCAGAGTTTGATGATAGGGGACCTATGCACATCCAAGACAATATATTTCTTTAAACTTTTATCCTAATAGTAACTTTTAGCTTATCCAGTTCTTATAACATGATGTCTAGCTAATTTACACCATGAGAGTTCTTTTTTGAAGGAAAGTATACCTGAGTAAATTCTTTATTTCAGTTTTTTCCTTACTTCAGTAACATACACTTGAGTATTGCTGAGCTGAAAACCTAGTTACTTGATTTATCAAGAGTGGATATTGGAAACTAAAATATGTCCATGTTGGGGAAGAGAATGTGGGAGGAGTACCTTTTGAATCAATCTTATTTGAATCTTACTGATTCAAATCATCACATATATTCTAGCTATTGTTATTTCCCATTTAAAATGATACTGTTTTCAAAGATGTGTTATGGGAATTATTGATTTCTAGAAGTATTTGGGGACAGTGCAGTGGGATGTTATGAAAAAAAAAAGTGTTGGCTTTTCCACAGGAAGACTTCTGACTTAAGGTTCCAGATTTGAAATTCTTACCTTATGACCTTGAACAACTCAGTTTTCTTCTTTAACCACCAAATTCCTCATCAGCATTTGCAAAACAACAACGACAACAATAACAAAAACAACAAAAAAGGCAATGTCCTGATCATCTAACTTACATATTGCTTTCAAAATTCTTAGATGTTAACATTTTAAGTAGAAATTTGGGAGCTCCCATTGTGGCTCAGTGGTTAATGAATCTGACTAGGAACCATAAGGTTTCAGGTTCTATCCCTGGCCTTGCTCAGTGGGTTAAGGATCTGGCGTTGCCGTGAGCTGTGGTGTAGGTTGCAGACGTGGCTGGGATCCTGTGTTGCTGTGGCTGTGGCGGAGGCCGGCGGCTACAGCTCCCATTAGACCCTCAGCCTGAGGACTTCCACATATGCTGCAGGTGCAGCTCTAAAAAGACAAAAAAAAAAAAAAAAAGAGAGAGAGAGGAAAAGAAAAAGAAATTTGACCACACTGTAATGAAGATCCCATAGTAAGGACTAGAGGATTCCTGAAGTAGCCAGCTAGTAGCTACAATAGTTTTTTTAACATCCAGTGTTGTTTTTTTTTTTTTCTGGCCATGTGTTAAGAAATAGATTGGCCATGGTGGGCTAAAACTAAAAGGAGAAAAAACAACCTATATGACAGTCGGGCAGATGGTGAATGGAAGCTCACACTGGCATTCAAAGTACATGATATTCAAGCAGTGATATTCTAAGTTTGTAATGAAATGTGTTCATTTCTGTAGAAAATTTCTATGAGTGTTTTCATGAAAGTCAGCCCTTTTGCCCAGTGATTAATAGGAATTTACCAAAGTTAACTTACCAAAATCCCTTTTCTTCTAAATGTTCATTCGGCTTACAGCAAATTATATGATGGATTATTAGGACCTAGGTTTCTTTGGGCAAGTTGGACACAAACATTTCTTTTCCTTAGTCTGTATTCTCTCTACTCTTCAGTCAACCCCCTCCAATACTCATTTCCTCTCCTTAACCTTGTCTCTCTTCTCTGCCTATCAACTTTTGCCCCTCTCTTGGTCTTCTCTCTCTTTGCTTCTAAGCTTCTTTATTCCCTTTTCTCCTCTCTGTTTCTCTCCTAGTCCATCAACATTGCCCCATTTCCCCTGTTGATATTTCTTTTTTATCTACTCCCCCTTCCAATTTTTTCTTGGTCCCTCTGTCTTCTCCTTCCACTATCCCATCCTCCTATCTCCTGGCTCCTACTTTTTGATTCACTACCTTTTTCTTCTGAGATAGTATAGTATCCCAGGATGCTTTTTATGCCCACTGTCTTTTCTTTCTTCTCCTAACAAAGTTTTTCCTTTTTCCTTCTTCTTTTTTTTTTTTTTTTTCTTTTTACAGCCACACCTGTAGCATATGGGAGTTTCTGTTTCAGGGGTTGAATTGGAGCTGCAGCTGAAGCCTATGCCACAGCCAGGGCAATACTAGATCCAAGTCCCATCTACCACCTGTGCCACCTGGGTCATAGCTTATGATAACACCAGAGCCTTAGCCAGCTGAACAAGGCCAGGGATCAAACCCACATCTTCACAGAGACAACATTGGGTCCTTAATGTACTGAGCCAAAACAGGAGCTCCAGGGCTTTCTCATTCTTTCCAGCTTTTTAAGTTGCAGTAGCAGTAACAGCAGCAGCAGAAAACCAAGACAAAAGTGAATCAAATAATTCTTAAATGTTGATTGTAATCTCATAAATTAAAAATTTATGTAAAGGCTATGAATGCAATATGAATGTCATAAACCTTTACATGGTGAAAAATAGGAAGTTTCCAGGGTATTGGTAATTTTGGCATATTGTTCCTTTGGAAAGCTGAATTCAGATATATAGATTTCTGATAAATTGACCTAGAATCATTCTGAGTAGAAGGCAATAAGGCATTAAGTGTCACTCCCAAGTCAAAGAAGGAAGTCAATTTAAATTCCTTCTGCCTTTTCTCTGAATTGGTTTTTGAATGTAGAGCCCCTAGCTGTAGTTGGGGACAGTAAGTGAAAATACAAAAAAAAAAAAAAAAGTGGGGAGACAGTGCCTTAATTTCTTTTTATTCATTTTTTCCCTTCATATTTCTTTACAAATTCAGAAGAGGTAAAACTTAGAACATGTTTAGAAAATAATCTTTAATAGAACTGGAAAAGTACACTAGTCCAAATTTAGAGAAGTTTCTCACAGACACCATTTTGAAATACCGGAATGAGTAACACAAAGCTTTCTTGTCCCCAACTATGTGGGACTTATTTTTCTAGCCATTCCAAGTAGCAGCTTTAAATTTACTGGAGTGTATTTTTTTTTTCTTGGGGAACCTAAAATAAATGGAATTTGAGAATAAGTCAAATTATTTTATTTTTTAAATTATTATTTTCACCATGCCCACAGCATGCAGAAGTTCCTGGGCCAGGGATTGAACCTGCGCCATAGCAGTGACCCCTGCCACAGCAGTGACAGAACCTGATCCTTAAACCTCTGAGCCACCAGGAACTCCTAGATGTCAAACAATTTTCAGTAAATAAGTTGATATGGTGATAAATAAGTTGATGGCAAAAATGAGTAATAAAGTTTCTGAGTAACCAAAATGTGACAAGATGCATTAGTGAACTTAAAAGTGGTGGCAATGTGTAATTAGAAACCAGTTCGCAATGACTATTTCTATGTATTTTAATTTCTCATATCTACCCAGGCCAAGCCCATGACATCCAGAATGAAAGAGCTCTCTCTCACCTTTCTCTCTTCTAAGCGATCCTTTAAAGGAAGCACAAATCCCACTTCACCTGCAAATCTTTTCTGTACTGTGTCTGAAAAGATCTTTCCTTCTTTTGAATTCTAACATTAATTACCCTTTATAGTACATATGTCTAACAATTATGTTCTGCCTTGTGACATCTCTTTTATTTTGCTATCTTAACATGTCATTGAAAGTAAATTTATTTTAAGAAAACACATAAGTGTTCATATCTTGTCTCTAAAATAAAAATGAAAACTCTTTGAGGGAAAAAGAAGTTTTAAAATTTTTGTTTTCTTCACAGCACACATGCAGTGCTTTGAAAATACTGTGTTCCTTAAATACATGTGGATTTGAGTAAAGAGCTTAGAATGATATGAAAAAAATAATTACACTGTATGAGGTTGCTGACCAAATAGTGTTTAATCTGAGTTCTTTTTCCCATGCTGAGCTCTCAAGACATAGATTTAATGGGGTAATTCCAATCGATTTAAAGTAAAATGAAAGTACTGGGAACGGAAAACTGTTGGCACTTTACAATAGCATATAATAAGTTTATAGACACTGAGCAGTATTTTTAACCTTGGCATTTATTTCAAAATGTGTTTTATTTCACACTACTTTTGCTAACTACTGGTGGAATATTGGATTATTGAACTGAGGAGTTTGTAATACTCTCATCATTTGTCAGCGTAGTGTTTGGAAACCATGGTATTAGATAGCAGAAGTTGTGACTTATATTGCCACTTTTTAATCTACTCTGTGACAGTCTTCTGGAGAGCGTGAGATGAAGAAATTGCTGAAAATTAAGGTAATGCATGATATTTTATTCAGACAAATGAGATTGATGATGAGGTGTTAAATGCTATCTTGCTATTTTTGTCATTTGTTTGCATAACAATGTTTCTTATTATTCTCAATAAAATTAGGGTTATTATATTTTACAACTTGAACATTAAGCAAAATCACATAAAATTGCCAATATTTGGCCATTTTTGACTTACCAAAAAAACAATTTTACATGGTTCAACCTACCTAAAATTTAGCCTTATAAATTTCTGCATTATATGTACACAACTTGACAAAAAAAGTCTTGAGAACAGTCTTATCTATCTGTGAATCCATATTTAATTCTATTTAAAATGCATGCATTCAGACCATGGTTGATTCCAAGATGATTATTGAGCTTTGTTTATTTTTTTTCCCTTTTGGATGTTGTAGTGTATGGCAGGATAATCACACTCTGAATTTGATACACAACACACTTTCCTTATAGCATCAAATGTCCAGGTTCTAAATACCAGTGTTTTAGCATCTGGTGACACCACTACTGCCAAGAACAGCCTCGAAAACCCCACAGTTTGGAAACAGTGATATTAGAAACACTTTCTGGATTGCTTTGTTAGTGCAATATGAACAGCAACATTTATGATGGGGAAAAATGAGGTTGAAAAAATTGTCTTATAAAGTGTTGAATGATTGTAGGTCCTTATAGTAAATAGCTTTTCACCAAAGACGTTAAAGGATGATATCGGGGGTTGCTTTTAGAACAAATCAGGAAAATCAAGTGTCAGTGACTCAAATGACAGAAAATTTATAGATATTATTATCTGTAAATACAAGAAATGTCATAAAGGAAAATGTGACAGATATTAGTGATACATTGGGCATTTTTGATAGGACAATAAAAACTGCTCCAGAAAGGGAATAGATGAAGGTTGATAACACTCTGAATTATCACAGTCTCTGTGCACAAACTGTGTGAGCACATCTGGTGTGGCCTATGCTTATTAAATTACACTATTTTACCCAGAAGACTAAATTTATATGAGTAGATTTTTTTTTTTTTGGTTGTGTAGACATCTTGAGTTAGACAAAGCAATGTAAAGTAACTGGTATCCCAGTTTATACAGGACTTTTGCCATTTTTAAAAATTGGGATGTTTGGGATTTTTTGATGTTAAGTTGTATGAGTTCTTTGCATATTTTGGATATTAACCCTCAATGCATATATAGTTTGCAAATATCTTTTCCTGCCTATAGCTTGCAAATAGTCTGCCTTTTTTTTTCAAGGTAATTTCCTTACCTGTACAAAATTGTTTTAGTTTGATATAGTCCCATTTGCCAATTTTTTCTCTTGTTTCCCTTGTCTGAGAATAGATCCAAAAAATTTTGCAGAATTGTTGTCAAAAGGGTATACTGCCTACATTTTCTTCCAGAAGTTTTATGGTTTCAAGACTTACATTTCAGTCTTTTATCCATTTTGAGTTTATTTTTGTATATATTGTGAAAAAGTAGTTCATTTTGATTCTTTCACATGTAGCTGTCCAGTTTTGCCAATATCATTTGTGGAAAAGCTATCTTTTCCCCATTGTATACTCTTGTATCCTGTATTATAGATTAATTGGCCATAAAAATATGGGTTTATTTCTGGGCTCTCTCTTCTGTTCCATTAGTATATTGATCTCTTTTTGTGTCATTAACATACTATTTTGATGACTATAACTTTGTAGTATAGTTTGAAATAACTTTAGCTTTGTTCTCTCTCAAGATTGCTTTGGCTATTTGGGGCCATTTATGCTTCCATATAAATATTAGAATAATTTGTTCTAGTTCTGGGAAAATGGTATTTTGATACCAATGGTATTTTATTAGGGATTGCATTGAATCTTTAGATTGCCTTGAGTAGTATGGTCATTTTAATAATATTAATTCTTCCAAACTATAAGCATGCTGTATCTTTCCATTTGTGTCATCAGTTTCTTTCATCAATGGCGTAGACTTTTCTGAATACAGACCTCCTTAAATTTATTCCTAGGTATTTTATTCTTTTTGATGCAATTGTAAAAAGGATTATTTTCTTATCTTTCTGATGGTTTGTTGTTAGTGTATAGAAATGCAACAGATATCTATTGCAACAGAAATTTTTTATCTTGCAACTTTACTGAATTCATTTATTCTGGTAATTTTTTCATGACATCATTAAGACTTTCTATATGTAGTATGTGATCCAAAAACAGTGTTGCTTTTATTCCTTTCTTTCCAGTTTGGATTTCTTTTATTTATTTTTCTTGCCTAATCACTGTGCCTAGGACTGCTAATACTATGTTGAATGAAAGTGGCAAAATGAACATCCTTGTCTTGTACCTAATCTTAGCAGAAATGTTTTCAGCTTTTCATCATTAAGTATGATACTAACTGTAGGTTTTTCACCTGTGGTCTTTGTTATGTTGAGATATATTCTCTCTATATCCACTTTCATGAGAGTTTTTAATCATAAATGGATGTCAAATATTGTCAAAAGATTTTTCTGCATTTATTGAGATGATCATATGATTTTTATTCTTCAGTTTGTTAATGTGGTTTGTTACATTGATTGATTTATAGGTATTCATGTGTCTGTATTCAGAAAAGTCTATGCCATTGATGAAAGAAACTGATGACACAAATGGAAAGATATACTCTTGGCTTGTCTGTTTCCTTTCCCAGGTTAGGGAAGTTTTCCACTATTATTTCTTCAAATAATTGCTCTGCTCTTTTCTCTCTCTCTTCTTTTCCTGGGACTATTGTAACACAAATATTAGTACCCTTGATGTTGTCCCAGAGATACTAAACTATCATTTGTTAATTATTATTTTTAATTAACATGAGTGATTTCTTTTGATTTTTGTCTTACAGTTCACAGATTTATTTCTCTGTATCATCTAATTTACTTTTAATTCCTTCTAATGTATTTTTAATTTAAGTTGTTTCTTTCAGCCCCATTTAGTTCTTTTTTATATTTTATAGCTGTTTTTAAACTTCTCACTGTGTTCATCCATTCTTACTCCTGAGCATCTTTATGATCATTATCTTGAACTTTTTATCAGTTAGATTGCTTATGCCCACTTTGTTTAGTTCTTTTTCTGGTTTTATTTATTTATTTATTTATTTATTTGGTTTTTCCTTTGCTTGGAACATATTTATTTTTCTCATTTTGCTTAATTATCTGTATTTATTTCTCTAAGGTAGGTTGGGTACACTTCCTGATCTTGAAGAAGTGGCCTTATATAGGAGACTGACTACTGATGTGTAGGGTTGTATAATGAGACAGGTGTTATGGTTCCCAGGATTCCCAAGGCTGGTGCTGACCCACTGCTTAGTAGGGATTAGTCTTCTGGGGGGGCTGGCTTTGGGGGCCTTTGGGTCACAGGCTGGTGCCAACCTGCTGGTGGGTGGGTTGGGTCCTCTCACTTCTGACTGTTTAGCTTATGGGGTTCTGTGGCCACTGATCACAACGTAAGCCCCAGTCACTAGAAAGCTAGAAGGAGAATTCAAAAATGGTACTTGCTAGCACCCGTGTCCTGGTGGTTGAATTAGCCTTCACAGATGGCTAATGCCAATGGTCAGAGGGCATTTTAACTCCCACCTCTCTGGGAAATGCTCAAAGATAAGTAAATGGCTGAGCCAAAATTCTTTACAATTACTGCCTCTGTGCTGTTACTTAGAAAGTGAGATTTTTGTATTCACTCTTTAAGAGCAGCATCTCTGTTTTCTTCAGTCCTCTGGCTTTCCCATATACAATACTCTCTGACTTTCAGTAATTATTATTATACTAAAGATAAGGATATTTTGAATGGGTACTATTTAGCTTATATATTAAAACTTTTCTTATACCTTAATTGATCAAATGTAGTAATACAAATTAAAGCTGTTTATAAAAACTACAAACTATAAAGCAATGCAATTACATTAGTTATTAATATTATGACTCAATGGTTTTTAAAAATAAAATCTTTCTAAACATTCATGAAAGCAAATCATTGCACCTTTGCTTCAGCATGGGATAGTAGAATTATTGAGTTTTAAGACCATAGAGGTGAAATTTTCTTTTTAGTTGGCATTGATGCACAAGAAGATTACATTTTCATGATCTCAGATATGAAATTTTATCTCATATTGAGAGATCTAAATCTCACTCTGTAGCTTGTTTGCATATTTAGCAATGTTCCTCTTGTCAAGAATTTCTTGTTTATATCCCATCTAAATCTCTCTTGCAGCAACTTAGGCTCATAGCTTCTTATTTTTCACTCAGTGGAAAGGAAGAATAACTGATAAAAATCCACAACATATTCTGGTATATATCCTTCATCTACATCACCTTTCCCCCAAGGCCAGAATACTGTGATGATGTTTAATTTTTTTTCTAAAGGGTAATCTTTTCTCTATTTTAAAAAAATTGGCTAGAGATATTGAACCCTTTTATTTTTTATATCATTTAGGTTCCTTAGCTTTCATTCTTCATATTGCACATATAATACTATTTGAACATCAGGTATATCTAGGCCTGGTTCAGATAATACAAAGGGTTTAGTGAGAACTTTAAACTGTCTAGAACTAAGAATGTGCTACCCTAGTCTGGAGCAATGGAGGAAAACATTTTTCTGAAGGCAGATTGAGAAATTCTCATCTCAAATTAGTACATTTCCTTTTCTTTGGTAGTGGAGTGAATTATAACTGAGGGAGAGATCATTGTTCCCAGGTGTAGCAAGAACAATTGTGTACAGTCTGCCAGAATAAGAATAATTAATCTACTTTGTATAGCATGACTTTTATAATTCAAATCACCTGTAGTTTCAAAAACTACAAAACATTTGTGTGATAATGTGTTATCCCAAATTGGATCCATGTAAACACAAGCTTTATTAAAGATACCTTGAAAAAGACTGGCCACCAAGAAAGGCTTAGTCCAGTTTATGGTGATCTGTGAATCTAGTGATGCTTTCTTACTGCTGGAAATGGGTTAAATTTTTGACCTTTTATTTAATTTTACTTTGACATCATCATCATCTTGTTTATTTTTTTCTTGAAATTTCATACTTTCTTGATTCCTTCAGTTCCTCCCAGTCTCACAGCAGTCGTGTAGGTCTCATTTGCTTAAGGTCTTTATTTATGACTGCTTTCAAGAGTATGCCTGGGCAGAGATCTCTGGATTTCTAGTATAGAAATTAATTTGCTACTGTGATTTTGATCATTTTTATATTTTTAATGATGTTGTGGTTTGGGATTTGTAATTAGATGTTATTCAAAGGAAAAATGTTGTGTAATAAAGAATTTGACTGGTGTTTGTTTTTGGTTCCTGGGATGTACCCTCTAAAACTCTTAGGATTTCCCTAGTGATGAATACCTTTTTATTCATAATGGGACCTTGGACTACATCTGGTAGCTTATGCTAATGACATAAGTCATGATTGTCCCCCAGATAATTGTAGCAAGCAAGATGACTCAGGACCAGGACTGGCCACACCAGGAATACCACCCATGTGATTTGAGGTTTAGGGCTTTGAGGCAAATGATTAAGTCTGACATCCATGGAGGGTAAGAAAACTAGAGATTGAGTCATGTGGAAAATGATTCAATCAATCATGTCAGTATAATGAAATATCAATAAAAACTCTGGACTCTAAGCTTGTGTGAGTTTTCCTAGTTTGCAGTACTCTTTTGAGCATTGCCACATGGAGATGCCAGGAGAGTAAAATATCTCGGATGACAACATAAGCTTTGCATTTGGAATTCCACCAGAATTCATCTGCATACCTATCCCTTTTTTTCTTCTGATTTTTATCTTTTTTGCTATGATGAAATTGTAATCATAAGTATAGTGATATTATGAGTTCTGTGAGTCAACCTAGTAAACTGTTGGACCTGAAGTTGATAATTGGAACCCTCAAATTTGTAGCCAGCTGATTTCATGTGAGGGTGGTTCAGGGGACACTTGAACTTGTGGTTGATATCTGAATTGAGGGCAGTATTATGTTCCCTTAACCTTATATTTGGGAAACTTATGGTAGATACTGAGTGCCCCAACCCCACTTTCTAGGTTGTAAATAGTAATTATCCAAAGCTTTGGAACAAGCAGCCCAAGGATTGCCTGGTTCTGAGCTACAAAGCTCTAGCTATAGTTTTCTGCAAGAATATTCGGATTAGAGCTGTGTTTTATGTTAAAATGTATGATAAAGTGTTTAGAGTTTCTTTTGGTACTATAATAAATAAAGTGTCAAAAACCATGCATAGAATTGTATTGGCCAACTTTTTGTCTCAAAGTACTTTAGAAATGTTCTATTTTGTAGAACTTCATATCAAGTTTATCTAAAAAGATTTAAGCACAAAGTGAAAACTGCAGTTCAAAATAAGTGTGTGGTAAAGTTTTTTCCTTGCAATTCTTTTTTTTTTGCCACATCTGTGGCATGCATAAGTTCCTGGGACAGGGATTGAACCCACACCACAGCAGTGATCCTGGATCCTTAACCTACTAACCTGCTGGGCCACCAGGGAACTCTCATTTTTTAGAAACTGTTAGTGCCATCTGTATATATACATATATATATGTATATCATATTATTGTTTTCTTTTTACAGCCACACCAGTGGCATATGGAAATTCCTGGGCTAGGGCTTGAATCGGAGCTGTAGCTGCCAGCCTACATACACCACAGGCACATCAATGCCAGAGCTGAGTGGCATCTGCGACCTACAGCACACCTTGTGGCAATTCTGGAGCAAGCTCAGTGAACACACATCCTCACAGACACTGTGTTGGGTTCTTAACCTGTTGAGCTGCAATAGGAACACCTGCCTTGCAATTCTTGAAAAAAACAGGGACTTAGTATTTTATTTTTCGTAAACTATCCGGAGACTACCTAATTTTGGAAAACAAAAAAAATTACATGTATTAAACATTTATTTTTCATTCTCTTTAAGAATTAATTTTTGAGACTCAACATGCTTCTTTTGTTGAACTTAGCTGCAGTAGCTGGATATGAAGTACAGAACCCCAGTAAGTGAGAGGAATTTACCTTCGCTCAAGATTCATATCTAAAGTTAAAAAAATCTAAAACAGTTTATCTTGGGAGTATCTCCTGTGGTGCAATAGGTTAAGAATCAGACTACAGTGTCTCAGGTTGCTGTGGTGGTGTGGGTTTGATCCTGGCCTGGCACAGTAGGTTAAAGGATCTGGTGTTGCAGCTGTGCTGTGGCTTGAATTGAATCCCTGGCCTGGGAACTTCCACATGCTGTGATGGCCATAAAAAAAAAAAATGTTTATCTTGTGAAAAAAAATTTTTAATATCCTTTCAAAATGACTTTTCCTCAGTAATGTTATTCTAATGTAATTTATAGAAAAGTGATTTTTAAAAATATAGTCAGGGATGCACTCAAATGTTGTGATTTTAACTTATGCAAATAAGTTAAATGTTTCTTTTGGAAAGGTGAAGGTTAAGTGCAGTAAATACCAGAAATAGCAATATAGTTTGCAAGTGAAATTAGCAAGAACACTTTAATAAGTCCCTAAAGTGTGAACTACCAATAAGAAGAAAAATGTTCCAAATAAAATTTTATCAAAAGGTCAAGGTCTTAAAGTCAAAATATTCATGATCATTTCTGAATGCAAGATGAGTATATTGGTGAAAATCCTTACATGTACAAGTAAAAGAAAGACATTAAAAGCATAGAGTACGGGATTTGGTAAAGTAATTTTCCTATAACAAATTCAAGTACCATTTCATACCCTTTTATTCCATAAATATTCCATTGGAGTAATTTGGAAGGACCAAGAAGATCTGACTAATTTCTAAAAGGAAAGGCTCTTGACTTTAAGTTTTTGTAAGTTGCAAAGCACGATGACATTATGTAAAAAAAATTCCATATTGTTCAAAAATGTGAATGGATATTATGTCCTCAACTCTGGAGAGGGAAAAAAAGAGACAGGGATAAGATGACGTGTTTGTTGCATTTGTAACTTTTTCTTTAACAATATTCTTATGAAATATGAGGTATTTACATCATTTAATCTCATATTGCATTATATTCTATATGTCTTTGTGTTTGAGCATTTTACTTTAAAAATAAAAAATATTTTAATAGTTTTTCGAAGTATATAGTATACAGTGCAAGAAGTATCCATAGTAGCAACATTCCATTTTAATAAATAAGTGCTAAAATCATAAGTTCATATGATAGGAACTTTACTAAATATTTTACTTGTATTTTTTATTAAATCCTCTCAATAACTGTATGAAGCAGACACTGTTATAGTCTATTTCTACTGATAAAGGTTTTGAGAGTTAGTTCGAGAATTAGAGTAGGGATCTTCTCTATCTTGTTAACTTTTAGAGATGTAGTAGTGAATAAGACAAAAATCTGCTTTCTTAATTGATTTTTAATTAATTCTCATGGGAGGGATATACAATAAAAATGCTGATGAAAGTGTCATAAAAATAGATTAAAAAGGGGAGAAAATGAATAAACATAAATATACACTAGTGTATAACATAGTGTGAGACACAGTACTCTTCAGTTCTATTTCAGTCTTATAAATATTCCTGGGTGTGCCATACTACAAGTCCCTGACCACTAGACAAACCACTAGGTTTGTTTCTCAAGGTTGAGAAGCAGGTAATTTTTCTCCCTTTCCTTGGAGAAAGAATAGACATCCTTACTGATTTGCTGTAAAAATACTGGACTCCCCAAACTCCGTGTTTCTCATTTGGGATGCAAATCTGTTGCTCCTATAGCATCCATATAGGTTTATCTTGTTGCCTCTCTGGGAAGTGGGGCAAGAAGACCCTGCACAACTCTGCTGACACTTATGCTCCTTTTTGTGCTATGGGTAAATAAAGACAATTGTTTCTGACCCAGAAATCTCATGTCTTCTGCTAGTATCCATCACACAATTACATAGCTTACTTGTAAATAGAATAAAATAAAATCCCAGACCTGATAATCAGAGTCAGTAAGATGGGCACATGGGATTCAAATTAAGCTCTTTTGATTCCAGAGCCTACCTCTTAATCACTCTGGAAGTTATATTGGCTTCATACATAACTAATTATATATTTTTTTTCCTGTCATTATGGTCTCTTGGCTCTAAGTGGATTTCTCAGATGTGTTATTTCACACCTCATAAACATTGCCGAACTTTAAGTATTTTATATTATTAATATACAGTGAAATTATCTTAAACAAAAATAAGAGAATAGCAATCTATATTTCTCATTTCATTCATTTGAGCATTTATTATATTCTAAATATTACATAATGCTGACTAGATCACAAATATTTTTAGACACAATCTTTATTCTTGAAAAATTCAATAGGGCTTCTCCTTTCCTACTCTTGGATGTATTGGCCTATGGTTATGAAAAATAACCTTGGAATAGTTACATGTGGCCAAATTGTGACTTCATTGACAATCATTGCTAAGCTTTATTAGGGAGCTCTATTACTCAGTGGTGGACCACAGAAGTTTGGACACTTTTATATTAATGACAGTGTTGTTTATATTGGCCTCTTATGCTTTATTGGACTATATTTTGAGACTTATCTTTATATCCCATATAAAGTCAAGCAAGAAATAACATCTTTATTTATAAATTTTTTTTTTCTTTTTAGGGCCGCACCTGCAACATATGGAAGTTCCCAGGATAGGGGTTGAATCAGAGCTGTGGCTGCCATCCTGTACCATAGCCACAGCAATGTGGAATATTTAACCCACTGAGCAAGGCCAGGGATTGACCCTGCATCCTCATGGATACTAGTAGGTTTTGTTACTGCTGAGTCATGGCGGGAATTCCCATATCTTTATTTTTTAATTGAAGTATAGTTGATTTACAATGTTGTGTTAATTTCTAGTGTACAGCAAAATGATTCAGTAATACACACACACACACCTACTCTTTCATGTTCTTTTCCATTATGTTTTATTACAGGATATTGAATCTAGTTCCCTGTGCTATACAGTAGGACCTTGTGGTTTATCTATTTTATATAAAGTAGTTTGTATCTGTTAATCCCAGTGTCCTAATTTAAAAAAATATATAAACCAGATTCATTTCTTTTGCTTTAAGCTTTTCTCTCCTTGGTATAATGCCTACTCTTTATCTGCATTTTAGCCCTATCTACTTTCTGAACCAATCTTTATAGATTTTAGGAGGAGGTATGTTAATGGCCTTTGCTTCCCATCATCCCTTTTTTTTTTTTTTTTTTAGCCTCACCCACAACATGTAGAAGGGCCAAGGATCAAACCTGTGCCACAGCTGTTACCAAAGCCACAGCAGTGACAAGGCTGGATCCTTAACCTGCTGAGCCATGAGGGAACTCTTCTTCCCATCTAATAATAACCCATCAAACAGAGTCCTAACTCTTAAACTCCAGTGGTTCTTTCTCTGACTTTTCTCTAGGGCTAATCAAACATGAGAATAAACTTAAATTTTCTTTGGAGTTATTGTCAACATTACTCCTTTTACTTTCACATACTGGTCTGTCCCTAGGATTGCACTTATATTTTGGACTCTTCAGTTCTAGCTGATTCTTTCACTCTTCTTTAAAACAGTATTCTCCCTTGAACCTCCTTCTTGAATGGGGAAGATGAAATAATTTCTACACTTCTTTGGTTTATAAATATATTAATTGTAAAATTTTATAAGTTTCTTGGTACCGACATAGAAGTTACTTATATTAACAGTCTTTAGACTTGTTCAAGATCTAGAGTAAAAAAATCTTGAAATAGACTCTATTTTTGTTTTGGGTTAACGGACTATAAGTTACAGTATTATGGTTTAGTGCTTATACTGTAGTCTTTGGTCCAAGGTGCAAGTTTAAAGAATGATGATCAATGTTAATTAGAATGACAAGCAAGTTTTCATTTTATTTTTCTAAAATGATACGGCCATCTGTTTATCCATCTATTTCCCATCTGTCTCTCTATTTTCATATTTTTATGCTGTTTGTGTTTGAGTTGAGCAAATTCTTTTTAATTATTATCTTCTAAGTCCATGAGTATGAAACCAGGAGAAAAGGACAACAAATGCTTTTATTACTCTCCTTATGTATTTGATATTAAAAAACAAAATTAGTTTAGGTGAAATATGTACACAATGTCAATCCCATATGATTTCAATTTGGAGTTAGTAGAGTTGGCATTAATAAAATAAGCATTGTGTCTATTGAGAATTATAGATTTATTTTGTTGAACTACGCCTGACATTTAGCTTAGCTTGGGAAAGGTAAATAAAACAGTCCATTATTAATAGAGGGAATCATGTTTTATGTAGGTTGTAATTGTGAATGCTCACTAAAAGAGCTATAATAATGAAATATTCAAACCAGAAAAACTGTACTTAGTGTTTAAGTAGAAGTGACATAAGTCCTTAAAAATCTAACTTTTTACATATGAAAAAGTCACAGTAGAGGATATTTTGCACCATAGTAGAATGGAATTAGAGGGCATTTACCTTGCATTTTCAGTCATCCTTGTAAATATAAGCTGTATTCTGGCTTCACTTCAGTCTCCTATCTTGACTGCAGCCTGTCTTCAAAATGGGGTCATTATAAATTTCAGTGCTTTTACCAGTCTATTTTTTCCATTCTCACTCAGATGAATCCAACTATCTACTTTCTTCACTGCTGCCTCTGGACTTTACACAGATCAATGCACATCTTTATGACCATAAACTTAGAATTTTTATACCTCAACTAAGCCTTTAGAACTGTTTGGAATCATTTTCCTTTTCTCTTTTTTAAACTTTCATTTGAATTTCCATAATATCTATACCAAAAACTTTACTCTGAATCCTATTGTACTTTCAATACTATCACACTCAATAGATTCTTAATTCAGAGAAAAAGCCAAGTTTATCAAGAGGGATATCCTATGACTTTTCATTCCCTGTTCTAAATACTCCTATTGTGATGTTCATTCTTTTCTGACCCAGAGGCTGAGATGCTCACTCTCTCTCTTTTTTTGGCCATAGGCCTTCAGTGGCTTGATGTGGGATCTCATATCCCAGACCAGGGATTGAACCTCAGCCACAGAGGTAAAAACATCAAGTCCTAATTGCTCGACCACCAGGGAACTCCCAAGGTGCTCTCTTTTACCTACAAAGGTAGCTGTTTAACCTCTACCTTAGAGTCAATTTTCTGCTATTTCTTTAAGACCTAATTAGTCTTTTCCTCCAGGGGTCACTTAGCCTACAAGAAAGCTCAAATATTCTCATCCTTTATCTACCTTTCCTTCAAGCCCTACTTACCTCCTTCAATTTTTTCCCATTTTTTAAAGTTTTATTGAAGTATATTTGTTTTATAGTGTTGCGGTAATTTCTGCTGTACCACAAAGTGATTTAGCCATACACATACATATATTCTTTTTTGGATTCTTCTCCCATACAGATTATCACAGATTATTGGGTAGAGTTCCCTGTGCTATACAGCAAGTCTCCATTAGCCAGTAATTCCTTATACCGTGGTATGCATGTGCTAGTCCCAAACCCCTAGTCCATCCTTCCCATTCACTTTTCCCTTTGGTAACCACAAGTTTGTTTTTGAAGTCTATGAATCTATTCCTGTTCTGCAGATATGTTCATTTGTGTCCTTTTTTGGATTTCACATATAAGTGACATCATATGGTATTTATCTTTCACTAACTTCACTTAGTTTTATAATCTCTAGGTCCATCCAGTTGCTAAAATGGCATTGTTTTGTTTTTTGTATGGCTGAGTAATATTCTATTATATATACATGATGGAATATTATATGTATTATATATAATGGAAAATTACTCAGCCACACAAAAGAATATATACCATACCTTCTTTATCCATTCCTCCGTTGATGGCCATTTAGATTGCTTCCATGTCTTAACTATTGTGAACAGTGCTGCTGTGAACACTGAGGTGCATATATCTTTTCAAATTATATTTGTCTCTGGATAGATGCCCCGGAGTGGGATTGCCGGATAATATGGTAGTTCTATTTTTAGTTTTTTTTGAGAAAACTCCATACTGTTTTCTATAGTGGTTGTCCAATTTACATTCCCAGCAACAGTATAAGAGGATTCCCTCTTTTCTGCACCCTCTCCAGTGTTTAATGTTTGTAGACTTTGTGATGATGGCTATTCTGACTAGTATAAGGTGGTACTCATAGTAGTTTTGATTTGCATTTCTCTGAAAATTAGTGATGCTCTGCATATTTGTGTGTGTGTGTGTGTGTTTTGCCATCTATATGTCTTCTTTCCTCCTTAAATTCTTTACCAAAATAAATGACAGTGTAGCCTGGGCTTGCTTTTTCAAATTCTTTAATTTCTTTCTTTTAATTACTCTTTATAAGCAGGAAATGATTAGTGCCTGACAAAGTTGTTCTTAATTAAGAGTCACCTCTTAATTGCCAATAGATCTGCTCTTTGGAACCTCATCTTACTCATTTTTTGCCTTTGATACTATTGATCCCCCTCTCCATAACAAATTTGCACCATTATTTTTTAAGATTTTTTTTTCGTAAAAATTTTATCCACATCTGAAAATTGCTTTTGAGAGTCTTTTAAAAGCTTCTCCTCCTTTCCTTGTCCTTTATATTTTTGTATTCCCCAGATTTCAATTCTTTGATTCTCTTTTTTTATTCTAACTTTTCCCACTCTAATACCCCTGGATATCATTTTGTATTTTCAATTGCCATGTTAACCTATATATCCTGAAGCTAATTCAGAATTAATGTTAAAACCAAATGTGTTACTTCTCCTCTCACAGCAGCTTTCTATTCTAATATTTTACATTGGAATGAAATTATCATGGTCAACATCATCTTTTAATCTTGAATCTTGGGGAAACACTAGGCCTTGTGCTTTTCCTTCTCCCCTCTTTCTTAACCTTCTTTATCAGTTTTTACCTGAAAAAAAACATTAAATTCTAGCTTTAAAAAGTATTAACTTTAGTTCTTCTTTTTATTCTTTCTGATTTTGCCTTTGAAGACTTCATTGTTTTTTTTTTCCTTTGAATAAGCCACTTTATGTGGTTTTCCTATATATACTCTCACCCTCATTTAAACCATTCTCCATGTTGCCTCCTGAGTTATTGTCATTTCTCTGTCAAAAATTCTTTTTAGTCTCCTTAATGCCCCCAGGAGTAGATTCAAGTTCCTTGACTTGCCTGAGAAAACTTTTTGCAATTTATTCCCCACCCAATTTTTGGTCTCATTATCTACTAGCCTGTGTATACAACTTTATTCTGGCTAAGCTCCTTTCTTCATTTTGCTCATGTGGGTCACACTGCCATTAAACCTACTTTGTTCCTCTCTGTCTTTCAGCAGATTCTTCTTTCCTTTTCAAAGCCTAGCCCCAATATCTGTTGCATTTTGCAACTTCTCAGTGGTGAATGAACATAGATATTGATTTAGAAAATCAAGAAAGGTTTTTTTTTTTTTTTTTTGAGAAAATGAGTATGACTAGTATAGCTTTATCTTTCACAAGGATTTTTAAAAGCCATGCTTTCTCTTTGACCTGACTCTGCTAGGTCTTAAGCAAATGTAAGGATGTTTCATTTTGCATTTTATCTAGGCACACATTTCAATAATGTATTATTTATCATGAGTTTATGAGTTGCCTGGGCTAGGCTCAGGTGATTTTGGTTGGGCTGAATCATCTTTGGTCACCTGGAGTTGGGTGTAGATGCATTGATATAGGTGATTCTGCTGAATAAATTGATTCTGCTTCAAGTTGAATCTCATCCTCTAGAAGGCTGGCCTGTGCTTGATCTTATGGTAGAGACAGGGTTTCTAAGAAAGGGTTAAGATGCACAAAGATTCTTATAGCCTAGATTTTGAACTGGCACTCTGCCACTTCCATTTCATTCTGTTGGATAAAGGAAGTTCCAAAGCCACCCTGGATTCAAAGGGGTAGTAAGGAGGAGATTCTGAGCTGTGTTGAAAGGAGAGCTGCAAAGTACCATTAGAGAGAAGGACTTAAAAATCTGGGCATTTTTTTTGCAGTTCAATCTATAATAAACTAGAGTGGATATTTTAAAATATGACATACCAATTCCATTCTATAATTGTTGGATCTTTTAGAAGTGAATGAGTAGAAAGGATAACATAAAAATAGGATAGGAAAATATGTTGTTGTTATGTTATGCGTTGTACGTTGTAAACCTGGGTTACCCTTCGGATTTCAGATATTATGAAATTTTAGATTATAAATTATAAGGCTTAAAGTTTGATTCTTAATAGCAAATTTAAAGAATTTGAAAAGATTAAAAAATATAACATTAAATAAAAACTATTGGAAATAAAAGTTATGCTTAAGTGTATATTCAATGTGATAAAGGGAGTTGACAATAAAATATCCTAGTTTGAGAAAGTCAAGAAAGGCAATCTTAGATTACTCTAAAAATATTATTGACAGTGCTGCTGAATAATTTTGAGAACTCTTCTATAGCAGCTATGTGGAAATTATCTGCAAGATGACTGGCTGCAGTTGATATTGTCAATTTGTCCGTGGCATGGCTTCCAGTACTGAGCACCTGAAGCTTGCATTCAGCTGACAGAGAGGCATGCTTCGCTGAAGTGGCATTGGAATACAAATAAATTGGATACCACTTAGAGACCTGAAATGCCACTGTGAGATGAAAGGCAAACCCCACTGAAAGTGACAGCAATATTTTCTTTTCTAGCTAGGGAAAATATATAGGAAAAAGATGAGAGACCTTTTTAATGGAATAAAGAAAAATGATACTGCTTCTATATAACCCAAGCACCATGGTTCTTAATACAATTCAATAAATGCCTCAAAATAGAAGTACATTAAACCTCAAGGCAATCAGAACACAAGTACTGGATTGTCACAATGTGGTAAAAGAAGTGATATCCAAAGCTAGAAAAGACACCTATAAGAACTATGAAGCATCAATGATTTTGGAGTTATTTGACAGCCTTTTGGACAATGCATATTGAATTGAATGTGTTATCCTCATTGAATATTTTGTGTGTGTTTCAAAATGTGCTGAAAGATAGATTTCTTCTTTTCTTAATAAACTTTAAGTTAATTGATCTCAAGACACTGACTTCACATCAAACTTAAAATCCTGACATTTTATACACATAAGCCACAGCCTGCTAAATAGTCTCATAGAAATGCACGCTTCATTTTTAAACTAATCAAGTATGTCTTGCTCATTTCTCAAGACATGGTGGCATATTAAATCTCTAAAGGTTTAGCCATTAGGCTTTTGAGATATGAGTCTCAAGTAGTTGGCAGGAATGGCATATTAGCTACAGTAGAATAAATCTCATTTGAGTTTTATTAAATTGAATGTGTTATTATAGTTTAATCATCAAATTCTCTTATAGCTATTTTTACACATCCATTGTCTTGACATAAAACACGTATATTTTTAATATACTTATATATGCTTAAGGGCTCATATAATATATATTCTATATAAATATTCTGCCTGTGTGCAGGAAAAAATGTACTATTCCTGCAGCTCTCTCTATATATCAAGATTATCTTAGCAGTTTGACTAGCTTTCCAATATTGAAAAAAATTCTTCTAAAAAATTTTGAGCATTTTTATTGTGTTTAAGTAACACAAGCACGTACTAACATACCATAGAGTAGCAATAAGTATTAGTTTTACAGTTTCCTGTGATGATATTTGTTTTTCTACTTCTGAGTTTTTATTGCTTGAGCTTTATGTGTACACAGAAATGTGTTGACTAAGTCTTGCTCAGACTGTGAAATTTAATTTTTATGAATTTAAGAACATCGAATTTAATTTTTATGAATTTAAGTACAAATATATCTTTACTTACTAATGGCCAAATGAAGACAGAATATTTATTATAAACAAATAGATTTAGTTATAGAAATACAAAAATGTATAAATAATTGAGTATAATTGTATAATTGCTTCTGCAGGATACGGATTTCTAGTAGTGTTTCAGGCCCTTGTCTGATTGGATGGGCTGAATGAAGGTGGGGATAGAGAGGTGACTCCTAGGCTTTTCAGATATAGCACCTAGGCAAGCAGCCACTTACTTCTGCTACATATGAGGAAAAAAACATTATATTTCTCAGGTGTTTATCATGTCTCAGGACTACTAAAATTAGGATCTCCTCATATAAATGTTTCAAAGCTATTTTCTCACACTGCTTTTTTACTCCATGTCATTCTTCATAATAGCATATTATGAAGAAAGAGATTTGTTACTCATCAAAATCTTGGTTATAGATGTAAATAGTGATTTGACCTTGGAAACTTTATGTTCCTGATTTTCATTATTTGTAAGGTAAAGGTAAGATGAAACTAGCCATCAATAAAATTTGCATAGTGTAAACATTCATTGATTATATTAAGGTTTCCAGTAGAGAATAACATATTTAAGAATTTAATGTGGAACTCTATCTATCTATCTATCTATCTATCCATTCATCTATCTATCTATTGACTGATTGATAGATGCATGGAAAATACATAGGGAAAGAAAGAATATTACCATTGTCCATATGTAATTCCCACTGCCTCTACAAAACACATATGTAGAGGGGAATGTGCATAAGCATTTGTATAGGAAGTGGGAGTTACATATGGATGAAGGTAACGCTTTTTGGTAAGAAGCTAGATTTTTTTTTTTTGGCCTTTTCTAGGCTGCTCCCTTGGCATATGGAGGTTCCCAGGCTAGGGGTCTAATTGGGGCTGTAGCCACCATCCTACGCCAGAGCCACAGCAAAGCGGGATCCCAGCCACGTCTGTGACCTACACCACAGCTCACAGTAATGCTGGATCCTTAACCTGCTGAGCAAGGCCAGGGATTGAACCTGCAACCTCCTGGTTCTTAGTCGGATTCATTAACCACTGAGCCACGATGGGAACTCCGAAGCTATCTTGCATTTTCTTTTTTTTGATAATGATTTTTTTCATTATAGCTGGATTACAGTGTTCTGTAAATTTTCTGCTATACAGCATGGTGACCCAATATACATACATGTATAGATTCTTTTTTCTCACATTATCATGCTCCATCGTAAGTGACCAGACATAGTTCCCAGTGCTACACAGCAGGATCTCATTGCTTATCATTCAAAGGCAATAGTCTTCATCTTTCAACTCCAAGCTCCCAATCTATCCCACTCCCTCCTCCTCCCCCTTGGCAACCACAAGTCTATTCTCCAAGTCCATTAATTTCTTTTCTGTGAAAAGATTTGTTTGTGCCTTATGTTAGATTCCAGATATGTGATATCATATGGTATTTGTGTTTCTCTTTCTGACTTTCTTTTACTTAGTATGTGAGTCTCTAGTTCCATCCATGTTGCTGCAAATGGCATTATTTCATTATTTTTCATGGCTGAGTGGTATTCCATTGTGTATATATACACCACATCTTCCTAATCCAATCATCTGTCAATGGACATTTGAGTTGTTTCTATGTCATGGCTATTGTGAATAGTGCTGCAATGAACATGCAGGTGCATGTGCCTTCTTTAAGGAAAGGTTTTGTCTGGATATATGCCCAAGAATGGGATTGCTGAGTCATATGGTTGTTCTATGTATAGTTTTCTAAGATACCTCCATACCATTCTCCATAGTTGTTGTACCAGCTTACATTCCCGCCAACAGAGCAGGAGGGTTCCCTTTTCTCCACACCTCCTCCAACATTTGTTATTTGTGAACTTATTAATATGGCCATTCTGATAGTTTTGATTTGCATTTCTCTAATAATCACTGATTTGAGCATTTTTTCCTGTGCTTGTTGGCTACCTGTATATTGTCCTTGGAGAAATGTCTACTCAGGTCCTTTGTCCATTTTTCCATTGGGTTGTTGGCTTTTTTGCTGTTGAGTTGTATACGTTGTTTTAGAGATTCAGCCCTTGTCAGTTGCATCATTTGAAAGTATTTTTTCCCATTCTGTAAGTTGTCTTTTTGTTTTCTGTTTGGTTTCCTTTGCTGTGCAAAAGCCTGTCAGTTTGATGAGGTCCCATTGGTTTATTTTTGCTTTCATTTCTGATGCTTTGGGAGACTGACCTGAGAAAACATTTCTAAGGTTGATGTCAGAGAATGTTTTGCCTATGTTCTCTTCCAGGAGTTTGATGGTGTCTTGTCTTATATGTAAGTCTTTCAGCCATTTTGAGTTTATTTTTGTGCATGGTGTAGGGTGTGTTCTAGTTTCATTAATTTGCATGTAGCTGTCCAGATTTCCCAAAAGACTGTCTTTTTCCCATTTTTTGCTCTTTCCTCCTTTGTCAAAGATTAATTGACCATAGCTGTCTGGGTTTATTCCTGGGTTCTCTGTTCTGTTCCATTGGTCTGTATGTCTGTTTTGGTACCAGTACCACACTGTCTTGATGACTGTGGCTTTGTAATATTGCCTGAAGTCTGGGAAAGTTATGCCTCCTGATTGGTTTCTGTTTCTCAGGATTGCTTTGGAAATTCTGGGTCTTTTGTGGTTCCACATAAATTTTTGGATTGTTTGTTCTAGTTCTGTGAAAAATGTCCTGGGTAATTTGATAGAGATTGCATTGAATCTGTACATTGCTTTGGGTAGTATGGCCATTTTCACAATATTGATTTTTCCAACCCAGGAGCATGGAATATCTTTCTATTTCTTTACATCTTCTTTAATTTCCTTGAGGAATGTTTTATAGTTCTCAGCATGTAAGTCCTTTACCTCCTTGGTCAGGTGTATTCCCAGGTATTTGATTTTTGAGGTGGCAATTTTAAAAGGTATTTTATTTTTGTATTCCTTTTCTAATATTTCATTGCTAGTATACAGAAATGTGACTGATTTCTGAATGTTAATCTTAAATCCTGCTACTTTGCTGAATTTGTTGATCAGTTCAAATAGTGTTGTTGATCAGTTCAAGTAGTGTTGTTGATCAGTTCAAGTAGCACATTTTCTGAATTTAAGATTCCACCTTTAGTGGTAAGTTTGTGGTCCCCTTTCCTCCATTTTCAAAGCTAATAAACATGTTGAGTCCTTCTCTTATCACATCATTCTTTCCTCCTTTTCTGTCTTCAACTTCCACTTTTAAGGACTCTTGCCCTTACATTGGACCCACCTAAGCAATACAGCATCATCTCCCCATTTTAAAAGCAGATGACAAGCAACCTTGATTCCTTCTGCAAGCTGACTCCCCTTTGACTTTTTACATATCAGATTCACAGTTTACAGAGATTAGGATGTGGAAATCGTTGGGGCGGTGGAGGGAGGACATTATTCTCCCTACCATACACTCACACGCACACAAACACACACACACACACACACACACACACACACACACACACACACACACATATGCTTGAAGATTCTAAAGATACATACCATAGCACTAATAGTAGGTGGCTGAGTTACAGTATTTTATTCTCTTTTTTATATTTCTGTTTTCTAGATTTTCAACAATAAATATGATTGGAAAAAGTCTAATAAATTCTATATTTTACTGCAAGCCTTTAAATTATATTTTGCTACTCATTTACTGGATATTTTCAAGACAGTTATCATCCATTGAAGTTCATAACTTTAGCATTCAGAAGTAATTTATTTTAAAATTTGATGGTGCACTGAGTGAACATCACATGCTCAGAAGCTTAGGAAAGAGGCCAGCCAGGAGAGAAGATCTGGCCTTCTCAGCCATTGATTTCTGCACAATCAATTGACTTGAATCATGCAGTTAATCCAATTCACTAGTTAAGAAAATTGAAAAGACCAGCTGTGTGGTTTTTAGGCCCAGTGTTTTTTTTTTTTTTCTTTATGAGACACAGAAAGCAATGTCATTTTTGCCAGCCTGTCTGGAGATTTACAAAGGTGAGAAAACAAGCAAACTAAGAATGTCTTTCCCCCTTCTGCTGCAATAAAATATGTATCACTAATTCTCATGGGATTCTCATTAAACATAAAACAGTCTATATTAAGATTGTAATCTATGAGTCATAGTAGATTAAAGTTCTATGAATATTCAGCTGATGGAAAATAAATTTAAGTTAAAATGGAGCAACCTGTTTGTTGAAGCCTTTAAAAATAACTTTTCACATCTGAAGTTGAATAATTCTATTTCCTCTTAAATAGGAAAAAAACTACAAACTAGTCAAACTTAAGTGTCGGAAAGTGCTACAGCAATAAATTAAGTCTGTATGTCACTCCTCATGATTTGATGAATAATTATACTCAAACATAATACAAATAGCCACAATTATTTGATTTTTATTCTCTTAAAATGTAGAAAATGGCTCATCAGGTATTACACTAAAGGATACATATTAACTATCATTGGAATTATAACTAGTCTGATCTTTGTGAAATTATTCCTCTTTTAAATCATAAAATAAGACCTTTACTTCTCTCTAAATCCTTATTAATTGCACAGTACTTCACAGGCTCTTGTTGAATTGAAGGAGGAAAATTAGTCAAGAAAAGGTCACTTTTTTTCTTTACTGGTTGTATGCTAATTAGGAACAACTTGTGAGGTGATAGAATATTTGAACTGTGGCAGAGAGTAAATGATAAAAACCATAGAAGGAATGAGAAACATGGGAAGAACATGAAGTCCTATTATCACAGCTAGGAAAGTTTACCTCCTACTTTAATTTTTTTCCTAGGATATGTGGCAATTTGTGGTTCCAAATCACCTCTCCTTCACTTTCAGAAGATATCTCTCTTTTTTTTGTTACTTTAATAAGATAATTTGACATGAGCTTTCTAAACTATCCATTTATCCATCTGAAAATTTCCATATATGGTCACATATTTCCTCCTCCTAGTGAATAGGGAAGTTCTCTTTGCTTTTCTAGGACTAATCCTTTCACTTAGATTATTTCCTTTCTGATGACCTAATGGACTTCAACCTATGAAATACATCTTATCATTAGAATGACCATATAATATTATCACCCTAAACATTATACTTTAGAGCTGCACTATTCAATGTAATAGACTACTAGCCACATGAAATTTAAGTTAAATGAAATTGAGTTACACTAGTCACATTCGAATGTTCAATAGCCTCATTGGCTGTTAGCTACCATATTGGATGGTCTGGAGATAGAACATTTCCATCATCAATTTCAACTGGACAATTCCATGGTGGAGAGTGAAGCTAGGCACTATTTGTATTAGGCACTATTCATACCGCTAGCAGAGCAGGTATAAATTGTCACTGTCACCAGCAAAATGGGACATATGGTCACCCTACTTATCTTCTCTACTGGCTTTTTCTTTTCTGTGTGCAGATGCAAAAGTTGTCCCTGTATCAAAACATAATGAACATTAACAACAACCAGCTGACATACTCCTACATTGATCCTATTTGTGACACTAAATATTTAGTCAATTAAATAAAATTAAAAATTAGCCAAACTATTTTTTTTAGCTATTGGTAGGCAAAGCAATCACTTGATTTAGTTTGTTTCTATGTTACAACTTGTTATTGCAGAGCAGTATAGCTTGTAAGAATTGCCACTAACTGAGCGTTTTTGATGTGCTTTATATGGTGGTAAATTCTTCATATTTATTATTATTGTATTAGTTAATCTTCGTAATACCCATATGGTGAGAGATTTGAGGCCGGCAATTGCTATGGTAGGTCAATAAAGATGGTGAATCTTGTCTGAGGGTATTTGAAGTGAGTGAGAAATTGGAAGACAAAAATTAGAAGCTGGAGGGACTCATTGCAGAAGCTAATTTGAAAAAGGAAGAGCCAAACTGTAAAATAAATAATAGAGCTGCAGTCAAGAGTTTAGTAAAAGACAATTGTGGACTTAAGCAAGGAAAGTAGGAGGAATCTTGAACAGTTCATCTGAACACAATTTCATATCTTTTTCTTGTTTTTGTTTTCTTCCTTTTTTTGGTGTTTTATTTTGTTTTTTAACTCAATGAATTTTATTATGTTTATAGTTGTACAACGATCATCACAACCAAATTTTATAGCATTTCCATCCCAAACCCTCAGCCCATCCTCCCACCCCCAACCTGTCTCCTTTTGAAACCATATGTTTTTCATTGTCTGCGAGTCAGTTTCTGTTCTGCAAAGAAGTTCATTGTGTCCTCTTTTAGGATTCCACATTTAAGTGATAGCATATGATGTTGGTGTCTCACTGTCTGACTAACTTCGCTTAGCATGATAATTTCTAGGTCCATCCATGTTGCTGCAAATGCCATTATTTCCTTCCTTTTAATGGCTGAGTACTACTCCATTGTGTATATGTACCACATCTTCTTTATCCACTCTTCTGTCTATGGACATTTAAGTTGTTTCCATGTCTTGGCTATTGTATATAGTGCTGCAGTGAGTATTGGGGTACATGTATCTTTTTGAGTCATGGTTTTCTCTGGATAGATGCCCAAGAGTGGGATTGCTGGATTAAATGGTAATTCTATTTTTAGTTTTCTGAGGAATCTCCATGCTGTGTTCCACAGTGATTGCACCAATTTACATTCCCACCAACAGTGTAATAGGGTTCCCTTTTCTCCACATCCTCTATTGTTTGTAGAGTTTTTGATGATGGCCATTCTGGCTGGTGTAAGGTGGTACCTCATAGTGGTTTTGATTTACATTTCTCTAATAATTAGTGATGTTGTACATATTTTCATGTGTCTTTTGGCCATCTGTATGCCTTCTTTGGAGAATTGTCTGTTTAGATCTTCTTCCCATTTTTTGATGGGGTTGTTTGTTTTTTTGGTATGGAGCTGTAGGAGGTGTTTATAAATTTTGGAGATTAATCCCTTGTCAGCTGCTTCATTTGCAAATATTTTCTCCCACTCTGTGGGTTGTCTTTATTTTGTTTAGGGTTTCCTTTGCTGTGCAGAAACTTAAGTTCAATTAGGTTTGATTTGTTTATTTTTGTTTTTATGTCATTACTCTAGGAGGTGGATCTGAGAAGATACTGCTGTGGTTTATGTTGGCAATTGTTTGGCCTATGTTTTCCTCTTAGAGTTTTATAGTATCTGGTCTTATATTTAGGTCTTTAATACACTTTGAGTTTATTTTTGTGTATGGTATTTGGAAGTATTCTAATTTCACACTTTTATATGTAGCTGTCCAGCTTTCCCAGAACCACTTATCAAAGGGACTGTCTTTTCTCCATTGTATATTCTTGCCTCCTTTGTTATAGATTAGTTGACTGTAGGTGCATGGGTTTAATTCTGGGCTTCCTATCCTGTTCCACTGATCTGTTTTTGTGCCAGTACCATACAGTTTTGATGACTGTGACTTTGTAGTATAGTCTGAAGTCAGGGAGGCTGATTCCTCTAGTTCCATTTTTTTTTTCCCCCTCAGAATGGCTTTGGCTATTCTGGGTCTTTTGTGCTTCCATACAAACTTTAAAATATTTTGTTCTGGTTCAGTGAAAAATGTCCTTGGCACCTTTGTCTTGTTTTAATGGATAAGTATAGAGTGTGTGGATATGTCAAACTGAAGACTTGTCTAAAAACATATCATAAAGGAGGGCAAGCCCATGAAGATAATGATTGATTGTAAGAATCACTAATACATTTCAACTTCTTGGATATTATTAAATATGAACTCAACCTAAGATATCCATGCTTCCCTTGACATTGCCATTGGGACTTTTTAGTTCACTCTGTTTCAGGTTTAACAAATTCTCTTTCACAACTAGAATTATGAATGTAAATATGATGCTGCAATTTCCCCCAGTGGATCTAAGCAAGATTTTTGAAATTCATTCTTTTATTTTCTAGGTAATACCTGTCAAATATAGGAAGTAATAATGCATTCAGAGTTTTCTTGGAAAGAAGGGTAGGTGTGATTTATAAGAAAATAAATATTAAAGTGTGAAAACAAATCATACAATTGAATTTTTAGAAAAAATCTTTCATTGAAAAGTCAAAAAGCATACATGGCAATGAAGACGTATTTAAATGTTGAGATTTTGTATCAGGCTTAAAATACAGGATAAAGAAAAAAACTCTAGATTATGTTTTCCTTTGAAGAAAATAGAAATGTGATTTGGGAGTTTAAAAGAATGGGCTAATTATGCACGGGTGCTTTGTCAAAAATCATTTGGTGTTGTAAAATGTAAATGTTTATAATTAAACTGTTGCAATATCACTTCTTTTACAAAACATATTAGATATCCGAAGTATTTTTTTTTTTCCCACTGTACAGCAAGGGGGTCAGATTATCCTTACATGTATACATTACAATTACATTTTTTTCCCCACCCTTTGTTCTGTTGCAACATGAGTATCTAGACAAAGTTCTCAAGGCTATTCAGCAGGATCTCCTTGTAGATCTATTCTAAGTTGTGTCTGATAAGCCCAAGCTCCCGATCCCTCCCACTCCCTCCCCCTCCCATCAGGCAGCCACAAGTCTCTTCTCCAAGTCCATGATTTTCTTTTCTAAGGAGATGTTCATTTGTGCTGGATATTAGATTCCAGTTATAAGTGATATCATATGGTATTTGTCTTTGTCTTTCTGGCTCATTTCACTCAGGATGAGATTCTCTAGCTCCATCCATGTTGCTGCAAATGGCATTATGGCATTCTTTTTTATGGCTGAGTAGTATTCCATTGTGTATATATACCACATCTTCCGAATCCAATCATCTGTCAATGGACATTTGGGTTGTGTCCATGTCTTGGCTATTGTGAATAGTGCTGCAATGAACATGCGGGTGCGCATGTCTCTTTTAAGTAGAGATTTGTCCAGATAGATGCCCAAGAGAGGGATTGCGGGGTCATATGGAAGTTCTATGTATAGATTTCTAAGGTATCTCCAAACTGTTCTCCATAGTGGCTGTACCAGTTTCCATTCCCACCAACAGTGCAGGAGGGTTCCTTTTCTCCACAGCCCCTCCAGCACTTGTTATTTGTGGATTTATTAATGATGGCCATTCTGACTGGTGTGAGGTGATATCTCATGGTCGTTTTGATTTGCATTTCTCTTATAACCAGCGATGTTGAGCATTTTCTCATGTGTTTGTTGGCCATCCGAAATATTTTTTAAGACAAGAACTTGAACTTACCACAAAGGCATTGCCCAAGATAAAGAAGAAAGTAATTATATTTTTCTTATTGTGCACCTATGCCACTTCTATG
Source organism: Phacochoerus africanus (assembly GCF_016906955.1). Lineage (NCBI taxonomy): Eukaryota > Metazoa > Chordata > Mammalia > Artiodactyla > Suidae > Phacochoerus > Phacochoerus africanus. Next base: position 164,732,128 of record NC_062546.1, on the reverse strand, counting down.
CAATATGCTGTATTCCAAAACTTACTTTAATTCCAATCATAGTATAAAGCTAAAATTTGGTAGTTTATCAAGTGTTAAACTTCTTTTTCTTGAGTGATAACAGGATTTTCAGTTCATTTGAAAGAAGGAATGTGAGAGGGTAACAGATAATTTCAAAAAATATGAGTAATGAGGACAGATTTTCCTCATTAGATATTGAACTATATAATAAATATCCAATAATTGAGAAAATAATTCAGTACCAGACCAAGTTCAGGCAAATTAAAGGAGCAAAATGAAAATTCCAGAAATAGACCCAAATTAAATAAGACTAAGTGTTTTCTAAAAGCAGCATTTTAGTCAGTGGATAAAGGATGGATTATCTAATAACTAGGCAGCCACTGGGTGAAAGGGAGGGAGCTTCCCTTATTCACATCTTACTCACAAATTTCTGACATATTACAAACATGTAAAAATAGGACCTTATATTCAAAAGAAAACAGTGAATAATTAGCAAAATTTGAAAGTAGCAAATCACTTTATAAATTTATTAGCAAAACAGGAGTTCCTGTCATGGCTCAGCGGAAACAAATCTGACTAGCCTCCATGAGAATGCAGGTTCAATCCCTGGCCGTTCTTGGTGGGTTAAGGATTTGGTGTTGCTGTAAGCCGTGGTGTAGGTAGCAGACATGGCTCAGATCCTGCATTGCCATGGCTGTGGTGCAGGCCTGCAGCTATAGGTCCAATTCTACCCCTAGCCTGGGAGCCTCCATATGCTGTGGGTTTGGCCCTAAAAAGACAAAAAAAAAAATGTTTATTAGCAAAACAAGTAAAGGAAAAGATTTATTTATTTACCTCCTTAAAATTAAATTGCTCCGTGTTTCAAAAATAAAGAAAATTATAGGACGAGCTACAAAGAGGGGACAATAATTAAATATGACAAAAAGCTATGACTCCAAATTTATAAAAATGATTTTTCAAATGAGTGGTCAAGCTAAAAATCTTGGAGTCAAACTTCATATCTCATCTAAAACTTCACACCCAACTCATCAACAAGAATAAAACTATGGCCAAAGGATTTCCCAACAATAGCCAGTTTGTTTCATCTCTATTATTGTAGCTCTTCTTATAATAGCCTCCCACTCTTCCCTTCTTGAAGTTGATGCCCTGTGGAAACGAGAGTGACTTTTTTCTCTAAAGTTTAACTCTTCATTTCCAGGTTTAGAAATCCCTCAGTTTTTCCTTGTATGTGAGAAAAAACTAGCTCTCTGCCCATGGCCACTTTTATTCTTAGCTGAAAGCTTTTGCAGTGACTATTATGTCTGCCTATATCAATGTCCCTCCAGATCTTCCCCTGATTAATTCATTCTCATCATTCAGATCTCAAACCATTTCCTCCTCAAGAGATACTTACTTGCAATCTGAACTAAAGAAGATTCTCTTTCCTCCTCTATCATATTCGCTACTTCACTTTTTTTTTTTTTTTGTCTTTTTAGGGTCGCACTTGGGGCATATGGAGATTCCCAGGCTGGGGGTCTGGTCAGAAAAGTAGCTGCTGGCCACAGCCACGCCACAGACACAGCAACACAGGATCCGAGTCACGTCTGCGACCTACACAACAGCTCAGGGCAACGCCAGATCCTTAACCCACTGCGCAAGGCCAGGGATTGAACCCACAACCTCATGGTTCCTAGTCGGATTCATTTCTGCTGCGCCTCGACAGGAATTCTGCTACTTCACTTCTTTACATTTTGTTGTTTTTTGTCTGTTTGTTTTTTGCTTTTTAGGGCTGCACTTGCAACATATGGAAGTTCTCAGGCTAGGGGTCGAATCAGAGGTACAGCTGGTGACCTACACCATGGCTCAGGGCAAAGCTGGATCCCTAACCCACTGACCGAGGCCAGGGAACTAGCCGGCATCTTCATAGATACTACTCAGGTTTGTTACTGCTGAGCCATGACAGGAACTCCTGTTTGGTTTTTAAAATCCCTCTTCCCAATAGAATGCCAACTCCTTGAGAAGAAAGAGATTTGTTACTCAACAAAATCTTCTCCTTGAGAAAATATTGCTCTCTGCCTATTTTACCGAGAACGATGTCTGGCAGGTAGAAATTGATGTTTAGCTAAGCACAAAGAAGGTACATCTCTACAGAGGAATGCAGTGATATAAAAATGTTTAATCATGAGAGAATATGTATCATTAAATAAAAAAAATGTCTGTGCAAATAAAAACTACAATGAACTACAATGAGGAATCACCTTACACCTGTCAGAATGGCCATTATCAAAAAATTTACAAACAATAATGCTGGAGAGAGTGTGGAGAAATGGGAACCCTCCTACACTGTTGGTGGGAATGTAATTGGTGTTGCCACTAACGAGAACAGTATGGCAGTTCCTTTAAAAGCTAAATATAGAACTATCATATGACCCAGTGATCCCACTCCTGGGCATATATCTAGAGAAAACCATAATTTGAAAAGATACATGCACCCCACTGTTCATTGTAGCCCTATTTCTACAAATGAACTTACTTGCCAAACATAAACAGACTCAGACTTTGAAAACAAAATAAACTTATGGTTACTAAAGGGGCAGGCTGAGGGGAGGGATGGACTGGGAGGAGGGATGGACTGGGTTCGAGACTGGCATATGCACACTGTGGTGTACAGAATGATTGGCCAATGAGGACCTACTGTATAGAACAGGGAACTCTACCCAATATTCTGTGATAATCTACGGTAAAAGAATGTGTGAAAATGAATGTGTGTATGTCTATGGCTGAATCACTTTGCTGTACAGCAGAAATTCTCACAACATTGTAAATCAACTATACTTCAATAAAACTTTAAAAAAATGAAAAAAAAAAAAGAATTGAAGGAGGGAAGATCTGCAACCAGGTGTGTTTACCAGTATTTCATCCCTGAATTAGAGCCACCAATACAATCACTGGCACAACGAAATAACTGTAGGCTTCCCCTTCAGGGGACACTCCACAACAGAGAGCAAACGAGACTGCACCCATCTGCTTGGCAGACTGGCTTCATGACAGGGTCAGATAGAATTCAGTCATACTTCTTCAAAGCTTACTAATTGGAGAAATCTTTTTCCTCTGGTGTGAATGAGTGATGCAAAGAGGAATCTGAAGTATTACTCTACTCATGTTGAAATCTCTTCAGAAGAAAAATAGTTTTACATAAAATAAGACTCAGTACTATGTAACAGAGACGGTGTTCAATAATATTCAGTGCAATATTTACTGTGACTGTTCCATGAAAGGCTAAGGACCTTGAGACAAGGTCACATCTAATTTACCTCTTATACTCATGATACCTCGGCACCTGGCGCTAATAGATGCTCTGGAAGGGTTGGTGATTACGTGAAGGAATACTATGTCAAACACTTCTATTCCATGTCTTTATTCTAGTGTTTTAATATAAGGACTGAAGGTAAGGACACTGAAACATGTGCTGGGAAACCTGAATTCTAATCTGACTCTGTCTTAATTTGTTGTTTGAATTAAGCAAAGTTGCTTAATTTTTCACTAAGATATAATGTTAATTGTAGCCCTGTTCCATGTTTCATGTCAGTAAGATAAAAATGAATGTGAAAGTGTCTTGGAAAATACGTAAAATATATAATACAAATACTCAAAAATTCAAAGGCCTGCTTTTCACATTCAAACCAAAAAAGGAAGCTGTAGCACGCTTATGTTCTCCACACTGGCTTGTTCATATCTTATTCTAAAACTCCAGTGTGATTCATTTATATCTCTTCTCATCCATCATTTCTATCAGTAGAAAAAACTTAAATGACTCTAAGTGGTACAAAGAGTTATATTTTATTTTCTGTTTTCCAAATTATTTTTCTTTTTTCTTTTTCTTTTCTTTTTATGGCTGCATCTATAGCATATGGAAGTTCCAGGGCTAGGGGTTGAATCAGAGCTGCAGCTGCTGGCCTATACCACAGTCACAGCAATGCTGGATCCTTAACCCACTGAGTGAGGCCAGGGATCAAACCCACATCCTCATGGATAGTAGTCGGGTTCTTAACCCACTGAGCCACAATAGGAACTCCTATTTTCCAAATTTTTGAAAGTGAACATATGCTATTAAAAAAATTGGTGAAGTATAAAACTTGTTTATTTAAAAGCAACACCCTCCAGTGGACCTTTGCTGCTTAGAGATGAAAGTTCAAATTCCTCAAAATTGTATTCAGTTAGGTCTTCTACCATCTGGACCCAATTTTTCTTTATCGGTTATCTCCTTTCATTCTTCTGTAAGTACCTTGGCTCTCTAATTTTGCTCTGTGTTTCTTAAATATCACTGAATAATTTTCATCTCTCCATTTTTGCTTATAATATTTCTTCTTCCTGAATGCTGTTTTACTGTATCTGCCTTCGGCATTCTTTTCTTCAAGATTTAGGTTGAATCCTAGTATTTTCATATCCTTCTCTGATCTCCCCATCCAAATCTTCTCTCCCTTTCCATATGGAACTTCTATTTTGTTTGGTTTCCTGACTTTTCTTATATATAAGCTTCACTCTTCCTTGCATTTGTATTCATCACAGTGCCTAGTAGTGTGCCTTGCTCCTAATACTCATTTTCTAAATGTTTATTGAGTTGAAAAAAAAAACCTCAATAAAATAAATGACCCAATGACAACTGTTCCTCACTAGATTTACCTGAAAGTACAAAACTATACCCTCAGGAAAGCATAATTTAGAAAGTAAAACACCAAACATTAGCCTGATAGTTTTTAAACCTTTAAAAGCCAGGAAACTCTAGTAATTAATGCATTAAATTTTGTTTTTTTGTTTCATTATTTCCTTATTTTAAGTATTACTGATTAACTTGTAATCACCATGCTAATGAGGTCCCTTGTGGGCTACTTTACATCTTTAAACTATACCCATAAGGTAAGATGCAAATATACTCCTTAATCACAATTAGAATCTAATGAAATACTTTAAATGCAGCAACCTGTTATTGTCCCCATTTCTGGAAAAAAGTTTGAAACGTATCAGAATGGGTAAACAGCATTATATTTGCAAGAGAAAGACACTATTTTACTTAGAATATGTTTGTGTGTGACATATATAAGGAAATCCACCTGAATAATGCCATTGTTTCATCTTACAAATATCACGTGAGATAGAGCTAACATAAAAAAGCATTTCGTGTACAATTTAATTAATAATAATAATGTAATAAAATTAGAACTATCCTAACTATCCTGGGTTCATACTATACAAAATAAAAAAGAAAATATGCTATGCATGTAAAATATAATGACAGAGCACATTATTGTTTAAGCACAAAGAATGGTGTCAACTAATATTTTGCAGGTAAACTGTCATGATAACAGTTCTGTTTGTGTTTTCCATAGGAATGCCAAATGTACATGCTGCATTCATCATTTGGGGCTTAAAAAACTTAGTGCCTTTGTCACCTGACTTAACATTATGTTTCCCTTAATACATTTACAAATAAAATATAAAAGAATAATATAATTAATGCGCATTTAGTATAGTTGATAACTAAGATATTTTCTTATTAAAATTTGTATGTGCATACTGCACATGCAAATGAATTTCACCAAAATCATCTCAAGTGCCAAATGTGAAATCTCTCTTATTTATTCTAAGCTGTCTAGTTTAAAAATTCTTTTTTTTCAGAAAATATATTCCTTTCACTCTTATCCTGATAATAAGAATATTCAACCAGTAAAACAGTTATCAACATAAAAACAATTATACAAAATTCCTCAAAAATATTATGAAGCTCCTTTCCTGTGACATAACTTTGTAAATGGAGTGCATCGACTACTTATTATTTTCATATAACCTGTAAAATAAAAATTATTCCCTAGTCAAACAGTTGTTTAAACATTTTTTTCTCATTATCAAATTAGGTAGCATATAAAAGCATTTGCACAGTTAGCCCCATACAAATCAACTTTATTATTTTTTTCATCCACTTTTATTTGCTGCAGCATAGTGATTACAACTTAAAGTATGACATTTCATAACAAGAAAAAATTGTAACTATGCCTGATGATGGATACTAACTAGACTTATTGTGGTAATCATTTTGAAATATATGCAAATAGTAAACTACTATGTTGTACACCTGAAAATAGTCTAATTATATAATTATATCTAAATTTTAAAAAATTTAAAAAGTAAATATGATAGTGCATACTGAGTGGGAAAAAATTTTAAAGTCATACATTTGGCTCCTACTGAAATTCAAATACAAACTTTCTGATGGAAGCTTTTAAAGAAGTTTAATGGAATGAATAACAGTTGGTGGGTCTGAACTTCCTAAAGATGTTTAAGTATTTTCTTTTTTTAAAGGAGCAACATTAGAGTTCCCTTCATGGCTCAGTGGTTAACCAATCTGACTAGGAACCACGAGGTTTTGGGTTTGATCCCTGGCCTCACTCAGTGGATTAAGGATCCGGTGTTGCCATGAGCTGTGGTGTAGGTCGCAGACATGGCTTGGATCCTGCATTGCTGTGGCTGTGGTGTAGGCCGGCAGCTATAGCTTCGATTAGACCCCTAGCCTGGAAACTTCCATATGCTGCGGGTGCAGCCCTAAAAAGACAAAAAAATAAAATAAAAAATAAAGGTGCAACATTGTTCTGAAAACAAAATATGTGTGTAAGTGTAGGGTAGTTAAATTCCACATATTCCTAAAGCTTTTATATTTTAGGATTCTGAGATTTCATTTCATAGGAAAAATATAAGAACTTTTGTTATAAAATCTTAAATCTGTGATGACAAAAGCCTTTGCCCTGTGTCATTTGAAAATTTGGAAAGAGAAGATTTCAATTAATATAACTTTTTATCTGACTAATAATAACAAAGTATCTATTGCAAGTTTTAGATAAGTTTATAAAATTTGTCACTTATTTTAAAAATTTATTATTAATGTAATTTGCTATTTATAGCCTTCTCCAAGGCTCCCATTAGGTAATAGAATTTCTTGAAAAACTTTATGAGAAACAAAACAATTCAACTCAAATAGGATTAAGTGATATACACTCCAAATATTGGACTAAAGGATATCAACATCCATCCCTACAAAATTTCTGTTTTTAAAATAATTTGGAATTAAAAAAAATAGTGTATAGCTTTCAAGACTTAGGGAAATAAAAGATGTTTATTAATGGTCATGGTTTCAATTTTAGGATGTTAGGGCTCCTAAGATGAAATGGATGTAGAAGTTGAGGGAGGAGAAACACAGGAAGCACTCACACTCATTTATTTTTATTTTTTTGGACATCCAACAGGCAAGGTATTTTCACACATAATGTGCCTTAGTCTGCGTTAATAACTCTTGGAGTTCCTGTCGTGGCTCAGTGGTTAATGAATCTGACTAGGAACCATGAGGTTGCAGGTTCGATCCCTGGCCTTGCTCAGTGGGTTAAGGATCTGGCGTTGCCATGAGCTGTTGTGTAGGTCACAGACGTGGCTCAGATCCCACGTTGCTGTGGCTCTGGTGTGGGCTGGCAGCTGCAGCTCTGATTCAACCCCTAGTCTGGGAACCTCCATGTGCTGTAGGAGCGGCCCTAGAAAAGGCAAAAAGACAGAATAAAATAAAATAACTCTTGGCCTTGTCCATTCCCCTTCTGGCTCTAAAGGATTACAGTTACCATTGGCATCTTCCGAGTCCCTGCCCATATTCTTCTTCCTTGTCTTCTCGCTGTTGCATCTTAAACTCATCCTTTGTTTCTCCATCTCAAGGTGATTGGTGTTGTTGGAAGCTCCTACTCCTAACAACCAATAGTTCAAAATTGTTAGTAATTTTCCCCGACCTTCTTCTCTCCTTGACCAGGACACATGGAGTCCTGAATGAAGTAAGTCAAGAAATTATTCTTATTAAATTATTTTTATTGTGTTATATACATGTAAAATTAATACCCATTCTATACTTATTATCCTTATAAACTACAAAATTAATTTTTGCAGATTAAATGCTACCAAGGCTTGAAAACCAATGAAATTTAGGAGTTCCTGTCGTGGCTCAGTGGTTAACAAATCCGACTAGGAACCATGAGGTTTCGGGTTTGATCCCTGGCCTCGCTCAGTGAATTAAGGATCTGGTGTTGCCATGAGCTGTGGTGTAAGTCGCAGACACGGCTTGGATCCTGCGTTGCTGTGGCTCTGGAGTAGGCAGGCGGCTACAGGTCTGATTAGACTCGTAGCCTGGGAACCTCCAAATGCTGGAGGTGTGGCCCTAAAAAAGACAAAAAAAAAGAAATTCAAATAATCTATCTTAATTTTATAGATGATGTTATAATTTTGTAGGAACTCAGTGCTGACAGCAATGTGAATAAGGTGCTGAGTGCTCACACCCACATTATATTCCTGAGGTTTTAGTGATGGTTAAATTTGCTCTCTCCTTGTCTCTCTTGTATCTACTGTTGAAACTTTCCCTTTTGGAGTGTGTCTTGACATTACCTGGCCCCAAGTTAATATAAGATGCATTTTCCACATAATAGATCTGCTGTCTTTCATCTTTCATAATCCTGACAATAACATTTTTACTACCTAATACCAGAGACATCTTAGAAAAAACCCTGCAAACCCAAGCACTGAATTCTCATACTTTTAAGATGATGCTTGATGGTCCAAAGCATACTTACATTTTTTATTACTTTCTAAGATTAACAAAAAATGACAAATACAAAATGTTAACGTTCTCCTATGAAAAGTTTAGACCTTAGAAAACATTGATTTCAAGCAAATAACAGAGGCTTTCTCTGATTTTCTCCAGGAAGATTCTGCATTTCATAACTTGGTTATCATTAGTTATGTAGATCATAAGATATTATTTAAAATGGAGATGATAAAATATGCCTCTTTATATCATTAAAAGATCAAAGTTGCTTAGCATAAAATAAATACTTAAAATATGTTATTTGTATACATGACAGGGTCTCTTGGTAACATTCAGTGAGATTTTTCTAGGCATTGATATATTTAATATATTTCTTTAGGTATATTTTCTCATTTAATCCTTACAACAATCTAAATTCTTAATAGATCCAGAGAAATTGGTAAATAAGTAAGCTAGTAAACTGTAAAGCTTGGATTCGCACAGAAGTGGGTTGGATCCCTGGCCTGATAACTTCCACTTGCCATGGGTACAGACCAAAGAATTTTTCAAAAAGCGATAAACTTATAAAGACAAGGTAAGGGAAAAGTTGAAGGCAGTAATATAGAGATGTCAACAACATTTTGGGAGACTGAAAGCAGATGGATCAGTTGCTAGTGATTGGCAGGCAGGACAAAGCTGAAACCTAATTTCTTCCAGAGGAAACAATGAAAAACAAAAGGATTTGTAATTCTGGAGCATTAGAAAGACTCAGGAAGTCTTTACATTGGAGTGCAAGGATCAGTTGAAAGTCTGTGTAAGGAGTAATTAGACCCCCTGTGTTCATCCCTAGTCCAAGTACTCTAGGGATTTTATCTCCTTGACCCTACCAAGAGGCTGATATTTTGGGGATACTGAACCAGAAGTGTTCCGTAATCAGGGACATAAGGAATTCCTGAAAGTGGAAGGGAGGCACTGTATACGGGGTAATGGTGATAAAAGGTGAAAGTATAGTTCCTGTACTTACTCAACTACCAGAATGCCATCAGCCACTCTTTCATCTATGAAAAGTCAAATTTGGTTTTTCTGGGTCATAAATATCTTTACAGAGGAGGTATTATTTGAGAAAGGACCAATATGATGTAATGATGAAGAGTACCTTGACTTCAAGCTATACATCATGATCCTGTTAATTTTATAACAAATTTTTATTATAAAAATAGGATGATTTACAGAAATGAAGGAAATGTAGAAGAGCCAATTTTCAAAAGATAGGGGCCAGAATAGTTTCACACATCTGAAAATCAGGAATCAATGAGCCATGATTGTATAAAGTTCTGTTAGTGATGGCTGATATCTGACAGATTTTAATCCTGGTTGTAATTCTAGGAGTAGATCATCTATACAGCCTAAATTGGAAACAGAATGGTCCCTCTAGCAAGAGGAAAGGAAGGCAGAGATCAACAGCCTATCAAGATTCTGCCCTGGGGGCTAGAAGTAGTTCTCAAAAGTGCAACTGGGGACCAGAAGAAAAAGAAATATATGCCAGAGGAGCAAATATAGTGGATGTCATTAAGAATAATTCGGATTTTAATAGGCAAGCCAATGGAGGATATGTGACTTCTAGATAAAGAGTATTATAGGCATGAAGGAGAATGAGGATAGACTATTTGGAAAACACAAAGTATCCATTGTTTTGGAGTATAAAGTACAAGAATGTAAGTAGTGGAAGATAAGAAAGTGTGGCTTGGAGATACTTGTGAAGGATGTTGAATTCAGAGAAGAAAACACTGTTAGCATTAGAGGAGGTCATCCAGAGGATGTGACCTCCAGTTGACCCTAGAGCTGGTCGCGGGAAACTGGCGGCTTCTGACCGGCTCCCGCTGTCCTTGTCCTCCTACTCTCTCCATGCTAGAAGCGGTTTCAAACACAGAGCCCTGAGAAAGTAAGATGTTTTTGAAATCATCTGTTCTGAATACGTGACTGAACTCAGTGAAGACCCCTGGGTTTATTTAAGATTCTGGTCGCGGGTGCTGAGATTACTCCACTGGCCGCTGGAGACAACCTTTTAGGTAAGTCCCGTGAAACCTGCCGCCTTACCCAGCCGGAGTGACCTGCCTCTTTCTTCTGTCTCTCCTTGCCCTCCCTGTTGGGGGGCCAGTTTTGAATTTCACCCAGGGGTATTCCCAAATTTGTGAGCTAACAATTAGTGAGGCATTTTTGAGCAAATCAGTGATAGGTTCAGAAAACAACAGTGTGATTATTTCAGGGAGAAAATGGAAACGGGAACCAGCTGGGAGAATATTCCAAGATTCAGGAACCAGGTGAAAGATCTTAATTTAGGGTGTTAACAACTGAAAGAAAAAAAGAAAAAAGAAAAAAGGAAGATACACCCTTTTAAGAGGGAATCTAGGAGTTCCTGCTGTGGTGCAAGGGATGAGGCATTCTGCAGCACTGGGACCCAGGTTCAGTTCCCACTGGAGCAGTGGGTTAGGAATCCTGCTGCAGATGTTCTGGGGCAGACAAAACCAAAAAAAAAAGAGAGAGAGAGAGAGAGAGACTCTAGGAAGGCTTGATTGTAGGGTTGGAGAGGAGGAATTCAGCCTGATGCTTATTTTTAAGAACAGTGTCCAAGTTTGAGACTTAAAAGATTGGTTTAATGGCTTCTAACGTACTCCCTAACCTTGTCATTTTTGAGGCTTATGTTTGCTGCCTATCAATGGACATCTTACGTTAGGTCTGGAGTTTTTACTGGGAAGTAGTCCATTCTGAGTTCTCTCAGTGCTTTCCTGGTTACCAAAATATTTATTGTCCCACCATTTAAGTGCAATTTTAAATGTTTTTATTTTTTTTTATTTTATTTTTTTTGTCTTTTTGCTATTTCTTTGGGCCGCTCCCGTGGCATATGGAGGTTCCCAGGCTAGGGGTCGAATCGGAGCTGTAGCCACTGGCCTATGCCAGAGCCACAGCAACGCGGGATCCGAGCTGCGTCTGCAACCTACACCACAGCTCACGGCAACGCCGGATCCTTAACCCACTGAGCAAGGGCAGGGACTGAACCCGCAACCTCATGGTTCTTAGTCGGATTCGTTAACCACTGCGCCACGACGGGAACTCCTAAGTGCAATTTTAAATGTGCTAGTATTACATGAATGATTTTTCTTGTTTATTTGTTTGGTCAAGCTTTCCTGATCAGTTAATAAAAAAATAAATCTGTTTTATTGTTGCCTAAAAATATCATAAGCAAAAGCAATGCTTTTCATACAATTATCTACATTGTATACTAATTTTAAACACATGTAGTATTGAGGTATTAAACTTCAAGGGTGATTTGATTTATTTTGTATGACTATGGAGTGGAATTTGTTTTGAGTGGACATTTTATGACATGCTTTTGAATTTTTGGAATATATTTGCCAATATATGTAAGTGTGCTACACACTTTTGACTGCAGAAATATATGACTGAAAACACTAAATGTATTTTTTTTTCATCTAATAAAAAAGGCATTTGCTCTTGAGGATATATTTGGATTCAGACTATCTATAACATTGTTACTAATTATTATTTCCAGAGGACAGCTTTTAATGTCAGAATGAAGGTAGATTAAGCAAATATTCCCAAATGTCTTTTTGAGATACTGGAGGGTCTAAAACCAGGGCACAAGGACTAATGTTTGTCAGCCATTTTTTGGGTACAGAAATGTAAGGGCTGGTAATATTAACTTCCATTCAAGTCATTTAACCTTGCTAGACTGCTTTTGTTACCTGTGACGTAGTAATAAAAGTGTCTATAATTCATGAAAAAGTCGAAACAAATAACTTTCTGAGTCATGAGATGGCATTCACTTATGATTATAATTAGACATAATTTTTGAGCAAAATCTTTAGTCACAACAGTATACTGCTGTGAAACTAAGAGTCTATGTTTAAAAAATATTTAGCAAATTATTGCTATTGGCATTTGTTTTCAGGAAAAGCAAAAACAAAAGAAGGAAAAAAATCTCCCAAAATTTAACCAGCTGCTCCTGATTTGGGTTTTCAGAGTAGTCAGTTCATATTTCTTGCTTACAAATCAAGGGCAAGCTTTCTAAGGAAGTGCAAAACATTCAAGGAGCTGATACATCAGGGCTTAACCAAGTCTTTGATGCAGGATTTCTTTGAAGCTTTTTGTAGAGGTTATTTCATCTGAGTATGATTTTTTTCCCCTTCTAATTCTAAATTGAGATAAATTTAGTTTATATTGGGGCTTTACCTGTTCTCAGTCAGGTTATACTAAGCAGGGTGCAGTTAAAGTTATGGTTTAGGGAAAACCCTCTGGAACAGACTGAGTTCAAATCACAGCTTGATACCTGCCTCTGGATAAGATACTTCATGTCTCTGTGCTTCAGTTACCTCACTTACATGATGGTGATTACCTACCTAATGGCTTTGTTGTGAAAAATAAAAATTTAGTGCAGTACTTTGAGAGTAGTAAGCAGTACGTAAAAGTTTGCACATGGAAGTTTAGACAACTGGGAATGCATATCAAAAAATGAAGTTTGATCTGCTAATCTCCTGGAGTTTTCACTGAACATAATTAATAATAATAACCAGGGAAATGGAAGGGCTCTAATAGATTCATATCTAATTGAACCCTCAAATAAATCCTGTGACATTAATATTGTTTATTCCAGAAATAAATAACTGAAGATTGAGTGATACTAATTACTTGTCCAAACTGACTAAGTTTAAGTGTTCAGGTTTGGCCTCTTATTCATGTATTTTTGAAGATCTAAAACTTAAGTATTTGGCTATGCAACTTCCAAATCTAAGACAAGTACAGGGAAGATGAGTCATCATACATAAAATGAGTTAGCAAATGACAGGCACAATATTTGCATGCTGTTTCTCTGAGCATGGGGCTACAGTCTTGGCCTCTCTGTTTTTTTTTTTTTTTTCTTTTTGCCATTTCTTGGCCTACACCACTGGCCTACACCAGAGCCACAGCAACACAGGATCCGAGCCACGTCTGCAACCTACACCACAGCTCACGGATGGAACCCTCAACCTCATGATTCCTAGTCAGATTCGTTAACCACTGCACCACAATGGGAACTCCCCACCCTCTGGGTTTTTTTTTAAGAGCTTCCAGAGATAACAGTGCTTTGAATAGGAAGAGGTTATGAAAATACATTTGTGAACCTAACATTAGCACAACAATTAATTTTCATCTTCATACATGAAAAATCAAACTGCCAAGTGATCCTTCTACATCTGTTGGCTACTAATAAGTAATGAAACAGTTCTTTTTATTTTATTTTATTTTATTTTTTGTCTTTTTTAGGGCCACACCCTCGGCATATGGAGGTTCCCAGGCTAGGGGTCAAAGCAGAGCTGTAGCCTCTGGCCTATGCCACAGCCAAAGCAACGCAGGATCTGAGCCTTGTCTGCCACCTACACCACAGCTCATGGCAAAGCCAGATCCTTAACCCACTGAGCTAGACCAGGGATTGAACCTGCAACCTCCTGGTTCCTAGTCGGATTCGTTAACCACTGAGCCATGACGGGAACTCCGAACCAGTTCATTTTTATTTCACTAAAAATATTTTCTTTCAAAGACTGGATTACATGTTATTTGAAAACTGGTTTTCATAAAATTTCCCTGTCTTTATGTTCTCATTCGAATCCTATTGTTTGGCAGTACCTTCCAGATCATGAGAAGATTTTGAAGTAGTGAAAGGGACTTCTATACTAGAAGAAATTAATGAGCTGTCCTTATCACCTTCAGCAGAAAACTAAATTAGACTTACCCTAATGATCATTTCTATTCTAGGAATGTCTAAATGCCTACCTAAGTATATTTGTTACTCAGAAATATGGAAGATTAAAACAATGAAATCCAAAAGTTCACTTATGGTATAGCAGGTTAAGGATTTGGTGTCACTGCAGCAGCCTGGGTCACTGCTGTGGCACAGGTTCAATCCCTGGTCAGGGAACCACATGCTACCACCAGCATGGCCAAAAACAAAACAAATGAAAACCACACATTTTCATGGCACAAAGAAATAATTATAGAGAATGATTTCAAACTCCTTTCATCTTTTTAAATTTTATTCTAATTTTCCTATAATTATAACCAATTTATTTTTATTTACGTATCAAGAGTGTTGATGTCTAATTTTATTGTAAGGAATGCACAGTTACATGCAATCTGTTGGGAGTGGGAGGGAGTGAAAAAGATTGGTCAGTATAGTAAATCTGGGCAAAGAACTGGAACTGGTGATTATGATGTTTTCCTGGTCATTTCATTCCATGGTATTTGAGCACCAATCATGTGCCAGGTTCAATGATAGGTACTAAGGAACCCAAGAATAAAAATGTGGTGCTGTCCTTGTAGATGTCATAATTCAGCAGTGAACACAGCTATAAATAATTAAGTATATAGTAAGATGGTACATGCTTCAATGGAGATGGGGTGGAGGAGGGGTTAAAAAGAAAGATAAGAATATTTGCCATGTGCTGTTTAGTGCTAGTCTCTGTTCTCGGTCCTAATACATAGTATTTAATAAATGAAGTTAAGCTTATTGTACAGATGAGAAAATTGAGAAGTTGAGTTAATTTGGTGTCACACAGCTAGTGATCCTAGCTCTGATTAGAACACAGCACAGATCTCTTTTCTTCTAAAGTACTTGCTTTTCTTTTTTTTTTTTTGGTCATGCCCATAGCATGTGGAAGCTCACAGGCCAGGGATCAAACCTGCACCATAGCAGCAACCCAAGCTGCTACAGTGACAAAGCCTGATCCTTAACCTGCTATGCCACAAGGAAACTCCCACTATTTGCTTTTTATATTATTATATTTTCACAAAACTTTCCTGATCATAATAATTCAGCTGAGGAATCTCTTAAAGTACAGATTCATAGCCCCAGTACCACAGGTACTGAATCAGACCCCCTAGGGCAGAGGCTGGAGAATTTGTAGTTTTGATAAGCACTGCTAAAATATACAAAGGTACTTGCAAAACAGAAACAAACTCACAGTTTTTGAAATCAAGCTTATGGTTACTGAAGAGGAAACTTGTGGGGGAGGGACAAATTAGGTAGTTGGGATTAACATATGCACACTGCCATTTATAAAATAAGCAACAAGGGAATTCTACTTGTATAGCACAGGGAATTCTACTCAGTATTTTCTAATAACCTATATGGGGAAAGAATCTGAAAAAGAAAGGATAAACGTCTATATACCTGTATATCTTATTCACTTTGCTATATACCTGTAACTAATACAACATTATAAATCAACTATACTCTAATAAAATTAAGAAAAAAAATAGGCTCTTCTGACGGATTTTTTTTTTTTTTTTTTGCCAAATCAAATAAGTTTTATTTTTTATTTCTTTTGGTCTTTTGTCTTTTTAGGGCCACACCCAAGGTATATGGAGGTTCCCAGGCTAGGGGTCCAATCAGAGCTGCAGCAGCCAGCCGACGCCACAGCCACAGCAACGCCAGATCCAAGCTGCGTCTGCGACCTACAGCTCATGGCAACACCAGATCCTTAACCCACTGAGTGAGGCCAGGGATTGAACCCGCAACCTCATGGTTCCTAGTCAGATTCATTTCTGCTGCGCCGGATGGGAACTCCGAATCAAATACGTTTTAGAAGCTCAGATTATCAGCCATCTACATTTGCTATGTTCTATGCTTACTGTGAAGGACAAAGAGATCACATTTGTGTGGAGGAGGGAGGAATATATATGAATGCTTTGGAAGGAAAATAGCTTTTATGTTTGACCTTATAGCTGAATAGGAATTTTCTAAGTGGTGAAGGGAGAACTTTAGATGACTTTAATCAGATAGATATTTTATAGCTTGATATGTAAAGGTAAAGGTAAAAGTAAAACATATTTCATATCTTCCTGGGTTATCTGATCTCTAATTTACCATGATAAGCCTTAGAGAGACAGACAGATAGATAGACATATAGACGCACATGTATATATATATATATGCTCATAATTAGGAGCATATATAAAAAGATAGACGTTGTATATTTTTCAAAACCATATCTGAAACTCCAGCAGGATACAACAAATGTAGATGAGTCTACTTTAATAAAGAACTAAATAAATATTTATTTTAAATAGCAAATTTTACAAATGCATTGATTTATTTATATGTTTATAAATTATCTTTTTAAATTAAAAACTATAATAAATGACTTTATAGAAATCTCGAAGAGTGGATATTTTTCTGTATTCTACCTATATTCTTGTATCTAACTATATTCCCACCATGTTATCCTAACAATGAAATTTGAAGTATTTCCTCTTATCTATCCTCAAATATATACATTTATGTTTACATTTTCTTTGTGAGTCCTGCTCTTAAAAATTATCACTTTTATCTTTGTTGGCTAGTAAATACAGAATAAAAGCAATCAAATAATACCATTGGGCTTATGAGATAGGACATTTCTTTTTAACCATTCCCTATATCATAGGACTAGCTTCTCAGATGCAACAACTTTCAGTTCTTTTAAGTGTTTCTTTAGATACTTACCTTGATATTTTCAAATGATACACTTACACTGCTGTGGTGGAGGCTGTGGTTGGTTATGCAGACTCCCCTTCATAAATAAGGAATTATTACTCAGATGCTGGATGTGCCACTGACAGATAGCTTTCATTTATTAACCTCTTCCAGGAACTGCCTCAGTTATGAGAGCTGCTTGTCCTAAGATCATGCCCTTTCCTTGGTTAATCTGTATCTACTGATTAATTTATGGGGTGGAACAGGGAGAATGGATGGATATGAAGTCCTCATTTGCCACATCCCTCCCCCCCAACACTTCAAGACTGTTCCAAAGAGTTGCTCTAACTTCATACTGCTCTAAATGGTCATCCCATCTTCAGAACGGGGTTAGCTGAGATGATTGATTGAAGTACATTGATGCTTAATTTTTCCCTTTGTCCAATCCTGTTTTCTTTTCTCTTCTTCCATAGATGTTGAGCCTAAGAGTACTCCTTAATAAACTACAAGCTAACTTCTATCTCAAAGTTAGCTTCCCAGGGAACTCAATTTACATTATAGGTATTTATTTCTATATTCTAGATCCTATGTGATTATGATTCAGAAACGTTTAACTTTTGCACCATAAAACCTGCTTATCTCATGTTTCTAATTCCTTTGCTTCCCCTTTAATTGGTCTATCAGGATTCTGAATGAAACAAAAGTTAGGGTATATATGTTATTTTAACTAGGAAAATGGTGTTCACAATTTAGTTGAATAGTATATTCTAATTACATTTTTTCTTATACAGTTTTAAGAGTTAATAATTGTGTAATCTTTTAAATTATTTTTCTAATTCTTCTCAGATAAACCCAGAGATCTGTAGCTATTTAATACTGTTTTTCACAAAGCCAGCTATGTCATGTAACTTATCTTTTCCTCCTCAGGATACCCTACTGCTTGGATTAACTCTTTGCTGTCTAGGTCTGTTGCATGTTTATCATTTTGGGGCTTCTCTTTATCATCATCTACATTTGCCCATCTCTCAGGAATCCCATAATTGTTTACATATTCATTTTATTGGAGCATATCCTTTTCCTAAGAATGAGCAAAGGGAACTTTTTTTTTCTAACCTTTAATATCTTCTCTTTATCCTTTGTGCTCTACATTTCCACGTGTATAAGTCTTGCTCTAGAGTCAAAAAATTATTGTGGTAGAAACAATTGAACTAGGAGGCATTTTCCTTTTTCCTATTGTTTTCTTACATAATTTCCTGCTTTCTACTATATGTCTTACTAAATTACAACTAAATTATAAGTAATTTGACTTATAAGTCTTTTTAATTAGGTAAGGGATTTTCATATGGATCCTTTAACTTTCTAATTTACTTTTCCCATATTTATTTTTTGGATATTTTCCTAACTCTTCTAAGATTGCTATCCATTTTTAAATTTCAATTGCCGTATGTATAGTTTCCAAATTCTTTATTGTTTCTGATTTTTTCCTTTTGTATGGCAAAATGTTCTTGTTTTATAAAGACAGTTCTCTTATTTCCTCAAGAATGTTAGTTGTATTTCCTTGTTTTATTCTGTTCCCTGAATTTCCTCTCTTTCTTCTTATTTTTGTTATTTATTTATTTATTTTTGGTTTGTGTGTATGTCTCTATTTACTCAGTGGCTTTCCTCTTCTACCTACTGATTTTTATTGTTCATTTAAATTCAAAAGTGAAATATAAAAAACCACCTGGAGAGTTCCCATCATGGCTCAGTGGAAATGAATCTGACTAGTATCCATGAGGACGCAGGTTCAATCCCTAGCCTCACTTAGTGGGTTAAGGATCTAGTGTTGCCGTGAGCTGTGGTGTAGGTCACAGAAGAGACTTGGATCTGGCATTGCTGTGGCTGTGGCATACGGCTCCGATTTGACCCCTCGCCTGGGAACTTCCATATGGCACAGGTACGGCCTTAAAAAGACAAAAACCAAAAAAAACCCCCAAAAATGCCTGGAAGTTTAGTGTGTATGGCAGAACTTATCTACTGGTGAGTTTCATTGTATTATATGCTTATGTGATAAAGCCAGGCTTTGTGTGGGAGTATTAAATTCTTGGTATGCTGTGGTTTGTGCTTTTTCCAAAGAAGAATCATGTGTTCTCTAGCCTTGGAGTAAATGAAGATGGTTATAGATGTCTGGATGATGACATTCTGATGCCATGACCTTGGGTCCTTTATTTATTGGGTAATTTAGGGGTTTTTTCCTTTATATTCTTAAGAAAGATTGGCCTATAATTTTTTTTTTTCTTTTAAAGCTTTTTTCAAGTTTGGATGTTAAAGTTATTCCAAATTCATGTAACAGCTTGTAATGTTTGTTTTTGTTTTCTATTCTTTGGAATGCTTTATATTAAATTGATGTTTTTCCTTTAGTCATTTTTTAAAAAATTCATCACTGAAACCATCTGGGCCTGAAGTGGTTTTGTGGAGTAATTAATAGTATATTTGATTCTTTGAATAGATATATAACTATTCAGATTTTTTTTTCTTGTGTCAGTTTTAGTAGGTTTTGTTTTTCCAAAGTTTGTCTGGTTCATCTAAATTTTCTAATTTTTTGGTACAAGTCCTTCAAATGTTTTATTATGATCTTAACTGATTCTTGGCTTTGTAGTAGTGTCTTCTTCCTCATTCCTGATATTCATACTTATTTTTTCCCTTTTTTTAGTTTTGCTAGTTTATCAAATTTATTAGTCTTTTCAAAGAACCAAGTTTTGGCTTTTTATTTTCTTGTTGTATTTGTTTCTTATTTCATAATTTCTCTTTTTTATCTTCATTGTTTCCTTCCTTCAACTTTCTTTGCATCTTCTTTTTGAAATGGATGCATGATCTGTATGTTTTCCTGTTAGATAATTTGCTTAATTTTGGAAATTATATACTTCTAATATCAAATTTATCAAAGAAGAAATCAATGGAAATTTAAAAATAGTTTGAACTTTAAAGATGAAAAAATATGAGAGTTACTTCCACTTCTGGCTGGGTCCTCAAAAGTCTCAAGATTCTGTCACTCTTAACCTAAGAACTGAACAAGCCAGATAAACAGTAAAGTCACTTAAAAATCCATTAGTTGAAAACACAAAGAGGTCTAATGTAATAAAGTTTCAGAAAATAGTAAGAACTGTATAGGAGAGAAGAAATCCACTCAGTTCTCATTCCGGGTCGAATGATAGATTGAGAAGAATCTGCTATAGATGGAGTTCAAAGGAAATTAGCCAAGTTTTAAAAGAATTTTTTAAAGTTACAAGTAGGCTGTGTGATAGATTACAGTTATAGAGAGCTCCAGCCACAGACCAAATTGGCACACACGTTCCAACTCTTTCCCATAAACTCTCCCAAAGTCTTGGCAGTAATATGCCAAAGGCTGGGAACAAAGCAGGAGAGATGAGATATCCATTCTCATCTTATACATTCTTTGACATCCAAAGTATCTTCCTTGTGAAAGTGGGGCATAGTAGAAATGTTGAGAGAGTCTTATTGAAGGAATTCTGGGCTCTTGGACTGGAGGCAAGAGGACTGAGGTGCTCCATGTGAAGTGCTCCAGAACTTCAGCGACAAAAGACTGAAATTGAGGAAGGAGAAATAATGGAAATGCTACTTGAGGAAGTCTGAGTGTTCACTGAATTCACATTCCCAAAGCCAAGAGAAGGACAATGGAGCCAAGAGAAAGATCTTTCATGATGCATAAAACCAGGGGTAGGAACTTAATAAGAGTAAAGAGAAAAATATATACCCCAAAGGTGGCAGACAGGTGATAAACGACATACTGTAGTTTGGAAGCTAGTGGTTTAAATGTAAAGCAACAGATGATCTCTTTATTCTCAGTGGTGTTCAACCTTCCACACCCTGCTGAAGGGAAAGGGAAAATCCTGACCTGTCCTTCAGAACATTGAAGACAGTGTTAAAACTAATTTGAGATCAGAATGAGATTGTCCTGTAATTTTCCTTTCTTTTTAATGTCCTCATCAGGTTTTGGTGTCAACATACAGTGTTTTCAATCCATGAAATTTGTTGAGCCTTCCCCAAT
The DNA here is from genome assembly GCF_016906955.1 of Phacochoerus africanus. Taxonomy (NCBI): domain Eukaryota; kingdom Metazoa; phylum Chordata; class Mammalia; order Artiodactyla; family Suidae; genus Phacochoerus; species Phacochoerus africanus. Next base: position 164,710,987 of record NC_062546.1, on the reverse strand, counting down.
GACTTTACATAATGTCAAATTTTAGAAATGTTCCATGAGTATCTGAATAGAATTGTTGTACAACTATAAATGTGATAAAATTCATTAAATAATTCAAAAAAGAATATATATTCTGCTGTGTTATTTTTGTGTTCTTTAGTCAATTTTATTACTTGTGCTATTAAAATCTTCTGCTTCTCCTGATACTTTTCTGGTTCTAAAAGTTACTGAGAGAAGTGAGTTAAAGTCTTCCAACATTATCGTCCTTTCCATTTCTCCTCATATTTTTGTCAATATCGACCTTGTATATTTTGCAATAACATTATAAGGTACATTCAGATTTGAAATTGTTTTATTCCTTGTAAGCTGACAACTTTATTGTAATGAAGTGTCCTTTAAAAATCTCTAATAATACCTCCTATCTATTTTGTTTGACATAAATATAAGCACACCAGCTATCATTTGCTTAGTGTTTATATGGTGTATCTTTTTCCCTTCTGTTATTTTCAACCTTTCAATGTTCTCATATTTAAGATAGTTCTTTTGTAATTTGTGTATATTTGAGTTTATATTTGAGATTACATTGACCATCTTACTATTCATTCTCATTTTTTTCATTTTATATATTAATTTTTATCATTTTCTTTTTGCTTAAGCTAATATTTTCTGTAGTTCCATTTACCCTCCATTAGCTCATAGGTTTGGACTTTTTTTACTATTCTTTTTCAACCCGCCACAATCTGGAAGTGGATGAGGAATTTAAAAGTCATCTAACAGTTTTTAAAGTGTTGGTCAGTTACCTCACCTTGGAATGTTCACAGTCAATAATGTCTTGGTTCCTCAGGTGAAATTCAAATTTAATATCATTTGCAAAGATAAGGCAACAGAGTCCCAGAATTGTTAATGTGGGTTTTGTTTTGTTTTGAGTACTTCCTTACTTTCCGGCACTACGGTTTGCTCCATACTCTTCTTGGCATTCCTGTGCCAGTCCTAGAATCAACTATTTTTCCAAGAAACTGAGAACTCTGGTTCCTTTTGTTAGAGAATGGTAGAAGACACCAAGATTTAGGCACAAAGTGTGCTTATTTCTGCTGGGGTTACTGGGGTATTACTTCTTTTAAGCTCTCTATGTTGACAGAGCTAGGAAATAAATGTGTGTGTTCTAGCCTCTCTCTCTCTCTCTCTTGCTTTCTTTCTCTCTCTTTCTATAAAATCATCTATATTAAATTAAATACAAGTTCATACTGCTATTTCCAACTCCAATGAGGTACCACATTTTCACACACCAAATGTGTCTCTTGGGCATAAGGGTTAATTTAGGTTGATTATTTTTAAGAAACAAGAGATTCAGAAAGTTATTCTTATTACACCACTTTTGACTACCTCAAAGAATTTAGATAAAAGGCCTATTTCTGAGATAGATCTAACACTAGAGATAACTGCAAAGAATATGGGCAAGGCTTAGAGATCATAGTTTACTCTACGTGGCCCAGCAAACATATTTACCAAACATTTGCTTTTCCATCTCCATGTGAATTGCCTTCCTCCACTTTGAGGTTTAGAACGACTACCCTCAACATCCTGTTTAAGGTAAGGATTTTGGCCATTTTGGTTACTCAGGTTTTTTGGGTCTCTCTCATGTGTACATATTCTTAAACTTTTGTTTGATTTTTTCCTTTTAATTTATCTCATGTCTGTGCAATCTTTCAACCAGCCAGAGGAACTAAGAAGAGTAGAGGAAAATTTCTTCTCCCTGACAACCACTTAGATTATTCTAGCCTCCTTCACTTGTTTATCTGTTAATTCCCAATCTAATAGTAGGTTTCACCATTCACTATCCATATATATATTATTTAATTCCAGTATACAAGTATAGCAGTATTGAGATTATTAACTTGTACTCTCATGGGAAGAAGCTTTATAACCAAAATTCAGTACTTACATATAGTTCCTTTTGCTTTTTTCTAAGCAGTCAACTTGATTTCTAACTTACTTAGGTCAGCAACATTTTCCCCCACTCCCTTCAATGAGATCATTTAATGCATTTGTAATAGATTTTGATTCTTTTGTCACAATTATGTCAAATTATGGCAGATCTATTGAAAAATAAATTTAGTTTTTTGTAATGAAGAGTTGATTTTTAAGTAGCTTCATACAAACTACTGAGTAATAACTGAGAGTTGCCTTGTCAATTTCTTGTTCTTATTCTAAATTTTTTGTAGATGCTCATTTAATGTGGTTAATATTATATATCCCTAAGCTTGTTTTTAGTATTAATCTACTAAATGATAAAGTATGATTTAACTTATAGAATAATTTTATCTTCTAATTTGTCCTTTATTATATGCAATATAAGAAGTCAGGCAGCCCTAAAGTCTAGGCTATTAAGGAAATTGTGATGTGGTAGAAATAAATCCTAGAAAATTGACCCAGTGAAATTAACCTTTAGTTCTCCCAGGTTTACACCAGTCACCACAGATTGTACTGGGGTTGTTATGTGCTGAGTCAAGACTCCAGGATAGTGGAGAGGACAGTATTATCAATATCTGAGTGCTTTTTGTGGAGTTTTGAGGGCAACTAAACTTGCCTTTCCATTCTGCTGAGTATCTGGTTCTGGTGACTTTCTGTAAAATGTAGAGGTACCTTTTATTTGCATTAAAGTAACTCATTTCTTTTCACTTTAATAGTATTTCTCAGTTAATCACATCACTGTCAGGTCATAATAACAACCATGTATTTTATTATGTGGCTTCAATCCTAACACTTCATTTTTTTTTAAAAAAATATTTCCCTCTCATTCTTAGAGTTACTTTTTATTCTTTTCACAGTTCAGTCATAGCTTATTTTCATCTGTAATCTTACTCCTCTCTCTATGCATGTAGCCATGGAAACCATCACAGAATGCCTGTGTTTTACAAATCGTGGTATAAATTACAGGCCATTACAATTGGTATGTTACTGTTCTAGTAAGAGTGCTGCATTTCCACCTATGAAAAGGGTTATGACTGCTATTAATTCTAAGAGGATTTGCAGTGGTTTGCTGTGGGAGGAGGTCAGGAACACTTTGGTCTTCTCTTCAATCAGTGTCACAATGAGATAAGTTATTACTGGATGGTTTTAATAGCTGCTTTTAAGTTTACTGTGAATGACTATGTTCCTAATTAAGGTTCTTGATTCTGTTTTAATTTTTCATTAAATATTAAACCTCACAAACTCCCTTTAGAAATGCAGTTCCACATATTTGTGAAACATTTACTTTGTGCTGGGCACAATGCCAGGTGTTACAGGCAGTGATCTCAAAGAGTAATGGAGAGAATGAAACAAATATGCAAATCAGCATAATACAGAGCAGAGTACAGGGTATTAATCTGTCAGGGACCAATAGGAAAATAGAAAACACTAAAATAGAAAATGTATTTAAGACAGAGGGAATTTAGTGCAGGGAATTGGTTATCTAGCTGATAGAAGGGATTAAGAAGCCAACCAGGGAACAATGAAGTATCCTTGAGATCTGCAAGGACAAAAGTTTCTGCCAGCCATGTGCTTCAGGAGCAAAAGTAAGAGGGAGTGTAGCTGGAGCTCAGAGACTCAGGTCATTGGGTCACTGACTGTAAGATGTAATCATGGAGAGCTTGTCTGACAGGTGCTACAACCACAGGAAGGGCACAGCAGCTGTCAGAGACACCTGCAGCATAAAAGGAGAGGGCAAACTTCTGGCTTCTCTCTTCCTGAGCCCCGGTTCTCACCATTGCTTTCAACTGGCCAATCCCAGCTGAGTGTCTTCTGTCAGGAGCTTGGTAAATGCAGACTGCCAGGATCAGCTCTCATTAGGACACTGCGACAGCAAGAGAAGGGCAAGGAATGGATCTGAGGAAACAGACCCAGGCCTGATAGTGAGTGGTACTGAAGGTTTAACATGAGGATGGCTGAGATGAGATTACTGCAGAGTTCCTCTCACAGATGAAAACTGGCTTTATTCTCTGTTTGAACAGCATCATCAACTGACTGCTGAATTTCTACTTCATTAGAAAGGCAAATTTTGAAAATAGATAATCAACTGTTGTGAAGTGTCGGCCTGTATATTTGGTCTCTGTTCCTTTCTGCTGACGTCTTTCCCACCTTCAATTCTTTACTCCTTTGCTTAAAACAAAACAGAACAAGACAAAGCAATGCTTTAAGTGCCTCCCACACTCCAACAATTTCTTTAAGCTGGCAAAAGATTATTTGCAATATCAAGGGCTGCTTTTCTTCAAAACAAAAGGAAAATTATAAAAAACTCACACACACAAATCAGATAACCCAGAGCTTCTCAACCCAAGGTAATTCATATCTTTCCATGCTTAGGCAAGTTATTTTGCATTGTATAGGAATACTTTATTTTTACATTAAAGAATATGCTAAACTATATAATGTAAGGTTGGTTGTATTAATGCATATACAGATAGCTAAGTCTATGAGGACAGAAGCAAACAATTTGTTAAAATATTTTTCGGAAAGATAGTCACACATACCCAATACATACTCAAATATGAACACTGTACATTTAGATGATAGGACAAGATTTAATATTTTGGGGAGGCCAGAGTCACCACTAGATTTCTTAAAATTCCATGTATTATTATACAATAAAAATATTAAGTGAATCTTGGGTCTGTTTGATACTTAATTTTTTCTACTTTTTGTTCTTTCATTTTTTCTTTTCTATTTGCTAAAAACATAGATACATCCCATGGTTTCTATTTAGCTATTTACTTTGTACTTCCTATCCATGCTGTTTTCAGAGGTTTCATCCTCTGCTGTGGATTCCATTATCACATTTGTGCAGATATTTTTCCAAACATACGTTTTTAGTTCTGAATTCACTCCTTTGTTTCTGCGGAGTATCTCCAGTTAAGTGCTGCCATCTCACTGTTTGCTTGTTCTGCTGTCGTTTCAAACAAAACACTTCAGTATCAGTAAGGGTCCAGACAGAAAACAGATGGCTTATTCAAAGGGTTAGTTGAAGAGATTTAATGTGTAGACTATTTGCAGAGATGTGGGCAGGAATAAGGTAATCAATACAGGATGGTGAACCGTCCAGGGATTAGCAATATTAAGAAACTTGGAATGTCCAGGGAGGGAAGAGAGTGGTTATCAGAATCTGGAGAGAACTGATGCTATGAAAGAAAGCCTTCCTGAGAAATGCTGTGGCCATGAGTAGAGGAGTGCAGCCACTGCTAAAACTGCAGTCCAACTTGGAGGGAGCAGGGAAAACTATATACCTGGGTTCTATTTCCTCCCACCCTCCTATTTCCTGGGTTTCTCATTCCTGGGTTTCTCAGACTTAACAGGAATCCAGAGGATGCAGGAACATAAATGATGCATACCCTGCAAGTCAATCTCCTCCTGGAGCAGAGAGCAGAACTGGAGGCACAGATGGGAGAATAGCAACCTAAAATCTAAAACCTAACTCCTTCTCTTTCCCAAATCAGCTTCCTTTCTAAATTTATTAGTTTTACTCATGTTTCATGTTTCAAGTCACACTTTTCAGAGATAATCTTGCATGGCAACTTCTAAGAATACCTATCTGGTTTCCTTCTGTCTAGGTCTCTAGTGGTGAGGATGAAATCTTGGAAATCACAAACATTAGATAGATGAATGAAATCTAGAGAGAAGCTATATTGGATCATCAAATGCTATAGAGAGTCAAATCAAACAAAGTCTGAAGAGTGTTTCTTGCTTGTCTGTTTCCTGTTGATTGGGGTATAGAGCATCTGGTGAGCTGATGGCACATAGGATTCAAGGAACTGAGCTGAAACAGACTAAATAGAAGAAGGCAATTAAAGGGTGCATATGAATGAAGCCAGCAGTTATGATTATAGAAGTGATACAAAGCTTTAGCTGAGGGGACATTGTGAATTTTTTCATAGGAAACAAAGCAGATATAGAAAATAGGGAACAAAGCAGGTTGAAGTGATGTGATTTGGACATAGAAAGTGGGTACAGCACCTAATACATCACCGAAAGCGATTTTTTAAAATAGCAAAACGCAATTATGACACCATCAATGTGTGGCTTTCGAACTTACCCGTACCCTTAAAGTGCTTGAGCATCCTTCTGTATCTCCCTTGGGCAACTACTTGCACAACTATTATCAAACTTTGCCATTTTCTTCAGATTCCCTATTCCATCCCCAAACCTCATACATACAACAAAAGCAGACTCTCAATTTAGAATTCATTCAACTCTGTCTCTTTTACCTAAAAGCCCATCCAAATCTTTTCTTGTATTCTTTCCCCCTTTTTTCCCTATTCTGTTCTTCCTTCATGGGCACCTGTGAGCTCATTTCTTATTGTTTTTCTGATATCTTGATCCACAAATTGGAAATTTTCTCTGCTTTAATTGTCAGCATTTCCATTTCTACTAGCTTCTTTTTATTGGCCTGTAACTATGTTCCTACTAGCTTCTTCTTATTGGCCTATAACTATGTTCAAATATCATCTGTATTAAAAAAGATTTTAATATCTTTCTTGAGCTATCATTGTATATATCTTCTTTAGCTATCATTTTATATCATTTCCTCTACCTCCAGTCTTCTTGAAAAAATATACTGTATTCATTGTCTCCAATTTGTCACCTCAAAGCCATCCCTTCATCTACCCTGATTTGGCAACAATTACTTCAGTTAATATGTTCTGTTGAAAATCATGATGGAACTTTGGTCTGTAACTTTAACCAGCACAGTATTCTCATGGCACTCCACCCAAAGCCTTGAATGTATAACTGGCTAACTCTCCTTTTCTTCATAGCCTATCTTCCTTCATTAAACAATATTTTTAATATCAAGAATACATAAGAATGTGGGGGTTTCTGTAATAGTGCTTCAGTATCTACATATTGAACTGATGAATGAAGAGATGACAATTTGTAGAAGGGGTTTGAAAAAGAATGAGGCTGTGGGGAGTTTAAGGTACTGATGGAAATATAGTTAACTTTATCAGCCATGGGGTTCCAGGCTGGCTAGGGAAGGAGATGAGAACAAGGGGGCACTGGAAAAAGTTGAAGAAAACAGTTGTATGAAAGGGATAGAGAGTGAGGAATTGGTCTGGATGTGGTCAAAGAGTTCATGTAAATGATGTACTGACATAGAAGATTTTGGAAACAGAGAGGGATATTGTAGGTTTACATATTTACCAAGAAGCAGTTCTGGGTGATGGTAAATTCTAGACTGTCAGAGGATTTGGTAGAGGTTGAGGTGAAGAGTTTTAGTTAGAAATGCTGAAAAAATTGTGAGATTTTTGTGTTTGGGTGTTGAATGGGTAGAACATGAAGACTTTGACAATTCCATGAAACTATTAGTCTTTAGTGATGAGAGAAACAAAGATGAGAAAAATTGAGCAACTGTAATTGAGCCACTGGTGGAGGGGAATGATTTGACAAAAGTTGAGGCATTCATGACAAACCTTCTCTCTTGCTACCAATTCACAATAATTCTTCATTCTTAACTCCTTTTTCACTTACATTTATTGCAGCACAGTTCTTTTGTATAGATGTCTCATAAAGCCTACCCAAAAGCTATATGCACTTATTCTCATATTTGCAGTTTCTTTCATGTGTGCCTATAATTTAGTCTTACAAATAGATGGTAATATTTTATTTGTGTGAGAAATTTGTATATTATGATTTTCTTAAACTCTAAGTATATGCCTAGGAATGTCTTGATCACTGTGTTTTTCTTTAAATATTTGTTGACTAGTTCATTAGAGATCACATTCTTAAATTTACTTAATCCACCACAAAAACTTAAAATGGTTTATCTTTGAATAGTACATTCTTGATTATTTAGAAAATATATTTATGACAAAATATTTACTTGGGAGCACTGACATCTTCTTTAACAAATTTAAATTATTTTTATCAGCGATGCTAGTTAAAATTTTTCTCTAGTAATCTATTAATTGGTACATATTGGTGAGTTAAAATAGTTTTAAATTTTACCTTCACAGTTTTTTGAATTATTATTGAATTTTGATAAGAATTATTTTTGGCTGTGATAATCATGAATCTTTGAGAAAGAAACAGCTGCAGATGTTGGAGGATGGAGGGAATGTTTAAGAGTATATTCTGTTTCCTTTCTGAGACAAAAGGGAGAGAAATCTGTTAGCTCAGCAGGGGAAGGTTGTTTCACAACTTGAAAAAGCCTTTGATTTTCTTTTTTATTTGTTTTTTATTTGGGAAACAGCTGAAAGGCTGTACCAGCAGAATTTGTGGAACCAGAGAAAGTCAAGTTTTTAAAGACAGACTAGAAACTCAACCAGGTTGGAGCCAGGCACAAGGATGTTTCCAGCAGAGCAATCTGTGTACACACGCGGAAAATCCAGACCCCTCATTGGGCTGTTCTAAGATTCTTCATCCCAGGAAGCTCTGCAAAGGAGAGATTATAGTCTTATAATATATTGCATTTGATTTTGAACCCAAAAGTCCCTCAAGCTTAAAAAAAAAAAGACATTTGACAAAGTATATACATGCAGTATTCTCTTTTGTCCAGTATTTAAAGATATTAAAGCGTAAATGAGCCCACTTCTGCACTAACTCCATTTCCATTTTATTTTTTAAGTGCTTTGTTTTGAGTATGTGCAAAATAAAGACTGATTTTTGAATCCTTAGGGAGAAAATTGCTTCAAAAAGCCCATTCCATTCTTCAAGACTATTATTACAGACCCAAACATTAAAATGCCAGAGAGCTGGTGGAACAATAAAGTAAAGGTCAGTCGGCATGATACTAACTTAGTCAAAGAAAGTACTTTCCAGGTGTAAGCATTTCTGCTTTTTCTAAAATATGAAAATGGCAAAGAAAACAATTCATTCACATGTGGTTCATTTGATTTTCTCTGAGAAAGTATTTTATTTTTGCTGCCTGGACTAGGAAACCTGGAAAAAAAATCACTATGAGCTGCCATTTGCATTTCATAGGTTGGCTGATTGATTGACTAATAGCCACATCATACTCTGTAGGAGGGAGAATGAGGGGAATGAGGGGAAAAAAGAAAACTCTAAGTGTGCCTCTGTGTCTATATATCTGTGTGCACAAGCACATGCTTGTGCATGAAAAGATCAAAGGATAGCTTTGGAAAATAAGGAATGGGCTCTGTTAGTAAGAGATTATGAGATTATCTGTGTCTGGACTTTTTTGATCCTTTTGAATTATTTAATAGTTAAAAAAAAAACCTGTTTTGTTTCTGAAGCACAGAACTGTAGTTGTTATGCGCAAAACATGGTGTTGTTAGGAATTCAGACCGGAGGTTTAAAAAAATCTCTCAAACCGACCTGACTATATTAAGATGACTAAATACTGCATTTTAAATGAAAACATTGAGCATAACTTTTCACTTATTCATACTACAAATATTCATTAAACAGCTGCTATGTGCTTGGTAATGTGCTGTGTACTGAGGATAGAGTTGAGGAAGCAAATTCTGTTTTCATATTACTTGCAAGTCGTGTTTTCTGTAACTGCTTAGAGATTTTGGCAAGGTACTTTGGGGAGCAGGCCAAAGGTCATGAAAAGCTTAATTCCCTAGGATGGTGGTGTTGCTGAAACTTGGCCTCTGTCCCTTGTGCCAAATAGAAACACACAGAGAGAGTTTTGGGTGGAGGAGAAAAAAATTAGCTTTTATTGCTTTGCCAGGCAAAGGAAGCCTCGGCAGGCTAATACCTTAAAGTCTGTGCCCTCGTTTGGGGAAGAATTGCAGGGAGTTTTATAGTTTAAAAGGAGAAAAACAGGGTTTCAGATAAGAATCAGGGTTGGGGTAAACATACATTTTTCCTTCTTTGGGGGAATCTTAATAATTGAACCTGGCATCAGGAGATCTCGGAGTGATGCTGGTAGTGGTCTTCTGGGTTATTGCCTAGAATAACAGTGCTTGTACAAAGGGCATATTGATCAGAAATTATAACAAACTGGGAAGTTGCTGAGGAACATCATATGCTAATAATATAATTCATAGGCAATTGTCTTTAGGGTGCCTCATCTTTAGCTTACAGGTCATTGTGTTTAGGGTGCAATCAAACATGGGAGAAGTACAAAGAAGGGTTCCAAACTGTTCAATTTTAAAGTATCATTTCTAAAAGAAGCATAAGAAATGTTAACTTTTCTCTTAGGTGTATAAGATTTCTAGGTCATTATGTGTATCCCTTGAGAGGGAACCAGGATTCTGCCCCAAAGCTATACTATTGTTGTTTGACTGTTCTTTCCTTGTCTTTGGATCCCCTCCCTTCCCTGATCAGCAGCTGTCTGAATCTGCCCCTTGAAACTCAGGGAAGGCCTTCGAGGCTGATTGAGGCCTATTTCCTAAAAACAAGAAATGGGGGACACAGAAAGGCTTTTGTTCCCAGAAGCCCCACAGGGCCCTGCTTGGTTTTGGGAGTGGTGGCTAGAACGTAAGGCAGAGCCCAGAAGACAAGCACTGTTGGAAATGGAGGAGTCTAACACACATGGTGAGAGATTTGGAAAGAGAAAGCATGGATTCATGCAATCTTACTTTTTCCCCTTTCAAAACCTCTTTGTCTTTGCCTCTCTCAAAGCAATGCATTTACTTGTAATACTGAAACATATTTCATTTTCCAAAAGAAAAGTGAAATATGAAAAGAATTCCAATTAAGATGTTTACAATTGAATCTGACACCATCAAAATAATACATTCAGTACATAGGCTTCAGGAAAACATTGTAAATTGGCTATTTCTTTTGGTGTCTGAGGATTGTCCACAGTTCAGTTATTGGTTCAGTGAAATGCATTTGCCTTGAAATTCATAAATATAAGAGGCAGACATAGTTGAGCTATTCTTTATCAAAACATGTAACTGATACTAGGCTTCTGTTTATTTAAATATAATATTTTATTTACATATTTTAACACTTATTTTATACTATTTCACTTTAATAAGAACTTCATAGACCAATGTGTTAACTTGTCTGAGTTTTTTGAGCTTCGAGCAGGCAATACTGACTTTAGTGGACATACAGCTTCTTTGTTACTTGTCATTGTCCCATAATGGCTTGATTATGAGTTTTATGGACTATTTCTTTGATTGGTACATTTTTTAAAATTTTTTTTTTCTTTTTAGGGCTGCATCTGTGGCATATGGAGGTTCACAGGCTAGGAGTTGAATCAGAGCTACAGCTGCCGGCCGACACCACAGCCACAGCAACTCGGGATCCAAGCCCACATATGTCACCTGCGCCACAGCTCACAGCAATGCCAGATCCTTAACCCACTGAGTGAGGCCAGGGATTGAACCCGCATTCTCATGGCTACCAGTCAGGTTTGTTACCGCAGACTCATGAGGGGAACTCCTGATTGGTACCCGTTGGTTTCAGCAATATTTATATGCTGGTATGTGTGCATGGTCATGTGTGTGTGTGTGTGTGTGTGTGTGTTTGCACTTGGTTTTTTGTTTTGTTTTGTTTTGCTTTCACTTTTCCTCCAAGGGCCAATTTAAAAAATTACTTCGGCAGAAAGCTGTATTAGGAAGGTAATTAACGAAAAGTGATATTTCAAGCTATTCCCTATAATAGACCAAGGAATCTCAGTCTGATTTTCAGAGAAATCTAGGTAACCGACCTTTGCTTTCTGTCCTCATTCTGAATGTCGAAACATCCTTAGATAAAACTTTGTTAGCAAAGAAAGTCTAATGGAGAAATATGCTTATTTCTAAGAGAGTATCAAATTCTCTGTTCTCCGGTATCATGCAGTATATCATGATTTGTGAGGATCACCTGGCCTAGATGAGGGGACCCCTCGACACATCAACATCCACAGATAGCACACGTGCATTTGATCTCATTGTATGTACATATGACCCAGGGGAACAGTTCAATTTTCAGAAGGCTCATTTTTACAGTGATCATGTTATACATTGTTGAAGTAGGATACTTTTGAGAGACAAGTGAGGACTAGTAACAACCATGCAGGGATAACAGGTGTAAACCAGGACTGTTTTGTGTGAACTACACTATTCAGTTATTAGACTTGGATATAATACTCATTCACTCACTCACATGTATCCTTCTTAGCTGTATATTCACTTGTAAGCATTTGGGGGTGCAAATGCTTGCATCTCTGCCTTTCTTGAAAAATGTTGCTGATTTATTATTTTTACATCGTTACTGTGATACCTTATATCTATATTCTTTAGTGAGTAAACCTTGTCTGTATCTGCTTTTTTTGTTGTTGATATTTCTCAAAACAGGAGTTTTACAGATACAACATCCATGTGTTGCATATAAATACAAAGAATTCTGAACTTGGACACATGCTTCTTTTAAAAAAATTTTTTTTAGTGGCTGTACCCACTGCATATGGAAGTTCCCAGTCCAGGGATTGAATCCAAGCAACAGATATGACCTGTGCTGTGGCTGTGGCAATGCTGGATCCTTTAACCCACTGACCCGGGCTGAGAATCCAACCCACACCACCTCAGTGGCCCACTGCAGTTGGATTCTTACCCACTATGCCAGGGCAGGAACTCCTGATCTTCGGCAAATGCTTTATCTCTCTCTGGCCGAGTTCATTTGTATGTGAAATTGAATAATAATAGCATTGATCTTAGGTCTATTATAATATTTATTTATATGTAAGATATGTAAGTACATTAACTATGCTTAGAGTTCTTATGATAATTAATAGAGTTAATATATTTAAAGAACTTTGAACCATGTCTATCATGTACAATGCTTGAAATAATAATAGAAACAATTATTCCTATCCAGTGCCTCATTTCATTGTCTCACCCACAGTCCTAGACTCTGCGTTCTTTCACTGGATCTACTAAGGAGGCCTTGTCTATAAATGGTGCTTGTTTGTTCATAGCCTCAGATCTTCTCAGTTATAATAACATTGTACTGAATGTATCATTTTCTACCTCATTAGATTCATTATCATTGGGATGTGCTGTTAACTTCCTCATGTGGCTCAGCTTCACAAAGGGTACAACCTTGGGGAAGCTAGCAAGAAAACACCCAGATTAATTAGAGTGACCTACTATTTGTCTCTGCAACTAATGGTCCTATCACCCTTCTTCTCATCTCTTTCTAAGGGACACAAAGAGAAAGAAAACTGTGTCTCTGTACTTGCTGGAGTGCCAACAGCAACACCTGATGCACTGTAAGTATTCATCATATGTTTATTGCATTAAATTGCATTTGTAAACTTTGCTGAATTTTAGAAGTATACCTAACAAATTCCCACAATATTTTCCTTTGACTAGAGGTAATTACATGGTTTGTAATCATATAATGACAATTTTGATGTTGTTGACAGATGACCTGTGGCAGTGTATTGTTAGTGAAATTAATACCAGATATCTTTGTATACTGGCTTCACTTTTTTCTTTTGTCAGTGATAAAATGAGCTTAAGCCAAAAATTTCAGTGAGATTTTTAACCACAGAATTTATACTCCCAGAGTCTTCACATAGTAACATTTAATGCTAAATGCAATTGGGATAAGATAACTTTAATATTTGTGGGGTAATGTTTGGTTTTATATGAAGTTAGAAATTTACAACTTCCATCAATGAAAAAGGTTAAGTGATCATTTACTATATGTTAGACAGCAAGCTGAACATTGCTGGAATAAAAAAGACAACATGTGGGCCTAACTATTGGTGTAATAAGTTTTAAGATGTCCATTAAACATACAAGTGGAGATGGAAGATGTCAAGTGGGCAGCTAGGTCAATAAGCCCAGACAGAGGTCAGGTGTGAAGTCCAGGCTTAGGCCACAGGTTTGAAAGTGTTGGCTTACAGATGATATTTAGAGCCTTCAGACCTGATGAACTTGTCAGGGGAGAGAGTCTTCATTACAAATGAAAATAACATCTAGGCCCGAGCTCTGGGATGCTGCAAGGTTGGGATACAGAATTCTATCATGGTCCAAGGTGGGAGACATCCTGCCAATGTCATTCATGTGATGTCTCAAGGCAGTTGAATTAAATTTGAAAGCATAATGTTATATTGCCTGTAATTTAAGACATGTTAACAGACATAGTAAAAAAAAATGCATCTATTATTTGGTTTTGAGCTGTACTCAAGCGTGGTTAGTTGCTTGTGAACTGCAATGATCAGGAATTTGAAAGACTCATAAAAAGCTTGCACTACAAAAGTAATTCAGCTGTCTAAATTTTCCATCAGCCCCTCAGGGTGTGCTCTGTAGCTAATGGAGAACAAAATTTTGCCATTACTGAACTTTTGCTAGTGAAATAAATACTGCTCAAGGTATGTGGATTCACTAAAAATATATAATCCTATTCTTTACGAATCAGATAAAGTAATTGAGTGATTTCCAGTAGCCTATATCCTTCAGAAACATACCCTAAGTGTAAGATTTCCATTTCATCTCATCTGTTCAGAGACTTTTGGAGGATTCCCTCATCTGACACTTGGCTAGTAGGTTTGACGAATTTTGCTGCTAGAATTATTGCTGCAACTGCCTTGACCAGATTTTCATGTTGATACATTTTAGAGCACTTAAAGGGATAGAGATCTGAGACTGCAGCAAATTATTGAGTGTAACATTTTGTGTTTGCTTGTTGAGAAATACTTGTATAGGTAGCAGAATATAATCAGATGTTATCTTTTGTCAGATACTGGGTTTCATTATCATATACAACATAGTAGTAGGGTGTGTGTGTGTGTATGTGATGTGATGTGTGTGTGTGTGTGTGTGTGTGGCCTTACCCACATTTGACTATTGAAGACTATACTGATTTCTATTACATCGATTACTAATTCTGGTAATAGTTTGTAATTTTTGTAGGTTAGTTTGAAATATGACATTAGGTGAACATCCAGTGTGATAGATTCAACTCTATTATAGTAGTTTATAAGGGGAATGAAACACCCAAAATACCTATGTGTATAGAGATGGGGAAATATAATCCAAAACAAAATCTTCTAACTCAGAAATCCCTTCCACAAAGGTGGTAGAGAAAGAAAACACTTTTATTATTGAATAAGCAAAATTAAACCGAATGTGATGCATATCACAAGCAATTGGCAAGTAGATATGATCCATTATATACATCTTCTCAAGATAAGCAATCATTAGTCTTCAAGTAAGAGGACTTCATGATACCATTTGTCACATATAGTTCATCCTAACTTTACATGGTAATTGGTGTGTTAGCTCATTGGCTTTATCAAGAGGCAAAGCAAACATTTCTTTTGACAGGAAAGAATTTTGCGACTTAGAGCAAGGTATCCACTGAAGTTAGGTTCCTACTGTCTCACAGAAACTGGGAGACAGGGGTGCTATCTCATTTGACATTTACATTTCAAAAAGATGGCTCCCAGTCCTTGAAAAAGACTTTCCAAGGTCAACAAAAGGACTATTTGGTTTTCAAAAGAATAAGAGGAGTTGAAGAAAGTACTTAAAAGTACACATAAATGCTCAAAGAAAAAGGAGGGGAGGAAAATCTGCTTCCTTTAATTTGAACATGGAGAATTAAGCCTTTTAAAAAATTTTTTTATTATAGTTGATTTACAATGTTCTGTCAATTTCTTCTGCATAGCAAAGTGACCCAGTCATACATACACTTATATACATTCTTTTTCTCACTTTATCCTCCATCGTGTTCCACCACAAGTGACTAGATATAGTTCCCTGTGCTATATAGCAGGATCTTATTGCTTATCCACTCCAAATACAATAGTTTGCATGTACTAACCCCAAACTCCCAGTCCATCACACTCCCTCCCCCTCCCCCTTGGCAACCACCAGTCTGTTCTTTATGTCCATGATAGGACATAGATCGGTTCCATAGATAGGTTCGTTTTTTCTTTGTATTTGTCCTGTTATAATAGAAAGAAATAGGACTTTATTTGGAAAGCATTTAAGTGCCAAATATTTCAGAAGGCTGGTTACCGAGGAATAGGGCTTATGAAGGACTGCATGGGGGAGGTGAATGCGAGGCACTGAATGCAGATTGGTTAGGATTTTAGAAACATGTAAATTAGAGTGAGACCTTTTCTCTAATGAATACAGCTGATCTTGCTCTCCTACTGGGAGAAGTGGGCGTGTCTACAGGCAGTTTCCCGGTGTTCTAAGCTCTGGCAGGGACCCCTGGGTGGAGGAAGAATATCAGTTCCAAGCCTAAGGGGAAGTGTTGTGTGGATAAGCTAGAGAAGCAAGAGCCAAGTTCAATATGAAACCATATGAAAGAAATTAGCCAGGAATACTAAGTAGGGAATCATAAATAAGAGATTAAGGACTGGGAGATTTCCTGGAGACATGTTAGCATGTCAGCTCTGTTTAGAAATGCTGAGGCAGGATGGGCATAAATTGTATAGCCACATAGTTATGTACATTCTATGGGCCCAAGAAAATAAATTTAGTTTGGATAAAATTTTGTTTGCTTTACCTCATTATGGAAATCTTTTAGGGGGTTTACACAGAGTAAACAACTAATAAATTACAGATAATAAAGAACATGTTAGAAAATAGAAATAGACATTTTTTAAATGATTAGGGAGAAAGAAATATTTAGAGCATGGTGGAAATGTATATTGATATAATTGATCTACAGGTTTGTCTAAGCAACGTAACAGGCATGATAATAATTAAAGAGAATATGGTCATTTATAAAACTCTTCTGTTGGAGTTCCCATTGTGGCTCAGCGGAAATGAATCTGACTAGGAACCATGAGGGTTGTGGGTTTGATCCTTGGCCTTGCTCAGTGGGTTAAGGATCCGGCATTGCCGTGAGCTGTGGTATAGGTCACAGATGCAGCTCTGATCTGGTGTTGCTGTGGCTCTGGTGTAGGCCGGCAACTGTAGCTTCAATTGGACCCCTAGCCTGGCAACCTCCATATGCTGCAGGTACAGCCCTAAAAAGCAAAACAAAACAAAACAACAAAAAAAGGAAAACTCTTCTGTTAAAACAAAGAAAACCTCTCAGAGGAAGCAAAACTTTACCACAAAGTTTAAAAGAGATTACAAGCAGTTTTTTAGAAAAGATCTAAATAATGTCCTCAACAATGTTCAGACAGCTAAAGCAGTGAAAAGCAGTCCAGTGAATAATTTTTATAGGTTTATGTGAAATGTGCACAAATTGAAAAGATTAGAAAGATAGATTATGATTTGATCATAGAGGGCTATGATTAACAGGATAAGCAAAGTTTTTGAACTTTATGTAATTGGCAATAGGAAGCTATGTAAAGTTTTTGAGTAGAGTGAATGATGTGATATCGTCAGTGGGAAGAGAAATGAAGCATTGTGTTCAGAATATATTGAGGACAAAATGGAAAGCAAGGGCTTTTTAAAGGACTATGCTATTACTATCTAGGTATGAGATGATAAAATATATTAAGAATGGGAAAAAAAGGAAAAATGTAAGATATGGTTGAAAAAAAATCCACAGAATTTGGTTGTCTATTCAATATGGAAAGGGAAGTTTTTGTAAAGTAATCTATTATAGTTTTGAACAGGGAGAGTATGTTAATAATCACTCAAATCAGAGGGAATAAGGAACAGAAGAGAAAGAATAGATTCTATGGAGGAGATAATATGCGTTTTGGATATAATTTTGAATTGTTGGTTGGTAACACCAAGGCAGAGATGATCACTTAAGAAGTTGGGGACAATAGAAAACCCTAAGGACTCAACCCCAAAACTACTTGAACTGATTAACAAGTTCAGCAAAGTAGCAGGATTTAAGATTAACATTCAGAAATCAGTTGCATTTCTATATACTACCAATGAAATACTAGAAAAGGAATACAAAAATACAATACCTTTTAAAATTGCACCCCCAAAAAATCAAATACCTCGGAATACACCTGACCAAGGAGGTAATGGACTTATATGCCGAGAACTATAAAACATTAATCAAGGAAATTAAAGAAGATGCAAAGAAATGGAAAGATATTACATGTTCATGGATTGGAAAAATCAATATTGTAAAAATGGCCATACTACCCAAAGCAATCTACAGATTCAATGCAATCCCTATCAAATGACCCAGGACATGTTTCACAGAACTAGAACAAACAATCCAAACATTTATATGGAACCACAAAAGACCCAGAATTGCCAAAGCAATCCTGAGAAACAAACACCAAGCAGGAGGCATAACTCTCCCAGACTTCAAGAAATATTACAAAGCCACAGTCATCAAAACAGTGTGGTACTGGTATCAAAACAGACAGACAGACCAATGGAACAGAATAGAGAACCCAGAAATAAACCCTGACACCTATGGTCAATTAATCTTTGACAAAGGAGGAAAGAGCAAAAAATGGGAAAAAGAAAGTCTATTTGGGAAGAATTGCTGGGAAAACAGGACAGCTGCATGCAAAGCAATGAAACTAGAACACACCCTCACACCATGCACACAAATAAACTCAAAATGACTTAAAGACTTAAATATAAGACAAGACACCATCAAACTCCTAGAAGAGAACATAGGCAAAATATTCTCTGACATCAACCTCATGAATATTTTCTCATGTCATTCTCCCAATGCAACAGAAATAAGAGCAAAAATAAACTATTGAGACCTAATCAAACTGACAAGCTTTTGCACAGCAAAGGAAACCAAAAAGAAAATCATGGACTTGGAGAAGAGACTTGTGGCTGCCTGATGGGAGGGGGAGGGAGTGGGAGGGATCGGGAGCTTGGGCTTATCAGACACAACTTAGAATAGATTTCCAAGGAGATCCTGCTGAATAGCATTGAGAACTTTGTCTAGATACTCATGTTGCAACAGAAGAAAGGGCGGGAGAAAAAATGTAATTGTAATGTATACATGTAAGGATAACCTGACCCCCTTGCTGTACAGTGGGAAAATAAAAGAAAATATTAAAAAAAAAAAGACAACTTACAGAATGGAGAAAAATACTTTCAAACGATGCAACGGGCAAGGGCTTAATCTCTAGGATATACAAGCAACTTCTACAACTCAACAGCAAAAAAGTCAACCACCCAATGGAAAAATGGGCAAAGGACCTGAATAGACTGTTCTCCCAGGAAGATATACAGCACATGAAAAAATGCTCAACATTCCTGATTATAGAAATGCAAATCAAAACTACCATGAGATACCATCTCACACCAATAAGAATGGCCATCATTAATAAGTCCACAAATAACAAGTGCTGGAGGGGGTGAGGAGAAAAGGGAACCCTCTTGCACTATTGGTGGGAAGGTAAACTGGTACAGCCACTATGGAGAACAGTATGGAGGTACCTTAGAAATCTGTACATAGAACTACCATAAGACCCAGCAATCCCACTCTTGGGCATATATCTGGATAAAACTTTCCTTAAAAAAGACACATGCACCCACATGTTCATTGCAGTTCTATTCACAATAGCCAAGAGTTGGAAACAATCCAAATGTCCATCGACAGATGATTGGATTAGGAAGATGTGGTATATACACACAATAGAATACTACTCAGCTGTAAAAAAGAATGACGTAATGCCATTTACAGCAACATGGATGGAACTGGAGACTCTCATCCTGAGTGAAGTAAGTCAGAATGAGAAAGACAAATACCATATGCTATCATTTATATCTGGAATCTAATATAAGGCACAAATGAACCTTTCCACAGAAAAGAAAATCATAGACTTGGAGAATAGACTTGTGGCTGCCCAGGGGGAGAGGGAGGGACTGGGAGGGATTGGGAGCTTGGGGTAAATGGATGCAAACTATTGCTCCTGGAATGGATTTACAATGAGATCCTGCTGAGTAGCATTGAGAGCTATGTCTAGATACTTACATTGCAACACAACAATGGGAGGAAAAATGATGTGTACATGTATGTGTAACTTGGTCCCCATGCTGTATGGTGGGAAAAAATAAAAAAATTAAAAAACAAAACAACTGGGGACAGACAAAAGCTCAAGACACCAGGGCTGGACATACAGCTGGTCGCATAGTTATCCATATAAAGGTGATAGTGGGAGCTGTTCTCTTAGATGCAGATGCTAAATTCTCTGTAAAGTTTTGGGACTATCAAGTCTGAGAAAAATCACTATTTATTTATTTATTTATTTTAGGGCTGTACTCGCAGCACATGACCCCTTCCCAGGCTAGGGGTCAAATCAGAACTGTAGCCACTGGCCTATGCCACAGCCACAGCAATGCTAGATCTGAGCTGTGTCTGCGACCTACAGTACAGCTTATGGCAACGCCTGATCCTTAACCCACTGACCAAGGTCAGGGATCAAATCTGCATCCTCATGGTTACTAGTCAGAGTCATTACTGCTGAGCCACAATGGGAACTCTCTGAAAATCACAATTTAAATTTGATGTTTAGAGAATGAATTTTTTTCTACAGTTCTCTAAATTATTATACTTATTTGTTATTATGAATAACCACACAGCAGGAATATGAATAAGTGTTTTAGAAAAGAGGAACATGCCTTGTTTCGAAGGAAAGGAAATATATTAATCATTCAGGAATATCGGAATTTTCCTATGAAAACACTGGTGCTTCAGTGTATTTGTAAAATCTTCTCTCTATTGGGATTAAAACATTGAAACTGGAGTTCCCATTATGGCTCAGTGGTAATGAACCCAACTAGTATCCTTGAGAATGCAGGTTCGATCCCTGGCCTTGCTCAGTGGCTTAAGGATCTGGTGTTGTCATGCGCTGTGGTGTAGTTCTCAGGTGCAGCTTGGATCTGGTGTGGCTGTGGCATAGGCTGGTGGCTGCTGCTCCGATTCAACCCTTAGCCTGGAATGTTCCATATGCCTCAGGTGTGGCCCTAAAAATAAAAGATATATAATAGCTACAAAAAATTGAAACAGGAATATCTGTGAGTGATGTCATAGGAGCTCATAGTCTTATCTTGAAAGATTATGACAAAAATACTCTGTCCAATTGTAAATCTATGTTTTTTTTTTTTTCCCAGCAAAGAAAGGGAGTAGAATATTTCTGTTCTAACCACTCTATTGTGTCAGAGAGCATTCAGATAAGGATATTGTTGGACAGAGCAACTGTAGGTGATAAGTGAAGATAACAGCCACCATTTTAAATAGTATATGGAAGGGAAAGACTTTTCTCTATAATTGCAAATGCCGAGACTAACTAAACCAGATTATCCTAGTACTCACTCAAATCAGAGCTCACACAGAGCTCTTTAAAATCTTTCATTAGGTGAAAGGATGTCTTAGGTAATCAACCATCTTCCATTTGCCATTCTTGTTCTCAGGGTCTTTGCCTGGAATGTAGTTTCCACGTCCTGGCCTGAAATTTCTTCTCTGTTCTCATCCTGCCTTTTTCTCTGGGTGTTATCACATCCCATTTGACTGATGCCCATCCTCTTAGGGTTACCAGATACCTATTCATGCCCAGATTCCTGCATACTCTGGAATGGACTTTATTTAAGACTAATAATTTTATGTAAATTGCAATATGGACTTTATTTAAGACTAATAATTTTATGTAAATTGCATCAAGGGCATTGAAGTTATCTTATCACAAGGACTTGATAGACATGAAACCAGGAGGCAAAGTTGCTAGGAGAGAACCAGAAGTTGAAGAAGAGGTAGAGAGAAGGATGAATCTTATATATCTGTATTTTATATAGATCACACATACTGCCATACTATTTTTTAAAATCTGGGCCAAACTGCAGCTGGTTGCTGAACCCCTAAAAAGCTGAGTCCTTAAAGTAGACATAAAATGACAACAGTAACTGCTAGGCTAGTTCCAAATTTTTACTAAGAAGATGGCTGGCTGTGTCGTAGATGTGGCTTGGATCCTGGGTTGCTGTGGCTATGGTTTAGGCTGGCAGGTATAGCTCTAATTCAGCCTTTAGCTTGGGAACTTCCATATGCTGTGGGTGCTGCCCTAAAAAGCAAAATACACACACACACACACACACACACACACACACACATATATATATATATATATTCATAGTGGAAACCTCTCTAGGTCTCAGCATGTGAATACTTGGATTTGGTGCATGTGGTTTGACGATTACATTAGAGTAGACCAAATCAGAGAAGTTAAGGCCCTTGTAAATCTCTTTTAGATAGGCTAGTTTTTATCAGGATATGCTTCATGCCATTAAATGCACATTCAAGTTCTATTAATTGGTCTACCATTCTTTATGTTCATTTTTATTGTTTTTGCCATGAATTCAGTGTTACAGTGACTTATACCTGTCTCAGAAAAAAAAAATTCGGTATTTTCTATTGAAGGAAATTTAATCCTAACACCTATCTTTTGAGGCAGGTGTTGTTAGCATTTGCCTCATCTTATTGAGGAAGAAGCTAAATGAGTATAGTCTTCTATCTGGGAAGTGGTAGAGACAGGATTCAATCTTTGGGCTCTATAACATATTGTCTATGTCTAACTAACAATTAGTTGTTTTTGTTTTTTTTTTTTTGCTGAAATCTTCTTGCATGTTATTTCAAATAAAGCATTAGCTATTAATCTTTCTTCTAAAACAGTAAACATGGCAGATCTTTTCTTTGTACTTAATCTTTTTTGTCATCTGATCTTGCTTCTGTCCAGCTCCCTTTCTACTAAGCTTTGAATTTTTCAATTTATCTGTTTGGCTGTAATTTCCAGTTGCTCAACATTGCTAGAGGAAATCGGCATATGGACGATCCTGACATTAAGTATACTTATAAATTTATTATAATGATATGAAAAACTTTTTCACTATTTCTTTGTTTATTTCACAGTGCTTTTCACCTGGGTAACATGGTGGTAAAGAATTGCTCAGGAGTGCCAGCAAAACAATGGAGCCATGTCGTGTGAATACAGTGCCAAAGCAATTAACTAAAAGCTAAAATGTCAATCATGCCTTTCTTTTTATTCCCAGCCCAAGTCCCCAAACTAGATGGAATGACTTTTTCAATTAATCTATTTGTTGATTTTTCTTTGTATAGGCAGTTCAATAGTCAAATATTATTTTCCTTTTCATATCACTTATTAATTAAAAAATGATTATCGAAGCCAATGCCTAGTTTGTCAGAAACTACATTCTTTCATTTTTCTAGATACGTAATTACCATGAGAAACAAAGCTATCAGATGCAAATTACATTTAATCCCTTTGAGTCCGTACAAGCACATCGGTATTTTACATGTAAGGAAAAGTTCAGACTCAGAAGACAGCTACAAAGATTTTATCTCATCCATTTAGGCAAATGCCCTACCCTTTAAAATTATTTTATGAGTAGGATTTTGGAAAGCCGTGGAATTGTCTTGTTTTTCTGTTCTTAAGGTAATTACTATTAATGCTCTTGCTATAACATGTAATTTTGCTTTTGAGTTAGATCCCAAAAAGATCAAGTAGTAAAGAGGTGCTAAACATTTGTGCAAACCTATTATATAGTAGCTTTTTACAACAAACAGTCCCATAAAATATTCCATCAAGAGACCTTTTAATTAATTAATTAATAATTTTTGGCCACCTCTGGCATTTGGAAGTTTCAGGGCTTGGGATTGAACCTGTACCACAGCAGTGATAATGCCAGATGCTTAACCTGCTGAACCATCAGGGAACACCAAAAGACTTTTTTTTTTTTTTGTCTTTTCTAGGGCTGTACCCGCAGCATATGGAGTTCCCAGGCTAGGGGTCCAATCAGAGCTGTAGTCACCGTCCTATGCCAGAACCACAGCAACACGGGATCCGAGCTGCGTCTGCAACCTACACCACAGCTCATGACAACACCAAATGCTTAACCCACTGAGCGAGGCCAGGGATAGAACCTACAACCTCATGGTTCCTAGTCAGATTCATTAACCACTGAGCCACAATGGGAACTCCCAAATTTCTACTTAAAATGTTAACATCTAAGAATTTTGAAAGCAATATGTAAGTTAGATGATCAGGACATTGCCTTTTTTGTTGGGGAACTCCCCAAAGACCTTTTAAATTAAATATTGTGTGTGTGTGTGTGTGTGTACATGTGAGTGTGTGTGAATATGTGTGTTTTGCCTTATGTGGAAAATTTTTTTGCCAAATCAGATTGACTAACCCAGATTCTCCTGCTTCCTTTGAGCCTGTTTGCCTGTCAGCAGTTCAAAGACAAAAGATACTGAACATCAACCTGACTTGATGAGATGAAATATTAATCCCTGCTGCCTGATCTTGTACTTGAGATCATAATTTTACAAATCACCCCTACATTTGAATAAAGCAGAGTAATATTGAGATTAGAATGTGAAGTTTTTAACTAATAAGTTTAGAATGGTAATGAGTATATGAGACTAAATTATAATTTGTATTATAAAATGGCAGCAGAGATTTTATTATAAACCAATTAATAATAATTATGATAAATATTCTTTTCAACTAAGGTAGTTTGGTTTAAATCAGAAATAATACAGAATGGACCTAGTCTTATGAATAAAGAATAGAATTATATTGTGATTATGAGTAAAATACAGAAATGTATACCACAATTCTTTTCAGCAAGGAGAAAGCATTTGGTTATTTACTTCTATAAATAGCATATTTTGATCGATAATTGCTTTTGGTCCACGATATTGTATGGTACAAAATCTATAATGAATTTAAAATGTAAAGTTTAATTTGAAACCATTCAAAGTGGATGAACAAGTTAAGAGGAATGGCAAAATGCTTTAAAAACATGATAAATATATATATATAATTAATCTGATACTACTTTCTGTGGGTATGTCAAGAAAAAAGCAGTAAACATTTGGTTAAGGAAGAGAGACTGGCTATTAATTTTCTCTTCCAGTTGTTGTGGAACTCTACATAACCCAGAAAGACTGCATAGATTCCCTGCTACATGAAGAGGAAAACACAGGTAATCCTCCTCTAGTGGGTGGTGGTTGATGGCTATCCACCATCTTTGAACATTCTCCTTACAATTTGTTACTTTCTCAGGGAAGTCCCACCTTCTGAAAATGCACCTCCTGAGATGCCCTTGAGGCTAGGGTATAGGTAGCTGAAAGGTGTTTTACAAATCAGATGTGGACTCAGAGATGAGCAGCATTACAAGGTGGCCTTGCATGGGGAAGTAGTTTTCTAACAAGCATTATGGTGAAGGTATACAATTCCCTGGGCAGCAGTAGCAAATGTTTTGGAGTTCAATCCCAGATGTGAGGATTGCTGACTGATGCTGGGATGTTTGAGGCAGAGATGTGCATATGGTGCATCACACACATGTGTAGGGATAATCTCAGAGCCGACCAATCCCCTTAGAGATTCTATGAGCTATTTGATGTCCCTTAATAAAGAGTTTTGCTTTTTTTTTTTTGAATGGAAACTAGCCACATTGGTGGCTAGTTACAACTAAGACTAGAATAGATACTCTTCTCTCAGCCCTACCCACTGCCACTGGAGCTTCCTCTGGAAGTTAATGAATTCCTTTATCATCTTTCAACTCATTCAAATTTTAATTTACTATAGCATGTCTTAGGTCAGAATTCCCACGTATCAGATTCTGAAATGGAGATTACTATTCAGCACTGAGATCAGACTCTTTTCTGATCTGGAGATTAGGATGCAGGATGTTTATTAGTGAGTATTCTGAAGTTTAATATCTGTGAAAGCAAAGGGAAAGGAGCAGGATTGAGCAGAGGGAGATACCAAGCTGAGATGTAGTTTCAAAGAGAGTTCCAGTGAGCTCCATGAAAAGATGTGAGGCTTGAATAGCCTTCTCCATGTCCATCAGCCTTGGGATGGGAGCTGTGCTGAAAAGGGGTCTGAATTTGGGCAAGGTGATTGCTCTTTTCATCTAGAGCAATTATGAAGAGGATTGATGGCTGAGGAATCCCAGAAGTTAGAAGCATATATCCTTCAGGGTACAGAACTCACTGTGTAGTTCATATGTTTTATTATTGGTATTTCTTTCCACATCTATTTTCCCCTTAGGACAATGGGCTCTCAGTCTCATGGAAACTTTCTCAGAATGGTAAAGTTCATAATGCTTAATTAAGCACATGAGCTCTGAAGCCAAGCTCCTTGGATTTTAATCATGATTCCAGTGCCTACTTGCTGTGTGACCTTGGCAAATGTATAGAACCTCTCTGTTTCTCATATATATATATATATAAAACTTTCTTATATATAAATTGGAGATAATAGTTCCTTAATTATAGAGTTATTGTGAGTTAATTTATGTAAAGGGCATGAAGATTTTTTTTGGAATAGCATAAATACTCAGTAATATTAGCTAAAATTAACTTCTAAATGCCTAGAATATGAAAGCATTCCTAGCTCATACTAGCTGCTTGATTTTTGCTTTACTGAATGAATATGTAATTGGGAGTTAGTGGAATGCAGAGTTTATGGCTGCAAATGCAACATGATTTAAAGAGAGTGATAGCCTCTTTTCAGACCTCTCCTTTTAGGAGAGAAATGAAATGAAAAAGATTGACTAGAGCTAAAATGACTATATTTGATCTGTGTAATATATTAGCCACAAGGTAGTCGTATTCCCAGACATCTGAGCTAATTAGACAGTTTTGATAGAGTAAGTAAAGGGGGAAAAAGGAAATATTCAGAAAAAGAAGCATGGTTCTAAGAGAAGCACCTTGCCATGATGATACAGACACCTGATGGGAAATGTACAACCCAGGAGGAGGAGAAAGTATTGGTTAAAGACCTGTTGTTAGACCAAGAACTCCTTGAGTGTGATAGGCATGGTGTCTGACACTTGCTGTAGAGTAAAGTGACTAGTACATTGTTTCCTGAGGCTAGAGAGGAAGCATTCTAGAATTCTCCAGGTGTGTACTCTCTAGATACTTTTTGCTGTCTAGTTAGTGAATTGTGAAATCCCTTTGTCAAGATAATAATTGGAATGAAGAGGGTAGTCTGCCTTTCCCTTTCTTTTTTTAGGACTGCAAATGGTGAGTGATTTTTCTCCAGGACCTTGTTGGTGATATAGGAACAGTCTTCTCTGATAAGACTTTCAATGGGATAACACAGTTCTTTTGTGTTTCCCCTTTCAAACTTGTTGAAAAATGTGAAATATTTATATTGCTTACAGAGCAAACAGATCTATGGCTATACATTGTGATGCTATTATGTTTCTAACAGGGGAAAATGTTTTTCTCTGGGACTATACTGGGACATGGGGAAGGGTCAGTACAATATGGTAATATGAGAAAGCTGTCTTCTTTTTCAGCAGACACTATGCTTATGATACTTTCCTCTCAGATTTCTAAGAATTTTCATCAGTTCAAAAAAGAAAAATTAAACACAGGAGGAAAACAAAATATTTTGTTGTTGAATTTCCAATATAATAATCATTTAAGCAGCTGCAGGATCCCAGGACTATGTAAGATGTTCCACTCAGACCATGCTCTTTTAGAAATGTAAAACAGTTATTAAGAATAAAAACATCTAAGAAAAGTGTGAAAAGTTCCCAGTAGAAAAATATGAGCTAATATTTACTTATTGCTTATACTCTGTTTGACTGAGATAAACATTTTACAGGTGATCTCATTTAATTCTTATAATTACCCAGTGGGGTAGATGTTACCCTCATATGCCAGAGGAAGAAACTGAGGCTTAGTGTTATGACAACAGTTGTTTGAGCTCATACGGCCCTCATATCCCCTTATTACTAACTATATTGTCCCAATGCCTTGCTTCGAAGAAGCTTTAGATTCCTTCAATTATTGGCCAAAACACTGAGACATTTCCAGTGAGGATGTTGTAGGCTCACTGATGGAAACTATCTACCCTTCCATCTGTGTTTCTTAATAATTGTCCACATATGTCCCATATCAGAATCATATAGGGTGCTTGTTTAAAATATAGATTTCTTGTTATATGTAATTATAGCTCAATGAAACTAGGAAAAATAGAGAAAAAAAATAAATGTTTCAGGAAAAAAATACAGATTCTTGACTCCCACCATAGAGCTAGTCAGAATTTAAGGAAACGGAGGTGGAAATTTACATATCGCAAGTGATTCCTAGGCCCACTAACTTTGAGAAACACTGTTTTTGGCTCTGGATCCTGAGGAGAGGTAGGGGTAGGGCACTTCATAGTATTTATGAGAAAAGAAAATCAGTGTGGTCTTTGATTAATGACCCTGAGAAAGAGAATAAGAAATGGATCTAAAAATACTACCTTAGAATTGGAAAGGTTGATGGGTGAGAACAATAAGTTATTAAAAACCAAGAATAATTTAAGAACTAATTTTACAGATAATTGATAATGAAATGATCTGATAATGGTGCAAGTGGAGTACATAAGAGTGAGTTTCGAAGAAGCTGTAATTAAGAGGATTAAGGAGACCAGAAAAGGAATTAAAGAATTCAAGATAAATTACAAGAGAGCAGCAACAAGAAACCTACTTCCCAGAGATAAGGCAGTTTTAGGAAAGGGGTATTAGGTATTAGATTTATCTGATTTTCTGTAATTGAGATTAGGAGAGTGATGGTTTGGCCTTGTAGAGAAATTTTCATAGATGAAATCTTTCTTGAGAGGTTTAAATGTCGCATGGATCAAGAGATTCTCTTTTGTTTTGTACGACAACGGTAAACATATGTATTCATACTAGACATTACTTTCCAGTGTTTAAATAAAAGCACTGATAGCAATTTTATAGAATACACTGAAATTGTAATTTCTCACTCAAAAAGCAAGATTTATATGTAATATTCAACTTGAAAATAGAATTTGCATTATTCTGGTGTAGCAGCACGGTTGCTTATATTTATTGAATAATTGGTTACCTTCAGTATATCAAATTACTTGATTAAAAGGATAAGATGATAAGATGATAATAACTTACATAGTGCTATATATTGCTTTCCAGAAGTTTGAAACACTGATGTAAATAATAATCTCTGAATTGGAAATATTTATGAATAATAGTGTGTATATGAATATATTTCTAGATTTTATAATTTAGTCCATTGACTGATTTATTTTCATATCAATACCTACTGTTTGTGTTCACTGACTTTGGAGTAAAGTCTTCACTCTGATAATGTAAGTTCCCTTCCTGCACAAATCTTGCTATTCGTTTTTTTTTTTGTTTAGTTGAAAATTTGGGGATAATTGTAGATTCACAGGTTGTTGTAAGATATAATGCAGGGAGATGCTTTGAATGCTTTTCCCAGTTTTTTTTTTTTTGATAGTAACATTTTGCAGAGTTACAGTATATCACACCAGAATATTGACATTGATAAAATTCACCACTTTTGCTTGGATTTCTCTAGCTTCATTTGCACTAATTTGTGTGTATATTTAGTTCTAAACAATTTTATCACATGTATAAGTTTTTGTATCCATCACCACAGTAAATATACCAAGCAGTTCTATCTCCATATGACCCATCTTGTTGCCTTTTTATAAATATACTCTCCTCCTTTCTATTGTTCTTTATATGTATATATTTAGCCTACTCAGTCATTAAACATTCTTTGTTTGAAGAATAAACTGAAGAATTTTATTTAATTGAAATTTAAATTAAGTTGAAGATCATTTTAAGCAAATCCAGACCCACAACACACATTATGTGGGCACTTATTGTAATTGCTTTAAACATTAAAATAAATATTAATTTGGAAAAATTTGATAGGTTCTGCTCTTAATCTTCCCATTCAGTGTCAATGCCCACCCAGCTAAAGACCATTGGAAATGAACTATTGTTGAAAAGGTTGGGTTTATTGTTCTTTGCAACTAAGGGTAACACACATCATGGGGAGCCATAGGGTGTCTCAGAGTTAAAAAGGATCTATTGTATAAGTGATCTATTAAGTGATCTTGGAGAGGATGTAAGGCAGTCTGTCTGGCTTTGTCCTGGATTGGATCCTGTAAGGAAGTAGGAGAGATTCTGCCATTGAGGGTAATAATAGATCTCACCTAGAAGGCAGGAGGAATAAAGAGAGGCCAGAGCTGTAATTGGTAAAGAAGAAGCAGGCACTCATATTAACCAGGAAGTAGGAGGTGTGATTAGTTTTGTTATTTGGACAGTATTAACATTTTGTCTGTGTTTCGAAAAAAATTAGGTAGTACTCTAGTTTTTGTATTTATTCATCATGGTGATAGCATAGCTCTTTCTGATGGTGTTACTCTATGAAGTTGAGTATCTTTGAGAAGAGTACATGTGAGCACCAGGTCCACTTTCAAGCATTGCAGGGATGCTTTTCTCTTTCTCCCCAGGAACATGATATGATTTCCATTTGTTCATATTTTCTTTTATTATTTTAAATAACATTTTATAGTTTTCTTTATATTGCTCTTCCTTGATATCTTTGTTATTAAAAATCTTTTGGATTTCATCATTATCAAAAAGAGATTTTCCCTGTGTTTTCATTATTGGTATTTATTGCTAGGATAGAGAAAGCTATTTGGATTTGCATGTTTATGTTGCGTCATTTTACCTTTGCAAAGTGTTTTAATAATTTTGTTTGAACATTTCATATCTTGGATTTTCTACTACTCAAATAGGATAATGTAGTCTCTTCTGGTGCTAATGCTAGCTGTTTGATTTTATTGGGTATTTTCTTTTGTTAAAACTTTCAAGGCAGTATTTAATATTGTAATAGCATTCATCCCGTTCATTTTAGTGCTTATTTATTTATTATAATGTATACCTTTGAGAAGTGGTAAGACTGTCTTTATTGTAGTTGCATATTTTTTCTGTTATTTTATTTAGGGTTTTATTGATGAATTTTATCAAATATCTTTTAATAACCTATGAATATGATCATATATTTTTCTTTTATTAATACGTAGAATAATGGACTTCCTCTTGCATTGCTAGAATACACCTTTAGTGATATATTTTCATTTTTATTTGTTTCTGGATTGTACTTGCTAATACCTTGTGCAGCACTTTTAGACTGATGAGAGGAATTAATGTCTTTAAAAAATAGCAAAGATCTTTACCTAAATGGTCAACAAATGTGAGAAAAAATTGGCTAAGTGTGATAGAGAAACATGCATATACACACACATTGAGCCAAACACAGAAAACAAGATATTTCATTATATTCATAGATCTGTCAAAAAAAAAAAAAAACAAAAAACACACAACCCTATATTTTCCATCAGTGGTAAAAAAGTGATGTAAAGTGATGTGGAGAAGAGTTTACTCTTTCACATACTATGAAAAGTGAACGTTGATGCTTCTGTTTGGGAAAGTAATTTGTCAGCATCTATTAAAATAAAGATGCATAACCTTTGATTACTAATTTTATTTGCAGGAGTCTACTGTATAGATGAACAGATGCATCATTACTTAATAAAGTATGTAAAAATATCTTGAGTAAAAGATAAGTAAAGAAAATTAGTGGAAATGAAGAGAATGCCTGTTAACAGGGAGTGATTTTATAAACTAGGGGGAAAATCCACTCCATGGAACATTATGCTGCCATTAAAAATAATGATTTAATTTTCTACTAGTTAACCTGTAGTTTCATGATGCATTTTGGAGTGAGAAAAACAAAGTATAGGAAGGTTATGGGTATGATCTCAATTATTATAAAAGCAACATCAAAATTTGAGTATGGTTATGTACACACATGATATATTTTATACATCTTACATATTCCGTGAAAAATTATTCAAAATCTTCCTTTACTATAAAATTTTGTTTCCTTTCTTGTGTATTCAAGTGTAATTCTTTCTTTCCATATGGTTACAAAATTTAGTTACTTTATCTGAAAATATACAATAGTTTTCAGTGTGTCTAGTGTCTATATAGTTCTGCATAAATGGTCTTAAAAAGTAAAAACAAAGAAAACAAAAACAAAACATAAAGGGACCTGGCCTCTTTAGCATAATAATTAGATAGCAAAATTCCAAAAGCATTTATATTGCTATTTTATGTTTCTACATATCAAGGTTTAAAATGTGAACACTTTTAACACTTTAAGAAAAAAAAAATGAAGTTCTGCGATTCAACATTAAAAAACAAATTTAACTTTGAATAAAGCTTTCTATAAAAATGCAAACTAGGACAGAGGACAAGATGGCGGAGGAGTAGGGAGACACGCTCGCCCTCTCCCACAAACGCAACAAAAAAAGCACATCTACAGAATAAATGACTCGCACAGAACAGCAACCAATCGCTGGCAGAAGAACCTAAACTCCAATAATGGCAAGAAGTTCGTGACATTACGGGGCAGAACGGGAGAAAAGAGGAGAGTGAGAGAAGGTGAATCCGAGCGGGACGGGCGCTCCCAAAAGGGAACTGCGGAGGAGAAAGGGATCCCGCACCCTGGAAAGTCACCTACACGGGGGAAAGATCAAACGAACCAGAGGAATCTCCAGATGCAGAGAAGAGTGTAGCAGTAAGTTGGAGTACAGAAAAGCCGATCAAGAACCGAACGGACCATCTGAACTACGGGCACAGTCACCAAAAATTGAGACGCCTGGGTGGGGGCTGGGCACCGAGTCCTCGGCTCCAGAGGTTAGTCCCCGGGAAAGGGCCGGGGGACACCTGGGTGGGGGCTGGGCACCGAGACCTAGGCTCCAGAGGATAGTCCCCGGGCTGGGGGGGGGGGGGCGGGGCAGAGTGGAAACTGCTTGGGAGGTCTAGAAACCATTTGAAGGGGCAGAGACTGCCTGGGAGACTAGAAAACAAAGCTGTCGCAGAGGAAGGGAGCAATACTCTAGGGGTGGGGAAGTGGAAAGCCACATCAGAGGGAACCTGGGAGAAGAGCCTGGTCTGCGCCCAAGCTGGGGAGGGGAGAGAAGAAGGGGTGGATCCCCATAGAATACCCCCCACGCCACAGCAAGCTTACAGGCCCGCTAGCTAGCTGAAAGCTGTGCTTCCCAGTACATCCCCTCCCCCCACCCCCACCACCCCCTGCGCTCTCGCCGAACCTGGGGCTGCCTGCCA
The DNA here is from genome assembly GCF_016906955.1 of Phacochoerus africanus. Taxonomy (NCBI): domain Eukaryota; kingdom Metazoa; phylum Chordata; class Mammalia; order Artiodactyla; family Suidae; genus Phacochoerus; species Phacochoerus africanus. The sequence continues at coordinate 164,678,216 of NC_062546.1, read as the reverse complement.
TCCAGGAGGGCTGGCCTCAACAATTGCCTGAAGCCTACCACCGCAGGGGCTGTCCCTGCACAGGCCTGCTTGCCCTTTGGAGGGGATACACTTCCGCAGAGCAGCACCAAACACCACCAGCCCCCGAGAAAAGGCCTGCAGCCCAGAAAAGCTAGAACAAGCCTAGCCAGGCAGTGAATAGATCTGCCTAATTCCCGGATGGTTTTTCTGAGTCGGGCTGCCCCAGGGAGGAACCTCTTGGATATCCAGCAGCCCTGCTACCCGCCCAAGCCCCCAGGGGTACCAAGCTCTAGAGGATCAGCTGCATTGGACTGTCAGCTCCAGGCAGGACCCCCTACAGCCCAGAAAAGCTGCAAAAAGCCTGGCCAAGCCGGGAAAAGATCTCAGACGGTCTTTCTGAGTCGGGCTGCCCTGGGGAGGAGCCTCTTGGGTTTCCAGCGGCCCTGCTACCCGCCCAAGCCCCCAGGGGGTGCCCCACTGCCGTGGAATAGCTGCTCAGCACCACCAGCCCCCTGGAAGAGCCCCTGCAGCCCAGAAAAGCTGCAACAAGCTTGGCCAGACTGTGAAAAGATCCACCTACATTCGCAGGCCGTCCTTCTGAGTTGGGCTGGCCTAGGGAAGAGCCTCTTAGGTTCTCAGTGACCCAGATAGCTTCTCCAGCCCCCAGGGGGCGCTGCACTCCTGAGGAACAGCTGCCCAACACCACCAACCCTCTGCAAGAGCCCCACAGCCTAAAAACACCAGAGCAATCTCTGCATGACCAAGTGAAATCTGCTACCATCGTGGTGTGGACCTCCCAGTCCTGTCTGCCCTCAGGAAGTCCTCCGTTGCTTCAAAGAAACACTGTTAGCCCCATCAACACTCCAGAAAAGCCACACTGCCTCAAAAAAGATTGACCAACAATGCCAGCCCTCAGGAAATATTCCACGGCAGTGACAAGGCAAACACTGCCCGATAACGGAGAGTACAACTCCCTCAGGAGAAAGAAAACAACAAGCAAGATGAAGAAGCTGAGAAACCACCCCCAGTCAAACCAACAGGAGAACTCACCCACAACAGTCAACAATGAAACAGATCTCTGCAGTCTGACAGACCTGGAGTTCAAAAGGGAAACAGTGAAAATACTGAAGGAATTAAGACAAGATAGGAACAGTAATGCAGATACCCTCAGAAAGGAACTAGAACATATAAGGAGGAGCCAAGAAAAACTAGAACATTCATTGGCAGAGATGCAAACTGAACTAAGGACAGTAAAAACCAGAATGAATAATGCAGAAGAACGAATCAGTGATATGGAAGATAGAATAATGGAAATCACTCAATCAGGTCAGCAGACAGAAAACCGAATCAAAAAAACTGGAAAGCAATATAAGAGACCTATGGGATAATATAAAGTGGGCCAATCTACGCATAATAGGAATTCCAGAAGGAGTAGAAAAAGATAAGGGGATGGAAAATATATTTGAAGAAATTATCGCTGGAAACTTCCCAAATCTGAAGGATACTGGGTTCAAGATACAAGAAGCACAGAGGGCCCCAAACAAACTGAACCCAAATAGACCCACAGCAAGACACATCATACTAAAAATGGCAAAAGTTAGTGATAAAGAGAGGATCCTAAAGGCAGCAAGAGAAAAACAGAATGTTACCTACAAGGGAACCCCCATAAGATTATCAGCTGACTTCTCTACAGAAACACTACAGGCCAGGAGGGAATGGCAAGAGATATTTAAAGTGCTAAAAGGAAAAAATATGCAACCTAGAATACTCTATCCAGCAAGAATATCATTTAAAATAGAAGGGGAAATAAAATTTTTTTCCAACAAACAAAAACTTAAAGAATACAGCAACACAAAACCCAGGTTAAAGGAAATATTGAAAGGGCTTCTCTAAACCAAAAAGAAAGGAAGGAAAGGGAAGAAAAAAGAAAAGAAAAAAAAAAAAAAAAGAAGAAGAGGAAGAACTAGAACTGAAGAAACTGCAATCAGAGGGCAGTCACTCAAATAAGCCAGCATACAGATTTAATCATGAACAGGCCTCAAACAAAAAAAAAAAAAATTAAAAAGAAAAAAATAAAAAAGAGTCATCAAAACCATAAAATGTGGGCAAGGGATGTTAGGAAGTAAATAACCCTTTTTGTTTGTTTGTTTGTATGTTTCTCTTCTTAATTTTAACATAGTAATGAAGTGGTTGAACTTACAGGACCATCAGGCTAAAACACACAATTATGGGAAGGGGTTAGCATACTTAAAAAACAGGGCAACCACAAGCCAAAACCAAATATGGCATTTGCAAAAAATGAAAAAAAAATACACTCAAGAAGATAATAACAGGAGACCATCCAACCAAAAAAAAAAAAAAAAAGAAAAAAGAAAGGAAGAATGGAGAACCATAGAATCAACTGGAACACGAGGTTCAAAATGGCAATAAATAATCATCTATCAATTATCACCTTAAATGTCAATGGACTCAATGCCCCAATCAAAAGACACAGAGTGGCTGAGTGGATAAAAAGGCAAAAACCTTCAATATGCTGCCTACAAGAAACTCACCTTAGGACAAAAGATACATATAGATTGAAAGTGAAAGGGTGGGGAAAAATATTTCATGCCAATAGACATGACAGAAAAGCAGGAGTCACAACACTCATATCAGACAAAATAGACTTTAAAACAAAAGACATAAAGAAAGACAAAGAAGGACACTACTTAATGATTAAGGGATCCATCCAAGGAGAGGATGTTACTATCGTCAACATATATGCCCCAAAAACAGGAGCACCCAGATACATACAACAAATATGAACAGACATAAAGGGAGATATTGATGAGAATACAATCATAGTAGGAGACCTTAATACCCCCCTCACATCAATGGACAGATCCTCTAGACAGAAAACCAATAAAGCAACAGAGATCCTAAAGGAAACAATAGAAAAGTTAGACTTCATTGATATCTTCAGGACACTACATCCAAAAAAAGCAGAATACACATTCTTCTCAAATGCTCATGGAACATTCTCAAGAATCGACCACATCTTGGGACACAAAGCTAATCTCAATAAATTTAGGAGCATAGAAATTATCTCAAGTATCTTCTCTGACCACAATGCCATGAAATTAGAAATCAACCATGGGAAAAGGAAAGAGAAAAAACCTACTGCATGGAGACTAAACAACATGCTACTAAAAAACCAATGGGTCAATGAGGAAATCAAGAAGGAAATTAAAAACCACCTTGAAACAAATGATAATGAAGACACAACCTCTCAAAACCCATGGGATGCTGCGAAAGCAGTGCTCACAGGGAAATTTATTGCAGTACAGGCCTTTCTCAAAACAGAAGAAAGATCCCAAATTGACAACTTAACCCTCCACCTAAATGAATTAGAAAAAGAAGAACAAAAAAGTCCTAAAGTCAGCAGAAGGAAGGAAATTATAAAGATCAAAGAAGAAATCAATAAAATCGAGACTCAAAAAACAATAGAGAAAATTAATAAAACCAAGAGCTGGTTCTTTCAAAAGGTGAACAAAATTGACAAACCCCTGGCCAGACTCACTAAAAAGAGGAGAGAAAGAACCCAAATAACCAAAATTAGAAATGAAAAAGGAGAAATCACAACGGATACAGCAGAAATACAAAAAACCATAAGAGAAGACTATGAACAACTATACGGCAACAAGTTTGACAATCTGGAAGAAATGGACAATTTTCTAGAATCTTACAGCCTGCCAAAACTGAATCAAGAAGAAACAGACCAACTGAACAGACCGATCACTAGAAATGAAATTGAAGAGGTCATAAAATCACTCCCTACCAATAAAAGTCCAGGACCAGATGGCTTCACAGGTGAATTCTATCAAATATATAAAGAGGAATTGGTGCCCATCCTCCTTAACCTCTTTCAAAAGGTTGAAGAAGAAGGAATACTCCCAAAGACATTCTGTGATGCCACCATCACCCTCATTCCAAAACCAGACAGAGATACCACCAAAAAAGAAAACTATCGCCCAATATCATTGATGAATATAGATGCAAAAATTCTCAACAAAATCTTAGCCAACCGAATCCAACAACATTATCAAAAAAAATTATACACCATGACCAGGTTGGGTTCATCCCAGGTTCACAAGGATGGTTCAACATACGCAAATCAATCAGCATCATACACCACATTAACAAAAAAAAAAGTCAAAAATCAGGTGATCATCTCAATAGACGCAGAAAAAGCATGTGACAAAGTCCAACATCCATTCATGATCAAGACCCTCGCCAAAGTGGGTATAGAGGGAACATTCCTGAATATAATCAAAGCCATTTATGATAAACCCACAGCAAATATAATCCTCAATGGGGAAAAGCTGAAAGCCTTCTCACTCCAATCTGGAACAAGACAGGGATGCCCACTCTCACCACTGCTCTTCGACATCGTTTTGGAAGTCCTAGCCACAGCAATTAGACAAACAAAAGAAATCAAAGGCATCCATATAGGAAGAGAAGAGAGAAAACTGTCACTGTATGCAGATGACATGATACTATACATAGAAAACCCTAAGGACTCAACCCCAAAACTCCTTGAACTGATTCATAAATTCAGCAAAGTAGCAGGATAGAAGATTAACATTCAGAAGTCAGTTGCATTTCTGTATACCAGCAATGAAATATTAGAAAAGGAATACAAAAATACGATACCTTTTAAAATTGCACCTCACAAAATCAAATACCTCGGAATACACCTGACCAAGGAGGTAAAGGACCTCTATGCCGAGAACTATAAAACTTTCATCAAAGAAATCAAAGAAGATGGAAAGAAATGGAAAGCTATTCCATGTTCCTGCATTGGGAAAATCAATATTGTAAAAATGGCCATACTACCCAAAGCAATCTACAGATTCAATGCAATCCCTATCAAATGACCCATGACATGTTTCACAGAAGTAGAACAAACAATCCAAACATTTATATGGAACAACAAAAGACCCAAAATCGCCAAAGCAATCCTGAGAAACAAACACCAAGCAGGAGGCATAACTCTCCCAGACTTCAAGAAATACTACAAAGCCACAGTCATCCAAACAGTGTGGTACTGGTATCAAAACAGACAGACAGACCAATGGAACAGAATAGAGAACCCGGAAATAAACCCTGACACCTATGGTCAATTCATCTTTGACAAGGGAGGCAAGAACCTAAAATGGGAAAAAGAAAGTCTATTTGGGAAGAATTGCTGGGAAAACAGGACAGCTGCATGCAAAGCAATGAAACTAGAACACACCCTCACACCATGCACACAAATAAACTCCAAATGGCTGAAAGACTTAAATATACGACAGGACACCATCAAACTCCTAGAAGAAAACAGAGGCAAAACACTCTCTGACATCAATGTCATGAATATTTTCTCAGGTCAGTCTCCCAAAGCAATCGAAATTAGAGCAAAAATAAACCCATGGGACCTCATCCAACTGAAAAGCTTTTGCACAGCAAAGGAAACCCAAAAGAAAACAAAAAGACAACTTACAGAATGGGAGAAAACAGTTTCAAATGATGCAACCGACAAGGGCTTAATCTCTAGAATATATAAACAACTTATACAACCCAACAGCAAAAAAACCAACCAATCAATGGGAAAATGGGCAAAAGACCTGAATAGACATTTCTCCAAAGAAAATATACAGATGGCCGGCAAACACATGAAAAAATGCTCAACATCGCTGGTTATAAGAGAAATGCAAATCAAAACGACCATGAGATATCACCTCACACCAGTCAGAATGGCCATCATTAAGAAATCCACAAATAACAAGTGCTGGAGGGGCTGTGGAGAAAAGGGAACCCTCCTGCACTGTTGGTGGGAATGTCAACTGGTACAGCCACTATGGAGAACAGTTTGGAGATACCTTAGAAATCTATACATAGAACTTCCATATGACCCCGCAATCCCACTCTTGGGCATCTATCCGGACAAGGCTCTACTTAAAAGAGACACGTGCACCCGCATGTTCATTGCAGCACTATTCACAATAGCCAGGACATGGAAACAACCCACATGTCCATCGACAGAGGATTGGATTCGGAAGAGGTGGTATATATACACAATGGAATACTACTCAGCCATAAAAAAGAATGCCATAATGCCATTTGCAGCAACATGGATGGAACTAGAGAATCTCATCCTGCGTGAAATGAGCCAGAAAGACAAAGACAAATACCATATGATATCACTTATAACTGGAATCTAATATCCAGCACAAATGAACATCTCCTCAGAAAAGAAAATCATGGACTTGGAGAAGAGACTTGTGGCTGCCTGATGGGAGGGGGAGGGAGTGGGAGGGATCGGGAGCTTGGGCTTATCAGACACAACTTAGAATAGATTTCCAAGGAGATCCTGCTGAATAGCATTGAGAACTTTGTCTAGATACTCATGTTGCAACAGAAGAAAGGCTGGGGGAAAAATGTAATTGTAATGTATACATGTAAGGATAACCTGACCCCCTTGCTGTACAGTGGGAAAAAAATAATAATAAATAATTTTAAAAAAATAAATAAAAAAATAAAAAATAAAAATACTGTATTGTGGAGTTTCTATTGTGGCTCAGTGGGTTAAGAACCATGAGAAATCAGGTTTGATCCCTGGCCTCATTCAGTATGTTAAAGATTCAGCATTGACACAAGCTGTGGTGGAGGTTACAGATGGGGCTCAGATCCAGTGTTGCTATGGCTATGGCTTAGCCTGGCAGCTGTGGCTCCGATTCAACCCCTTGCCTTGGAAATTCCATGTGCAGCAGTTAAAAAGGAAAAAAGAAAAAAAAAACTTTATTGCTAAAAAATACTGTTATCTGAGTTCAGCAAGTTGCAATAGTAACATCAAAGATTACAGATCACCATAACAAATATAATGATAATGAAAAGGTTTGAAGCATTGCAAGAATTATTAAAATGTGACTCAGAAACCCAAAGTAAGCAAATGGTGTTGGAAAAATGGAGCCAGTAAACTTGCCCCAAATCTTCAATTTGTAAAAAAAACGCAATATATGCAAAGTGGAATAAAGTCAAGGGAAATAAAATGAGGTATGCCTATACAGACATAAGCCTATTAGTTCACCAGTTAGATCTCCTGAAAATCATGAATTCGGGATAGAAACACCCTTTCAGGAATGGCATCATATTTTAGAAATAGCTTAAGTCAAATCTTTTATTTATTTTAACCCACAGGATTTAAAACACATTAACATTAATAAACTGTTCCTCAGTAACAAATATCTCATGTAGAATGGCCTGTTTCCTCTTCATCAGATGCTGACACATCGTTCAAGCATTCCTAAAAGATCTAACGTGCTCAATCATTGTAATTTGGATTTAAAATATAGTATAGCTAGTAAACACTGACTCAGAAAACTTATAACCTCAGCAAGATTATTAATAAATACTAAAGCTGTCCACTGTTATTTATTGAGCTCATTTGGGTTTTTTTTAAGATTTATATTTAAGTCATTTAACATAAATTCAAACTCTAGCATTTTGAATTTTGGTCTTTCCATACTGTCATCCTTAGTTATAGCATGCATCACTAGCCTAAAATGGCTGTCTATGAGGGCATATGGTATTTTGGGAAAAATGCATGTGTTTCAGAGCAGAGAAAACTGGATTCAAATCCTAGTATTGTCATATGTTAATTAACCTAATCTCTTTCCATGTACCTCTTTCTTTTATTATAATAAAAGGAGAATACGACAAACTCAGAAAACTGTGGGGAGGATTTTTTTTAATTATATAGAATAGATCTATTTAATTATATATAATATATATTTATATATTAATTACATGTGTATGTATTTATAGTTCATATGTATCCATATATATTCTCTATAAATAATGAATACATGCAAATAAATTAATATATCAAATATATACAATTCTTGAAAGTATTTTCTTTCCTTTTGTAACCCTGGTCATGAACTGATATTTTATAAACAAAAGAAAACCTTACTGATTCAGAGTAATTTGGGGGGAAAAGGAACCATACAAATTAGTGAAGGACCTCAGACTACAATTTCTTATAGAATTTTATCAAAATTGCTGTTCCCCACATTTCCAAGTAGAGGGCACTACTTTTAAAAAAAAGTAAAATCCACCTAAAATAAATACTATCTACTTATATATAAACCATAATTAATAGCAAATGCTATAGAGTGCTAACTATGGGTCAGGTAATGTTCTATATGCTTTAAATCACAGTGAAATAATTGTAATCTTGACAGGCAATTACTTCTTACTGTTGAGTAAACTAAGACTTTCCCAACCGATCTGCCCAAAGCCATAATACATACTAACTGGCAAATCAGTCTAGCTACAAGATTCATGTCCCTATCTGCTACTCCTTTATAATAAATGTGAAAACAAAATTTTTTCTTAAATATGTTCTCTTAAAACAACATCTTACAATGTTGATTACATTGTTATGTTGCTTAGTAAAAAATAATTATTTATTTAGTCCACCCCATGCCACTTGTAATTAGTCTATTTTAAATTACTATAGTCCAAATAGATTCATCTCCTTTTATAAATTTTTAAACAAGAAGAGAATATTGAAAACCAATTTTATCAACCAAATTTTAATTTTGCAGCACAAGTTTTCATATAAGAATAATAATTAGCTATACTTCAAAATATATTTCTGAAACTTGACTAATAAGGTACAATTTTGAGAACCAAATGTTGTCATTACATTTGAAAAGAAAAGTTGAAATAAATAAGAATACAATATTCAACTTCTATGGAATGTGCCTAAAAAATAAAAACATTTTAATTCAATAAAATTTGGAATAAAATAAATCTTTGGTTATAACTTTGATTTTTAAAGGTATAACCCAATCACAAAGGATTAATTAGCTCATCTTTAATAACTTTTTGATGTTCTCAAAAGTAAATTTAGAAATTGGAAAAGAGCAGATCAGAAGAAATCTAAATTATACCAAAAATAATTATATTCCTGAATGTAAGGCTTAGGAAAAAAGAAAAGTAGTTATTTTTAAAGGTTGCATAATTTGATCTAATATTAATATATCAATATTTCTGTACTATTTTGTTTTGCTTAGAAGCAAGGTACAGATCTAACTGATCTTGGGTTTCCTTTACAAAGTATAAGCCCATAAATCTATAGCTTAATATATTTTAGCATATTCACGATGGAAGAGTTACGCAATTCTGCTTTTGAGATTCCTCTTATAGTTCTCAATTCCCTAGTCAATACCCCATTTGAGAATGTCCTTAATGTGAATCTTAAAATTAAGAAATATTCTCATATTCTAGCAAGAGCAGACAAAATTTGGAAAGAGGAGACTGTTGCCAATTAACTATAATGAGTGAAAATAAATCTCAAAGTTTCCAGAAACAAATGATTTCTATGGAAGTGCTTAATCTCTAGAAATTGTTATAATTGTTTTATTTTTGATCAAATTAAAGCTTTTATAAATGTTTGTTGAACTCAGAGAATATAAAAACAATTCATGGCCCATTGACATCTTTTTAAACAAAGGAAAACTGTCAACACTTCAGTAGAGTTTTAAAATTTCTCAAGAGAAAAATTCGGTGTCGCATTACAAAATTAATTTGAATTGATTGGCAAAACACTAAGATTAGTAACATTAATTACTTAGAATGTGATGTGACATTTTTTGTACTTTTATGAAAATAAAATTATTGTATTCTTTTTGAGTCAGACTCCCATCATATAAAAACTCTTAACCCTTTCATTGAATTCAGAAAATATAATGTATTTGATGCTATGTTACACAGGGTTAATCCATTCTCCACAGTGGAGTGCACAAGTTTGAGCAGTAACATATTCTGTTCCACTATCATCCGTATAAAATATTGTTTACACTCTAGGACTATTGCTTCAGGAAATTACTGACGAGAGCAGCTGCTCCTTCAGAAGAAAAGTAGAAAAGTCCTTTCTGTCCAACCAGGGGCATTTTCAGTCCCTTGCTTTATCTCTATGGCACAGAAGCATGCAAGATTGGATTTCAGACTTTGAATATAAAAAAAATAATAAAGTGAAATAAAAATCTTTAGAAAGGAACTCTTTAAAACTTCACTTGGGAACTTTTGTCAAGCTTTGAGCCATCTCCCTTTACTCAGAATTCTTTGTTAAAAATGAAATGAAAAGCAGAGCCTAAGCTATACAAGGTAATCTCTATCCAACTTCAAATGCAACTCATTGCTACTGAACTGAACATTGTAATTGCAATTATAACTCTACACTGGTTCATGCATAAATTATTCAAATTCTGGCAATAGATTATTCAAACATTATCTCCAAGAAACACTTCTGAAAGTTCATCAACAATTATTCTACAACCCATTACTAACAAACGTCCTGCAATTAAAAGCTTAATGTATTTTTAAGACCCTGAAATGGTCAATAAAATTGTTTTAACATAAATCTATTTTTAGCTGTAATTCACTATCAAAAACTTATTTCTTGCCAAATCTCAAAAAATTCAAAACTGTCTCTGAAAAGGTTGAGAGTTTATCTACATTGTTCACATTGAGTATATATAATTCAAAAGATGAATATCTTCCATAAAATATGAAAATATGAATATTAATGAAAAAGGAGATTCTCAATTATTGTTAAAATAGCAGTACAATGCCAATTTGACTTACCTAACTGACTGTACCCACCATGCTCAATAAAACCATATTTCCATGTAAAAAGTTGAACCAAACATTAGAATAACTTTCAGTTGAGTTCTAAAGTTAAAATCATTTGGGCTTGGCTTTTGTGTAGGTCGCTAAAATTCATAAACTCTGCACTATGCTGTTGTTTATGTTGTAGGCTCTATGAATTTCCTCTTTAAGGATTATTTAATCCACAGCTTACACAGACACACCTGAGATCTCTGATTGCCTTCCCAGAGTATCGCATCAAGTCAGTAGCATAGAATGCTTTCTCAACTATTATTGTCTGTTCCATCATGAATGTCACTTACAGTAGCCTTTTTAATTCATTAAAAAAAATAAACTAGAGATTCAATAAATGCTTACTGCTTAACCTCTGGCCAAGGAATTGATTACCTACCTTACTGAAAAGTCCAAAGGCTGATCTTGTTTCCCCCATGACTGGGTCTTTCACACAGATTTCTTCTCATTGGTTCGGAGTGCATCATATCTGTATTGCTGAGCCAAGCACTGGGGCAGCAGAAACATTAACTCATACATTGGCTTGGCTGGTGTCACGTGACCAGGAACAGTTTATGTAAGAGTTATAAATCACACTATTATCTCTTTTTGTTACATGTATGTTTAAAATATAACTATTCCTTTATGTTGGCTACACAGATGACAAAATATCAGGAAATTGTCATTATACATTACCTATATTGTTTAGCCTTTGAATGAAATTTTCTCTTCCATAACTGAATGAAAATATTCTCATGTGTGAAAAGTAAAGGATTATGCTTTGTCTTATTCTTGACTCACAATTTCCTCCTACTGAAGGGAAGAATTTATAGGCTGTCCCTAATAGCTGTCATTCTGCCAGCATGCAGAGGTGCACAGTATATAAAAAATATGAATTTCTGCATATATGACTATATTTATACTCCACATCATTCCCTAAAGGATTCCAGTATGGTTTAAAAGAAAATATGTTCTACTACAAGATGAAACTGAATGGAATTTGGCATATGACTAAATAAAAACAAAAGTAGTACGATAGCAGGAATACAAAAAAAGCATCATAATAACCACCATTAATTTGCATATAATTAGTAGAGTAACAGTGTAAAATTGCTTTTAAGTTTCAGACTAGGAAAAACAAGGTGAACATGATCAACTTTCTAAAGATTCAGAGTTTCTGTAAAACTTAAAAATACGCACACAAAGAGAAACTGCTTTACACAGTTAAAACCACCACCAATATCTGCTTTTTCTTCCTCACTGAATGGAGCCTAGAACATAAAAATGTGACACTGGACAGAAGGTAACCTTGAAGAAAGTGGCCTGAGATGGTAGTTATGATTCTACAGTAATAAGCAGAAACCTCTAGCCTTATTTTTATTCTGCTATGAAGCCCTGTAGCAGGGAAAGAAGGGAGATGCAGATTAAGGATATGCCATAAACTAGTCAATGTACAGGTGTGAAATGGATTATGAAACTATTAGGGGAATTTTTGCTGCCAGCAAAAAGACATTCCTGTTTATAGTTTATTATTTGGGACTTTCCGAGAAGTAAAAGACACCAGCAAAATCCTGTCTTCATCTTTCTCTTGTTATTCAAAAAATTAAATTGCATATCAAATCTTGCTTATCAAAATTATATTTATCATCTTTCAAACACATTAAGATGAAAATAACTAGAAAGTGTATTTTAAAGAAATAAATAGCACTAACTTTCTTCTTTCAACTTTGCTGGAGAATAAAGTGACTAGATTTTGGATTTGCATTAATGAATAATTTAGGAGTTATGAAGAAGACACTAATTGTTGATGGAGCAACCTTTGCTGAAGAACACTCTTATTTAAATAAGCAGTGCCTCAGGGTATTTTTGTCAGTCTAAAGAGAGGCATTTTATTTCACTCTAGGAACTTCTACAGTTCAATGTTGCATTAACTGGAAAAAAAAAAACAGTTTTAAGCAGCACATTTGCTTATGCATATGAGTAGAAAATCTCAATAGAGATATTAATTCTGATTTTTTGGATAAAAAAATAAAAGGGCAAGAGACCACATGGGACTGAGTTATAAACAAAAATAGAGAAAAACCATAAAGAATTTCACAGAAGAGCTATTGCCACAACAGTATTACATATTCAGCTTACCTGTATTACATAGTCTGTAGTTACATCAATTAGTGATAAACTCATTAACCATAAAAAAGCACCATCACTTTACATGTGATCCAAAAGGAGATGCACTCAATTCATATTTACTGAGTGCTTACTATTGCTTTTCTAGACACAGAAGCCAGAGAAACATCAAGATTTTTATAAATCATAACAATTCATCAATATTAAATGTACTCCAAGAAGTTAACATTAAACTGGAGAGGAACATAGTTTTGGATCTTTCTATTTCTAAGATTCAGGTTTTGTAATGCTGCATTTTTTAATGAAGAAAAATAGATGTGTTGTTAGACCACAAAATGGAGAATAACTGTAATTTCTGAGGAAGATTTATTTAGATGGAGTGTTTGAACCTAGAGTGAATAATGAAGAGAAAATGGGGGATGGTAAAGGACTAGTTGCAATGAAGTAAAACTTACTCCTTGCATTGTGTGGGCTACTTAAGTACTGTAGAAAAATGAAATCTGAAGAGTTTTGTCTACATTCAACTTTGATAAAGAATATCTCTGGGAGTTCCCATCATGGCTCAGTAGAAACGAATCTGACTGGCATCCACAAGGACACAGGTTCAATTCCTGGCCTTGCTCAGTGGGTTAAGGATCTGGCATTGCCATGAGCTGTAGTGTAGCTCACAGATATGGCTTGGATCCATATTGCTGTGGTTATGGTGTAGGCCAGCAGCTGAAGCTCTGATTTGACCCCTAGCCTGGGAACCTCCATATGCCATGGGTGTGGCTCTAAAAACACAAAAGGCAAAAAAAAAATTTCTGCATCGAAAACAGATCAAAAGAAATACAGCAAAATATTTGGATAATGTGATTATGGTTATTTGCATCTTATACATTTCTTCACTTTCCAATTTTTCTACAATAAATGTTACCTCTAAAAGCAGGAAAAAAATCAATAAATTATATTTTTAAATGAAGAGTAATATAACACAAAAACTAATAAAAATAAATCTGTATTTGCTTTTATATCTTCAAAGTACATTTAAATTATACTTCATATTTATGTAAATATGTATACACTTGAATGCACACTTATATACATATTTTGCCCATATATTATACCCTCAGCACAGAGTTACTGGTTTCCACTTCAATGTAAAGTCGAAGTTCCATTAGCCCAGGATCATACTGTGAAAACTACCAACTGTTAATAGTGATGAAGACATCAATTTTCACATCTCTGGTCAAGATTATGGAATGCTTAAAATAATCATATATTTCCAAATGTAATACTAAAATGTACATTTAAAATTTTTATTAACTCTGAAGCTTTGTGTATTAATTAGTTAATGACTTTTGGTAAATCAGAATTCGCTTCCAGTTCCTGGATCCTCATGGTTAATTCCTTGCCACTCTGAGACATATAGGAATTTATTACTGCAAACCAAGCAGAACTGCAGGTAACTAGTTGAAACTATCTAAGATCCTTATCTGCTTAGACATTCCACATAAATATTTATTCTTTGGAGTCCTCCCTACCAGAAGATCTTTTCTAAGGAAGTAAGCCACAGGTACCTTCTATTCTCATACTGTAGAAACCTACTTAGCATATGTCACTACTATAAAAAAAAAAAAATGGCTCAAGAAACTGGGTGCAGAGCCCCTTCTGCAGGAAAATTCGATGGAGTTTTTAAATTTTTCTCCTATGTTTTTCTTTGCCATAGCCCAAGCAACCTTCCCGTGTCTTGTGAAAACTTGTTCTTTTACTGTATATGTTCTTATATTTTGCACATGTGTGTTTGCATGCGGTGTGTAATCTCATCTTACATATCTTAACTTCAGACTGCTTCTGCAATATCCTGCCTGATTCATTCACTTTGACCTAATTCTCAGGGGTATTCTATACCTTCTTTCTGACTCTTAAAAAGAACCCACCTTCCATATTTTACTATGCAAATCTCCTGAGAACTCTGAGTTCACTAACTTTTCTCCCACCACCTAAAAATATCTATGACCGTAAGACTCTTTTCATCACGAGTCCCAACATACATCACCCCAGCTTCAACCCTGTTTACGTTGGTCACTCACTGGGCTTCACATGTACTCTATTTCTGCCCAAGTCTGGAAACATTCAAGATTCAACTCTAGGCATTTCTCCTGCATAAAGTTTTCCCCAATACTTTTCCCACCTCCATCATTCTTTGGTCAGGCAGCTGTTAACAATGTATACATGATCTTTTGTTTTTGCAGTACTTTCTATTCTTATTTTACTCTATTTTACATGCTCATGTATTATTGCATTAGAAGCTTCTCACAGAATTCATGGTAGGCAGTATTCAGCTGAACAAAATGAAGTAAATAAATACTTAGTAAACGGAATTAAATACATACTTATGTGGAGTCCTAAAGAGAGAATGAGAATATGGTTGTTTCAGATATTTGTCTCCCTATCTTGATATGACAGATCCAGCTAAGTTCAAAATATACAAGTAAATAAATATTAAATTTCTTTCTTTCTGATGTAGCCATTCTAGAGTATTTTAATCATACAAAAACTCAGTATATTAATACAAAATTAGTGTTCTGCCAACATCACTTCATTTTTAATATTTTGATAATCCTTGACCCAACTGCCTTCATTGGTGCAATGCTCTAATTCAATCTCTTGAGAAAATGTGTTTATTCCCTAGTCTTTTAGAAATTAAAACCTCAGTTTTCTCTGGCTGTTTCTTCATAAGTGCTTTCTACTCTAATGCATTATTTAAAGTAAAAACATGTGTACGAGGCTATTTCGATTGGAAATGTTATGTTCATTTGTTTTCAGAGATAAAAAAACAAGAATACAATCATCACCTTTGTATATTTAAATAATTCACATTGCCAGAGGTCCTTTGTGCTTACTAAAACAGGGATGTATTTCATTAATCTTTGAGAGAGTATATTAAACAATGGATTGCTAGATACAATTTTCTTTCTACATTTCCACTACATTTCCCTTTCTGATATTAGATATTTAAAGCATTGGTGACAATGAAACTTTAGTGGTGCATTATTTTATCGGGAAGTTTTTATTTCCCATGGGGTAACAGCCTTTCTAGAAGCACATTCAAGATCATTTCTAAGGGTTGTTTTCATTTGTTACTAAGGAGATCTCAACTAGGAAGTAAGCATCAGGGACATTTTCTCTTTGCAGCTAAATCTACAGCACCTGGAAGAGTCCCTGGCATTCGACAAATATTTGCTAAAGAAACAAAGTCTAGGGAGTTCCTGTCTTGGTGCAGTGGAAACGAATCCGACTAGGAGCCATGAGGTTGTGGGCTCAATCCCTGGCCTGGCTCAGTGGATTAAGGTTCTGGCATTACCATGAGCTGTGGTGTAGATCACAGGTGCGGTTCGGATCTGGTGTTGCTGTGGCTCTGGCGTAGGTTGGCAGCCATGGTTCCAATTAAACCTCCTAGCCTGGGAACCTCCATATGCCACGAGTGCAGCCCTAAAGAGACGAAAGACAAAAAGAAAAAGGAAAAAAGAAACAAAGGCTAAATCAGTAAAGAAGATTATTTTCTCTCTGTACTGTCTTTCTTCTTATGCCTTTCTTTTTTTATTTTTACTTCTTTTTTCTTTCTTTCTTTTTTTTTTTTTTATGCCTTTACCTGTGGCATATGGGAGTTCCTATGCTAGGGGTCAAATTAGAGATGAAGCTGCTGGCCTACACCACCAGCACAGCAACACTGGATCCAAGCTGCATCTGTAACCTACAGAGCAGCTTGCAGCAACACTGGATTCTTAACCCACTGAGCAAGGACATGGATCAAACCTGCATCCTCAGGGAAGCTATATCAGGTCCTTACCTGCTAAGCCATAACGGGAACTCCCTTATGCCTTTCTTAAAAGTTCCTAATGTCCCTTTTCCTCCCATCCCCAGCTCTTGAATATACATCCCATTGATACCTGCAGGAACTAACCGACAGAAACAGCTTTAAACTGTACTTAGTGATAGTAGAATACTAGTTGATGTGGACAGTGCAAATATTTACAGATAGGAAGCAAATATTTATAAGTATTATATAAGCTTATTACCCCTCCCCCCAAAAATATTGCTTGATTTTCTCTAGGTTTAGCAAGTTTGCATAAACATAATAGAAGTTAAGATTTGAAAACTAGTTTCCTATAAGAACCTAGGAGGCAAGCAAATGCTACCTCTCCTCAGTTAATGTCTCTACAGCATTTAATGGTAGAATGAGACAAAAAGAGAGATAGAGAAAGGGAGTGATAAAGGGAGGGAAAAAGAAAGGGAGGAAGGGAGGGAGGAAGGAAGGAAGACGAGAGAAAGCCTAATATCCATTGTATCAAAATATGCTATTTATTTTTTTAAAAAATCAGTTAGCTGTTTTATACACTTGTAGTTGCCAAGGAGAAGGGAGAGGGAGAGGGATGGACTGGGAGTTTGGGCTTAGTAGATAGATGCAAACTATTACATTTAGAATGGATAAGCAATGAAGTCCTACTGTAGAGCACAGGGAACTATATCTAGTCTCTTGGGATAGACTATGATGGAAGATAATGTAAGAAAGGGGATGTATATATAAGATGTGTGTGTGTATATATGTATATTTATGCACATATATATGTATATATATGACTGGGTCACTGCTGGTACAGCAGAAATTGGCACAACATTGTATATCAGCTATACTTCAATAAAAAAATTTTTAAAAATCAGTTAGGTGTTTTAGATCACATGGATTTAAGCAACTAATTAGCTTGCAAATATAAATGTTTCACTTAAAGAGATTTGCACTATCAATAAAAACACTTGTTCAGACTGACTGTCTTCACATAAAGATGACAGCATCTGAATAAATCACGAAGAAAATCTTTTAAAGATTTTAGAGTTCTGACTTTTAAAATTATATTATACATTTCTAAATACCTTTTTACATATGAGTGGGTTATTAACATTTAAGAAGCAAAGCCAATTCATATTTAACTTTTGTTTCAGGAGCTCACCATGGGGCAGTAATTCCCTTAAAAGAACAAGGAAACTATGTACTCCAGCTGTGATAGAAATGGGATTGGAAAAGAGCTCCTCCCTCAGCTCACCTTTTCATTGTTTCCATGTCTTTTACTGTAATAAATCACTTTAAAAGGCATGTTTTACAATATCACTTCTGCTTACTTTACATGATCTTCAATTTTGGATACACATCAGTATACTGAGATATAGTTTGCATTTTTTTTTAAATTGCATTTTATTTATTTATTTATTTTTTTTTTTATTTTCCCACTGTACAGCAAGGGGGTCAGGTTATCCTTACATGTATACATTACAATTACATTTTTCCCCCAGCCTTTCTTCTGTTGCAACATGAGTATCTAGACAAAGTTCTCAATGCTATTCAGCAGGATCTCCTTGGAAATCTATTCTAAGTTGTGTCTGATAAGCCCAAGCTCCCGATCCCTCCCACTCCCTCCCCCTCCCATCAGGCAGCCACAAGTCTCTTCTCCAAGTCCATGATTTTCTTTTCTGAGGAGATGTTCATTTGTGCTGGATATTAGATTCCAGTTATAAGTGATATCATATGGTATTTGTCTTTGTCTTTCTGGCTCATTTCACGCAGGATGAGATTCTCTAGTTCCATCCATGTTGCTGCAAATGGCATTATGGCATTCTTTTTTATGGCTGAGTAGTATTCCATTGTGTATATATACCACCTCTTCCGAATCCAATCCTCTGTCGATGGACATGTGGGTTGTTTCCATGTCCTGGCTATTGTGAATAGTGCTGCAATGAACATGCGGGTGCACGTGTCTCTTTTAAGTAGAGCCTTGTCCGGATAGATGCCCAAGAGTGGGATTGCGGGGTCATATGGAAGTTCTATGTATAGATTTCTAAGGTATCTCCAAACTGTTCTCCATAGTGGCTGTACCAGTTGACATTCCCACCAACAGTGCAGGAGGGTTCCCTTTTCTCCACAGCCCCTCCAGCACTTGTTATTTGTGGATTTCTTAATGATGGCCATTCTGACTGGTGTGAGGTGATATCTCATGGTCGTTTTGATTTGCATTTCTCTTATAACCAGCGATGTTGAGCATTTTTTCATGTGTTTGCCGGCCATCTGTATATTTTCTTTGGAGAAATGTCTATTCAGGTCTTTTGCCCATTTTCCCATTGATTGGTTGGTTTTTTTGCTGTTGGGTTGTATAAGTTGTTTATATATTCTAGAGATTAAGCCCTTGTCGGTTGCATCATTTGAAACTGTTTTCTCCCATTCTGTAAGTTGTCTTTTTGTTTTCTTTTGGGTTTCCTTTGCTGTGCAAAAGCTTTTCAGTTGGATGAGGTCCCATGGGTTTATTTTTGCTCTAATTTCGATTGCTTTGGGAGACTGACCTGAGAAAATATTCATGACATTGATGTCAGAGAGTGTTTTGCCTCTGTTTTCTTCTAGGAGTTTGATGGTGTCCTGTCGTATATTTAAGTCTTTCAGCCATTTGGAGTTTATTTGTGTGCATGGTGTGAGGGTGTGTTCTAGTTTCATTGCTTTGCATGCAGCTGTCCTGTTTTCCCAGCAATTCTTCCCAAATAGACTTTCTTTTTCCCATTTTAGGTTCTTGCCTCCCTTGTCAAAGATGAATTGACCATAGGTGTCAGGGTTTATTTCCGGGTTCTCTATTCTGTTCCATTGGTCTGTCTGTCTGTTTTGATACCAGTACCACACTGTTTGGATGACTGTGGCTTTGTAGTATTTCTTGAAGTCTGGGAGAGTTATGCCTCCTGCTTGGTGTTTGTTTCTCAGGATTGCTTTGGCGATTTTGGGTCTTTTGTTGTTCCATATAAATGTTTGGATTGTTTGTTCTACTTCTGTGAAACATGTCATGGGTCATTTGATAGGGATTGCATTGAATCTGTAGATTGCTTTGGGTAGTATGGCCATTTTTACAATATTGATTTTCCCAATGCAGGAACATGGAATAGCTTTCCATTTCTTTCCATCTTCTTTGATTTCTTTGATGAAAGTTTTATAGTTCTCGGCATAGAGGTCCTTTACCTCCTTGGTCAGGTGTATTCCGAGGTATTTGATTTTGTGAGGTGCAATTTTAAAAGGTATCGTATTTTTGTATTCCTTTTCTAATATTTCATTGCTGGTATACAGAAATGCAACTGACTTCTGAATGTTAATCTTCTATCCTGCTACTTTGCTGAATTTATGAATCAGTTCAAGGAGTTTTGGGGTTGAGTCCTTAGGGTTTTCTATGTATAGTATCATGTCATCTGCATACAGTGACAGTTTTCTCTCTTCTCTTCCTATATGGATGCCTTTGATTTCTTTTGTTTGTCTAATTGCTGTGGCTAGGACTTCCAAAACGATGTCGAAGAGCAGTGGTGAGAGTGGGCATCCCTGTCTTGTTCCAGATTGGAGTGAGAAGGCTTTCAGCTTTTCCCCATTGAGGATTATATTTGCTGTGGGTTTATCATAAATGGCTTTGATTATATTCAGGAATGTTCCCTCTATACCCACTTTGGCGAGGGTCTTGATCATGAATGGATGTTGGACTTTGTCACATGCTTTTTCTGCATCTATTGAGATGATCACCTGATTTTTGACTTTTTTTTTTGTTAATGTGGTGTATGATGCTGATTGATTTGCGTATGTTGAACCATCCTTGTGAACCTGGGATGAACCCAACCTGGTCATGGTGTATAATTTTTTTGATATGTTGGATTCGGTTGGCTAAGATTTTGTTGAGAATTTTTGCATCTATATTCATCAATGATATTGGGCGATAGTTTTCTTTTTGGTGGTATCTCTGTCTGGTTTTGGAATGAGGGTGATGGTGGCATCACAGAATGTCTTTGGGAGTATTCCTTCTTCTTCAACCTTTTGAAAGAGGTTAAGGAGGATGGGCACCAATTCCTCTTTATATATTTGATAGAATTCACCTGTGAAGCCATCTGGTCCTGGACTTTTATTGGTAGGGAGTGATTTTATGACCTCTTCAATTTCATTTCTAGTGATCGGTCTGTTCAGTTGGTCTGTTTCTTCTTGATTCAGTTTTGGCAGGCTGTAAGATTCTAGAAAATTGTCCATTTCTTCCAGATTGTCAAACTTGTTGCCGTATAGTTGTTCATAGTCTTCTCTTATGGTTTTTTGTATTTCTGCTGTATCCGTTGTGATTTCTCCTTTTTCATTTCTAATTTTGGTTATTTGGGTTCTTTCTCTCCTCTTTTTAGTGAGTCTGGCCAGGGGTTTGTCAATTTTGTTCACCTTTTGAAAGAACCAGCTCTTGGTTTTATTAATTTTCTCTATTGTTTTTTGAGTCTCGATTTTATTGATTTCTTCTTTGATCTTTATAATTTCCTTCCTTCTGCTGACTTTAGGACTTTTTTGTTCTTCTTTTTCTAATTCATTTAGGTGGAGGGTTAAGTTGTCAATTTGGGATCTTTCTTCTGTTTTGAGAAAGGCCTGTACTGCAATAAATTTCCCTGTGAGCACTGCTTTCGCAGCATCCCATGGGTTTTGAGAGGTTGTGTCTTCATTATCATTTGTTTCAAGGTGGTTTTTAATTTCCTTCTTGATTTCCTCATTGACCCATTGGTTTTTTAGTAGCATGTTGTTTAGTCTCCATGCAGTAGGTTTTTTCTCTTTCCTTTTCCCATGGTTGATTTCTAATTTCATGGCATTGTGGTCAGAGAAGATACTTGAGATAATTTCTATGCTCCTAAATTTATTGAGATTAGCTTTGTGTCCCAAGATGTGGTCGATTCTTGAGAATGTTCCATGAGCATTTGAGAAGAATGTGTATTCTGCTTTTTTTGGATGTAGTGTCCTGAAGATATCAATGAAGTCTAACTTTTCTATTGTTTCCTTTAGGATCTCTGTTGCTTTATTGGTTTTCTGTCTAGAGGATCTGTCCATTGATGTGAGGGGGGTATTAAGGTCTCCTACTATGATTGTATTCTCATCAATATCTCCCTTTATGTCTGTTCATATTTGTTGTATGTATCTGGGTGCTCCTGTTTTTGGGGCATATATGTTGACGATAGTAACATCCTCTCCTTGGATGGATCCCTTAATCATTAAGTAGTGTCCTTCTTTGTCTTTCTTTATGTCTTTTGTTTTAAAGTCTATTTTGTCTGATATGAGTGTTGTGACTCCTGCTTTTCTGTCATGTCTATTGGCATGAAATATTTTTCCCCACCCTTTCACTTTCAATCTATATGTATCTTTTGTCCTAAGGTGAGTTTCTTGTAGGCAGCATATTGAAGGTTTTTGCCTTTTTATCCACTCAGCCACTCTGTGTCTTTTGATTGGGGCATTGAGTCCATTGACATTTAAGGTGATAATTGATAGATGATTATTTATTGCCATTTTGAACCTCGTGTTCCAGTTGATTCTATGGTTCTCCATTCTTCCTTTCTTTTTTCTTTTTTTTTTTTTTTTGGTTGGATGGTCTCCTGTTATTATCTTCTTGAGTGTATTTTTTTTTCATTTTTTGCAAATGCCATATTTGGTTTTGGCTTGTGGTTGCCCTGTTTTTTAAGTATGCTAACCCCTTCCCATAATTGTGTGTTTTAGCCTGATGGTCCTGTAAGTTCAACCACTTCATTACTATGTTAAAATTAAGAAGAGAAACATACAAACAAACAAACAAAAAGGGTTATTTACTTCCTAACATCCCTTGCCCACATTTTATGGTTTTGATGACTCTTTTTTATTTTTTTCTTTTTAATTTTTTTTTTTTTTGTTTGAGGCCTGTTCATGATTAAATCTGTATGCTGGCTTATTTGAGTGACTGCCCTCTGATTGCAGTTTCTTCAGTTCTAGTTCTTCCTCTTCTTCTTTTTTTTTTTTTTTTCTTTTCTTTTTTCTTCCCTTTCCTTCCTTTCTTTTTGGTTTAGAGAAGCCCTTTCAATATTTCCTTTAACCTGGGTTTTGTGTTGCTGTATTCTTTAAGTTTTTGTTTGTTGGAAAAAAATTTTATTTCCCCTTCTATTTTAAATGATATTCTTGCTGGATAGAGTATTCTAGGTTGCATATTTTTTCCTTTTAGCACTTTAAATATCTCTTGCCATTCCCTCCTGGCCTGTAGTGTTTCTGTAGAGAAGTCAGCTGATAATCTTATGGGGGTTCCCTTGTAGGTAACATTCTGTTTTTCTCTTGCTGCCTTTAGGATCCTCTCTTTATCACTAACTTTTGCCATTTTTAGTATGATGTGTCTTGCTGTGGGTCTATTTGGGTTCAGTTTGTTTGGGGCCCTCTGTGCTTCTTGTATCTTGAACCCAGTATCCTTCAGATTTGGGAAGTTTCCAGCGATAATTTCTTCAAATATATTTTCCATCCCCTTATCTTTTTCTACTCCTTCTGGAATTCCTATTATGCGTAGATTGGCCCACTTTATATTATCCCATAGGTCTCTTATATTGCTTTCCAGTTTTTTTGATTCGGTTTTCTGTCTGCTGACCTGATTGAGTGATTTCCATTATTCTATCTTCCATATCACTGATTCGTTCTTCTGCATTATTCATTCTGGTTTTTACTGTCCTTAGTTCAGTTTGCATCTCTGCCAATGAATGTTCTAGTTTTTCTTGGCTCCTCCTTATATGTTCTAGTTCCTTTCTGAGGGTATCTGCATTACTGTTCCTATCTTGTCTTAATTCCTTCAGTATTTTCACTGTTTCCCTTTTGAACTCCAGGTCTGTCAGACTGCAGAGATCTGTTTCATTGTTGACTGTTGTGGGTGAGTTCTCCTGTTGGTTTGACTGGGGGTGGTTTCTCAGCTTCTTCATCTTGCTTGTTGTTTTCTTTCTCCTGAGGGAGTTGTACTCTCCGTTATCGGGCAGTGTTTGCCTTGTCACTGCCGTGGAATATTTCCTGAGGGCTGGCATTGTTGGTCAATCTTTTTTGAGGCAGTGTGGCTTTTCTGGAGTGTTGATGGGGCTAACAGTGTTTCTTTGAAGCAACGGAGGACTTCCTGAGGGCAGACAGGACTGGGAGGTCCACACCACGATGGTAGCAGATTTCACTTGGTCATGCAGAGATTGCTCTGGTGTTTTTAGGCTGTGGGGCTCTTGCAGAGGGTTGGTGGTGTTGGGCAGCTGTTCCTCAGGAGTGCAGCGCCCCCTGGGGGCTGGAGAAGCTATCTGGGTCACTGAGAACCTAAGAGGCTCTTCCCTAGGCCAGCCCAACTCAGAAGGACGGCCTGCGAATGTAGGTGGATCTTTTCACAGTCTGGCCAAGCTTGTTGCAGCTTTTCTGGGCTGCAGGGGCTCTTCCAGGGGGCTGGTGGTGCTGAGCAGCTATTCCACGGCAGTGGGGCACCCCCTGGGGGCTTGGGCGGGTAGCAGGGCCGCTGGAAACCCAAGAGGCTCCTCCCCAGGGCAGCCCGACTCAGAAAGACCGTCTGAGATCTTTTCCCGGCTTGGCCAGGCTTTTTGCAGCTTTTCTGGGCTGTAGGGGGTCCTGCCTGGAGCTGACAGTCCAATGCAGCTGATCCTCTAGAGCTTGGTACCCCTGGGGGCTTGGGCGGGTAGCAGGGCTGCTGGATATCCAAGAGGTTCCTCCCTGGGGCAGCCCGACTCAGAAAAACCATCCGGGAATTAGGCAGATCTATTCACTGCCTGGCTAGGCTTGTTCTAGCTTTTCTGGGCTGCAGGCCTTTTCTCGGGGGCTGGTGGTGTTTGGTGCTGCTCTGCGGAAGTGTATCCCCTCCAAAGGGCAAGCAGGCCTGTGCAGGGACAGCCCCTGCGGTGGTAGGCTTCAGGCAATTGTTGAGGCCAGCCCTCCTGGATGGCAGGCAGCCCCAGGTTCGGCGAGAGCGCAGGGGGTGGTGGGGGTGGGGGGAGGGGATGTACTGGGAAGCACAGCTTTCAGCTAGCTAGCGGGCCTGTAAGCTTGCTGTGGCGTGGGGGGTATTCTATGGGGATCCACCCCTTCTTCTCTCCCCTCCCCAGCTTGGGCGCAGACCAGGCTCTTCTCCCAGGTTCCCTCTGATGTGGCTTTCCACTTCCCCACCCCTAGAGTATTGCTCCCTTCCTCTGCGACAGCTTTGTTTTCTAGTCTCCCAGGCAGTCTCTGCCCCTTCAAATGGTTTCTAGACCTCCCAAGCAGTTTCCACTCTGCCCCGCCCCCCCCCCCCAGCCCGGGGACTATCCTCTGGAGCCTAGGTCTCGGTGCCCAGCCCCCACCCAGGTGTCCCCCGGCCCTTTCCCGGGGACTAACCTCTGGAGCCGAGGACTCGGTGCCCAGCCCCCACCCAGGCGTCTCAATTTTTGGTGACTGTGCCCGTAGTTCAGATGGTCCGTTCGGTTCTTGATCGGCTTTTCTGTACTCCAACTTACTGCTACACTCTTCTCTGCATCTGGAGATTCCTCTGGTTCGTTTGATCTTTCCCCCGTGTAGGTGACTTTCCAGGGTGCGGGATCCCTTTCTCCTCCGCAGTTCCCTTTTGGGAGCGCCCGTCCCGCTCGGATTCACCTTCTCTCACTCTCCTCTTTTCTCCCGTTCTGCCCCGTAATGTCACGAACTTCTTGCCATTATTGGAGTTTAGGTTCTTCTGCCAGCGATTGGTTGCTGTTCTGTGCGAGTCATTTATTCTGTAGATGTGCTTTTTTTGTTGCGTTTGTGGGAGAGGGCGAGCGTGTCCCTCTACTCCTCCGCCATCTTGTCTCTCCATCAGTATTTTTAAATTATGCTTACTTTTTAGACATAATACTGTTGTACACTTAATACAGTGTTGTATAAACATAATTTTATATACACTGGGAAACTGAAAAATTTGTGTGACTCACTTTATTGTGATATTCATCTTATTGTGGTGGTCTGAGGTATTGTCCATAATAGGTCATTCATAGAATGATATTCTAAGGCTATTCTAAAATATTTTCCTTAAGCCAGTTTTATTTCTGATGTGATCCAAAATGTATTTCTGTCAGGAGTTGAAAGAAACTGGAAAATACAACTTCCTGAGATTATGTCTCTTTCTATTTAGTCCCAGGTAGAATTCCATTCAGCTTTTTTATTTTATGCATTTAAAAATCTCTTTTGGGAGTTCCTGTCGTGGCTCAGTGGTTAACGAATCCGACTAGGAACCATGAGGTTGCCAGTTCAATCCCTGGCCTTGCTCAGTGGGTTAAGGATCTGGCGTTGCGGTGAGCTGTGGTGTAGGTTGCAGACACGGTTCGGATCCCACGTTGCTGTGGCTCTGGTGTAGGCCAGCAGCTGTAGCTCCGATTAGACCCCTAGCCTGGGAACCTCCATATGCCACGGGAGCGGCCCCGGAAAAGGCAAAAAGACAAAAAGACCAAAAAAAAAAAAAATCTCTTTTGAAGATGGTATACATATTATCCAGTAAGTTACTTGATTGAAAAATGCTAGACCATTATTTAATTCTAAGGGATATATTATGTTACAATGTGTTATTTTCCCAGAAGTAGAAAATATCCACTGTGATTTTAAAATGGATTGTTCTGAGATATGCACTGTTGCTTCTGAAAGATATAATAGGTTTACATAAGTTTATGCTTTACATTTTAGAGGATCCTCCACACATCTGCCTCTTGCATAAAATAGAGTGCTAGTTCTCACAGAATGGAGGAAGCTTGCAGTGATTTTTAAAAATGAGATTTAGGGACTTCCTGTTGTGACTCAGTGGAAACCCCCCCAACTAGCATCATGAGAATGCGGGTTGACCCCTGGCCTTGCTCTATAGGTTAAGGATCTGTCATTGCTATGAGCTGTGGTGTAGGTCTCAGATGTGGCTAGCATCTGGCATTGCTGTGCCTGTACTATAGGCTGGCTCTGATTCAGCTGCTAGCCTGGGAACTTCCATGTGCTGCACCTGCGGCCCTAAAAAAGAAAAAGAGATTTAGTGTCAGCCACTTTCTAGCTCCATAATCTTGATCAGGTGACTTGACTTTCTTAAAGCCTCAGTTTATGTGTTTGTAAAATAAGACCATATAGCTACATGCTCAATTATTTAGTAAATGCTATAATTATGAAAATCACGGGCAACCCATCAAGACAGGAGATATAAGCAACTAATTTTCTGACTTTCAATTCCAAATATATCTGTTAGTGGCCACATTGAAGACTAGTTAATTGTTTGATTTTAATATAAAAACTTCAAAGTAAGCTTTCATAAGAAAACTTAAAAAGCTATTTCTTCACACCTGTGTATAATATTGACATAGTTCTGTTCACACAGAGGTCCAAAACTGCATATCTGTAGAACTATTAGGGTCTCAATTGAGATGTCTAAAAAGATTTTAGCAACAGGTGCAAAACAGCTGCAGTTCTATTTCAATAATGACAACGGATGGATTTATTCTCTGTGGGCTCTCTTTTATGTATTCTTAGCTGACACTAACACTTAGGACACAAAGGAAATTAAATAATAACCAAAAAAATCACATTTTCATGGGTGAGGGAAACTTGAGCATTAAGAAGTGAATATTTAGCGTATGTAATGGTAATTAACTGTTAAAATATAGTTTATTCTTTAAGATCATGTTTAATTGCAGTATCAGCATTAGCATTGAATAGTAACATGAATGTGTATCAAGTTTACAAATTGGTTTCTTTAATAACAAATACTGCTGGGAATTCCCATTGTGGCTTAACAGTTAACAAACCTGACTAGTATCCATGAGGATGCTGGTTCGATACTAGATCCTCATGGATACTAGTCAGGTTCATTAATTGCTAAGTGGGTCTTGCTCAGTGGGTTGTGAATCTAGCATTGCTCTGAGCTGTGGTGTAGGTCACAGACAAGGATTGGAGTCCATGTTGCTGTGGCTGTAGAATAGGCCAGCAGCTACAGCTCTGGTTTGACCCCTAGCCAAGGAACCTCCATATGCCGCGGGTACGGCCCTAAAAAGGCAAAAAAAAAAAAAAAAACCTGCTTTGTAGTGAAATTTGATTTTGGATATTAATTTAATTCCAAATAAATTTAAGAGGCCAAATAATTTACATATTGATAGCCCTCACCATAGGTTGATTTTTTTCTTAAAAAATTGCTTCCTGGTTCTAAAAGATGCTTCAAATCAGAGATTTTGCTTAATATGCTCTGGTATAAAATATAGTTAATTGCAAAAGTATTTATGTGTTATATACTATATGCTGCTGGAGAGTAGAGAAGCTGCAAAAAAAGTAAAATGAATGAGTTCCCTAAAGAGTGTTCAATATAATTAAAGCTGTGAAATGACTTAAATAACTTCTAGGTGCCAAACCTCGTGCACCCAAGAAGGACACTGGGTTGAATAGCATGGATACCGGCAAAATGTTCTTTTATAGGAGGTAAATATAGTATCAGTTTTTGACAAATTACATTTCAGATAAAGGTGGGTTATCAAGAGGGGTTTCAAAGAGATGTGGTTATTATATCTGTTTTCATTCTGCTGGTCAACTCATGTAATGATTCTGTACTTCACTTAATGCATTATTTATGTCTATCTTTCTATTAATCCATCCATCTATCTATATATACTGTATCTTGACACCTGTGATTGATACTAGCAGCAAAATAAAAATACTTTTAGTCTTTTTTTGTCATGGAATTTTTTTTTTGCTGTATAATATACAGCAAAATATATTATATAATATATATTAATTTGCTATATAATACTGAACTTTGATCATAATTAAATAGAAAATTATTTTAAAAGACAAATTGAACCATTAATGCCAAGAACACATGACAAGTGTTATAAAGTCAATCATACTTTGATTTCGTTTCTGAAAAATTGCTTCACAGTGAGTTGTGTAATCCTAGAATACGTATTTTTATTCATAAATTCAAACTTGATTTTGACCAATTTACATTAGCTCTCCTAACCTCTGGATCTAACTCATACAGATGGAACAAAAAATCTTGTCCTCAAGCTCCCAGTCCATTTCACTCCCTCACCCTTGCCAACTACAAGTCTTTTCTCCATGTCTATGATTTTATTTTCTGTGGAAAGATTCATTTGTGCTATATATGAGATTCTAGGTATAAGTGTTATCATATGGTATTTGTCTTTCCTTTCTGACTTACTTCACTTAGTATGAGAGTCTCTAGTTCCATTCATGTTGCTGCAAATTGCATTATTTTGTTATTTTTTCATGGCTGAGTAGTATTCATTGTGTATATATACCATATCTTTCTAATCCAATCACCTGTCATGGACATTTGGCTTGTTTCCATGTCTTGGCTATTGTGAATAGTGCTGCAATGAATATGCGGGTGCATGTTTCTTTTTCAAGGAAAGTTTTGTTGTGCCTTTGGAATAGATAAGCAATGAGATCCTGCTGTATAGCACTGGGAACTATGTCTGGTCATTTGTGATGGAGCATGATAATGTGAGAAAAAAGAATGTATACATGTATGTGTGACTGGGTCACCTTGCTGTGCAGTAGAATATTGACAGAACACTGTAAACAAGCTATAATGGAAAAAATAAAAATCACTATATAAAAAAAAATCTTGTCCTCAAATCCAATAATACATTTTGTAAATAACTTTCAAGTGGAAATATTTTCCCTTTTGGATAATTTATTTTTCTTGTCTAATTTATTTATTTAATTTTTTTTATATATAATGATTTTTATTTTTTTTCCATTATAGCTGGTTTACAGTGTTCCGTCAGTTTTCTACTGTACAGCATTTTGACCCAGTTGCACATACATGTATACGTTCTTTTTTCTCACATTATCATGCTCCATCATAAGTGACCACTATGGAGAACAGTATGGAAGTACCTTAGAAAACTATACATAGAATTACCATATGACCCAGCAATCCCACCCTTGGGCATATATCCAGACAAAACTTTCCTTGAAAAAGACACGTGCACCCACATGTTCATTGCAGCACTATTCACAATAGCCAACTCATGGAAACAACCCAAATGTCCATTGACAGATGATTGGATTAGGAAGATGTGGTATATATACACAATGGAATACTACTCAGCCATAAAAAAGAACAAAATAATGCCATTTGCAGCAATATGGATGGATCTAGAGACTCTCATACTGAGGGAAGGAAGTCAGAAAGAGAAAGACAAATACCATATGATATCTCTTGTCTAATTTATATAAGACCTATATACTGGAGTTTAGGGGAAAAATGGCAATATAAGACTGTGGGATACATATTTGAGTCCTCATATATAATTGATTTCATTTAATCAATGTCTATTAATAAAATCATCTATTCGATACATGTTTGTTGATACTTTCTGGGTCCCCTAGAGAAAGAAAGACAAATTAAAGCATTGTTTCCTGGGTTTATATAACAAGAAATACACAACAAACTGATAAACTTGTTATCTTTGACTTTGGATATTGTTAAACATGATCTATATGTCTTATATTTAACTGTAAAGTTCCATTTTATATTAGAACACTTAGAAAGATGACCTTCTTTAAGATACTTTCTACATTTAGATATATCTTTAAAAATTGCTGGAAATATTATCATTTAATTTATTTAGTATTAAGCCCTTTTTAAGACTTGAGACAAATGATACTTTTAAAATTATACATGTAGGCCTGGGGCTTCAGGTTTGAAATCTAATAAAAAATGTTTAATGCTAAATAATTATTCACAGATTAATTAGACTCAAGCTAATTATTACGTACATTTTATTACTCGACCAATTGCTACTAAGCCTCTTCTGATTGAACAGTTATTGTAGACCCTCATAATCTGATTTTATAATGGAGATTGCCACATTCACTGGTAAGAATATTTCTGCTTTGCCAGTTAGTAAGGCTGTGATGCTTCAAAGCTGACAACTAATTTTTGGTCAGAAATATGCCTTTGACCTCCCTCTAGATGGAAACAACAAAGATTTTCAAAGAATAAAAGGAAATAATGTGCTGGTTTAGATACTTAAAACATGTGACTTGGTGCATCTGTTTTTGGTATATTTGAGTTTGCACATAAACTACATTAACATAATTATAATTTTTTTAAAGTTAAGGGTTTTTTTTAGAAATCCATTTAGGAAAATAGCCTATGACAGACAACAGTTAATCAAGGTAAGATCTTTAAGATTAGTTAAATTTGAGTCAGGGCTAGTTGAGAAGTCTGTTTTTTTAATAATTTGAATTTTGTTGCAAGTGATGGCAGGAAGAGAATTAAATGAGATAAAGAGGCTAAATCTGCAAGGAAGAGAAGGCACTGTAGGCAATTCAAAGAGAGCTCAAGCAAGGGAAATCCAACCACAGAAGAAGAGAAGAGAAAAGAAAGTAAAGAGGGCAGGACCCTGACCTCCTTTATCTGAAATGATTTTGTTTCCTTGACTACCTGGCTAACTCCTTTATCCTTCAAGTCTCAGCTAGAATCTCAAATCATTTAGTCTCACGTTCTGTCGTGACAATAATTTCTCTTCTTTAGTCCCACTGTATTTGATACAAACTATTATTTCTGATCTTGCTTGTAATTTTTTAGTTATTAGTTTATTTAGCCATCGTTGTCTTGATACCACAGGAAAGGTGTCTCATTTATCTCTGCATTTTCATTTATCCAGAAAAATGCCCAGTATCTAACATTTGTTCAATAAAATACATGTTCGTGTTTCTCTAGGAAGGATGGTGAATGGATTTTTAAAATCTCAAGCTCTGGATATTTGCAATTTTTGAATGATAGTTAACTGTCACTAGAGTTATTAGGCAAGTACTAGCATTTATTAGTCATAAATGGATAGTGTAGGGAGAGACCTGGAGTCTTTGTAAAAATGTGGGACTGGAATTGATTACAAGTGTGGTGCTGATGGCCAATAGCAAAGTGTCAATAATAGACACATTTGGTTTGTTGCTGGTGTTTGCAGAAAGGGCTGATCAAAGGAAGTTGCACAACAAAGGCAAAAGACTTTATTCCTAAACCCTAATCCTAAACCTCATATGCTAGGAGGTCTGAAACCTGTGCAAATTGTTCCAGGAATTTATGAAACTAAGTATTAACTGCAAATGCGAACTTGTTTGAAGTTTCAAGCAGGGGAGAATGGTTACTCATATACTCTTCACTGAAGAACTGTCCTTTGTCATGAGGGAAGATCATCCTTTTCCACCAAATGAGCAGCATGTACACATGCAAAATTGAGGGCACTCTTTTTCAGGATGGTTATACCTCTTAAAGCAGAGGCTCTTAGATGGAATTAGAAAACATAACCTAAGATAGAAACTTTAAATTGTGGGATCTTATGCAGAAAGAGAAAGTTAAAACTAAAGTGCCATGTTAGAGAACAAAACTAAGAGGGGGAAGGAATATAAATTAGTCCAAAGAACCTGTATAACAGGCATGTGCCTCTTCTCACTGAATTGGAGCTGGGCTTTGGGGAGTTCATTATAGCATGTTCCTCAGATCAAAAGCGATTAGTCACAAAGCTGGAAAGAATGAAGAGACCTTCTTTACATAATGAAACAGAGCATATGGGACTTAACAGCTCCTATGAAGTGGTATAAGTGTGTTTGGACAGTTGGTAGCTGTGTTGTGGGTGTTCATGTCTCCATTTTTCAGATGAGGAAACTAAGGCACAGAAAGGTTAAGTAACTTTTCCGTGAATGGTGGAGTCTGATTTGTCCTCAGGCAGTGTGGCTTCAGAGTCTGTGTTCTTTATCACTATGCTACGTCAGAAATCAAAGTGGTTTTAATAATGATAACAAAAAAGCAGAATTAGGAAGCCAAACTTGATCACTCATCAAAATTAGCTTCCTAATGTATCTCCCAAATTGAACTTATCCCCCCAACATTGGCTGAGTTGGAGAACAGTAGCCTTGTTCCCAGAGGCTGAACCTATTCCAAAAACCATTCCACACAGCTAAGTAGAGAATGCAACTGTGTTGAGGGCAGAATGCTTCAAATGATAGGTCAAGCCTGACTAGGTATGTGCAGTTGTTTCTCACAAAGTCTCTAATTTGATAAGTAATCATTCCCTTGAAAAGTATAATGGGAAGGAGGGTATACTTTCCTAAGTGGGATTACTACTGCTTTATGGAAATGCTCAAAGAATGCTCTTAAATATGATAAGTTGGAGCAAGCAATCAGAATATGGAAAAGCAAATCATAGTTTATTGAATTCTGAAGGAATTAGGAATAGAAAGCAGAATAGTGAAATGTTACATGTGTGGGCTTCAGAGTCAGAGGACCTGTTTTGGATTCTAGATCTACCAGTTATTAGCTATGTAGTCTTACGGAATTAATTTTTCTCAGATTCCGTTTCTTCATCCTAAAATTTGAGATAAGAATACCTATCTTTTGGAGTTGTAACATTTTATATGCAAGAACATATCTTTTTAAATTATGTAGTCCAGACCTAAACCTACCAGGTGAAGAATTTGACAAGCGGCTTTCTAATTGGGGTACAGATTGCTCCTCAGTAACATTTTTCTGCAGCCTTAGGATTAAAAAACAAGGCCTGACTACTTCTTGTCAATGTGGGATGTTGAAGAAGTGGATTTTTCTAATTAACTCAAGATGGCAATCTCCCAAAGCTGTCTGTTTTCAAGATTGTAGGTATTTCATTTTCATTCTCTTGTGATAAAAAGGAATGTGATGAAGATGATCAGAATTACCTCCCATTATGAGCTTGTTAATTTGTCTGCTGTAATTTTCTAAGCGTTTTCTTGGAACACATCCAGAAACTTATAAAAGAGATCATCTTCCATTTCGTACTGTTACAGACTGTGAAACAATAACTAATTTGAGATAATAAGTATTGTAGCTTATGTAAACATACATAAACACAAAACATGCTGGAAAATGCTCAGAGCTTTTTAATTCTTGGCAAGTACACCACCAACCAAGATTAGAATAGATATTTTTTGCAGGGTTTACTCTCGTGTAGGATGATATAAAGGTATAGAAATATGCTGTTGGTGTACTCATTCCATTAATCATTTGTCCAATAATTATTTATTAATTTCTTGCTATGTATTAGGTACTGCTCTAAGCAGTGAGATAGAGAGACAACACCCCTATTCTGGAGGAGATTATATTATAAATCAGCACACATTTGCTGGACCACGACAAGTTTTTTCCTCCTAAATTGTTTTCCCTCAAAGTTTATTTATTCACCAAAACTTATTTTTTTAAATTATTTATATTTACTATTTCCATAGTGATAGTTAATACCAGTTTATTTGCATTCTCTCCGTTACTGGTTTTTAGTAAATATGTGTAATATGTACTTAGGAACTGATATAAAGTTTTACTACTAAATTACTATAAAATTTATTTCAGTAGGTCTTGAGGTTGTTGTTGTTGTTGTTGTTGTTGTTGTTGTTGTTTTTGGGGGGGCACACCTGTAGCATGTGGAGTTCCCAGGCTAGGGGTCAAATAGGAGCTGTAGCCACTGACCTATGCCAGGGCCACAGCGACACTGAATCCAGGCTGCATCTGTGACCTACACCAGAGCTCACAGCAATGGTGGATCCTTAACCCACTGAAGGAGGCCAAGGGTCAGACCTGCATCCTCATGAATACTAGTCAGATTTGTTTCTGCTGAGCCATTATGGGGACTCTGGTTTTGAATTTTAAGTATATATCATTGTCATTCTTTGAAAACTGGTAAGCATGTTATATTTAGCTGATAATACTTCATAAGTCAAAATTTGAGATTTTCTCAAATGCGCCATTTCTCAATCATTTCAAATGACAGAATTGTATTTTTCAATCTTTTTTTGTCAATTTTCTTTACTGTAGTAAAAGATTTGTCATTTATTAAGGCATAATTGTGGAAAATGCTTTGTATAAACTAGTTCTAATCTCAATTATAATGATGAAAGATTTATTGTTGTCCTCATTTTATCAATGAGGCAATGAAGGCTTACAGTTTTATGTAATAACTTTTCCAGAGTCACACAACTTGCATGTGGCAGGTGTAGAATTCAAATTCAGATCTTACAGATTAATTCAATGTCCTACTACATTATTTTACTCCCTATTAAAAACTCAAATGTGCATTTGGAGACTTACGTCTCTGGTAGTGTTTGAAAGATTTTCTAAGAGTACATCATATGAAAGAGATCCCAAAAATTGAATTCAAAGATAAAAGTGCATATATCCTACAAAATCATGATAACATCAGATGAAATACATTGTTTTATTTGTACTAAAATATTTTCAAAAGTTGATTAATGAGATACTTTCATAATGCAGAGGGGCTGCTTGAATAAGACCATGGCTGTGGCTGTTTGTTTTATTAGGATCCACTGGTCTTTAAATTTTAATTGGTATATGTCATAGAGTCATCAGTAAGCCCTCTTTTATTTCAATGCTATAACAGATTCATTTAAACACTACTCTGACATAATTTCAAACTTTCAGAAAAACTGTAAGACTACTACAAAAAACTCTCATATACCCTTTAACCAGATACACTAGTTTTAAAATTTTGTCACCTTTGTTTTAATCTGAAGTATTTGAGAGTGATTTCCAGAAATTTTGCTTTTTTACTAAATAAATATCCAACGACATTGCTAGAAAGATCTGTGCCAAAGAGAAATCTGTGCTCCAAGTGTTTCGATCCAGGGGTATATATCAGTGATCAAGAGGACTAGGAATGTACAACCTATTGGTGTGAGTCTTACCATTTTGAGAAATAATGATCTGTATATCCCTGGGCATGTCCTGTACCCAGTCTTTATTGACTTTGTCCATTGGCAGGGCTGAACTTTAGCCAATACTTTGATATGTTACATCCTAGATCTTAATCTTTGCCAAACTTCTTTATGGTTAAGCAGATAAATTCTGATGTTTCATTCCTAAATTTCTTCCTACCCACTTATTTCTTCCTATCGTCTTCCTTTCCTAAATTATTATTTTGATTATGGCTGTGGTGTGCAGCAGATTGATGTGGAGTCTTAGTTCCCAGATAAGGGATTAAACCTGGCCACAGCAGTGAAAACACTGAGTCCTAACCATTAGATGACCAGGGAACTCTTCCTAAATTCTTTAGATCCCATGGTTTATCATATCTATGAAGAGTCTCACAAAATTTTCACATTGTCATTCTGTTTCATCATGCTAATGCAACCTCCAAACTGGGTAAATCCAACTATTTACTTTCTTTGTGCTTAATCTCATGCTTTGAGAAAAGATGAAAATATTATGCTACTATAAATTCATGGTCTCCAACTTTATCTGTACTCTCCTCAGGCCCAAGCAAGCCTAGCCACAATCTTCCTTTTTTCACTCTGACCATTGAAATCTTACTGTCTTATCAGTTCATAGACATATTTAGTAATTATGTTGTTTGTCTTCTGTTACTTCAACCTCTACTTTTTTGTAGAATCATTCCCATTAAAATATAATCAGCTATACTCTCATATGAAGAGGGGACCCTGCTGCAACCCCTTTGGATTCAAGATTTTCAAGTGCATCTATCCACATATCCCCAGCTAAAGTTTCCAGAACCCACTTCATCCTTATTGGAACTATAGCCTCAGAGTCTTGCTGGGGGCTGAAATTCAACCTTTTATGAAGTTCTGCAGCTCTTTAGATTAGGTCCTGGTTCTCAGTACAGTCAGTTCTTCAGCTATAGAAGTAGAGAGATCCTTTAAAATCTGACAAGATTGTCAGGATTTCAATAGTTTACTTTAAATTGGTGATTGGTTGCCCTGAGTCAGTCATTTTCTGTCTTCAAAGCATTACTGGTACTCAGCAACAACTATTCTATTCCAGAGTCCTTACAAGTACTGTTTCCCTCACACCTCTCAAATGCCAGAGATACTGTACACACCAGTGCATACCCTTCAATATGTGTCCTGTTCCATTCACTTCTGGTAAAATTATAAACAATTACACTCTACAACATGTCAGAGATGATCAATATTACAATGATCACCAGTAATTGTGGGTCCATTACTAGCTGACTGGTGGATAATCCAATTTAGAAACCCATAGTGTCAACTTCCTAGGATAATTCTCATTGCCAATTTTCTGACTTAATCCTAAAAACAAATGTGAGACAGATTCAGTTATGTATGATTTTATGAGAGAGAGCCCCCGCCCCCCCCCAAAAAAAGACAGTAAAATAGTGAGAGAAGCAAAATAGCAGAGGAGATAGTGAGCTCAAATAAAGTCTGGGCTTGACCTAAATTGTGGAGGATCACACTGCAGTGTCATCTCCAACTTGAGACAAAAAGGCTGTCCTCTTGTACCCTACACCTGTTGGACATTGACTCTGAGTTGCCTAAATATGAGATGCCATCAGCCAAATGCAATCCTCTAGAGGAAAGGAGTAGTAATTATCACCTTACCCTATGACAAGGAGGCTAGCAGTAGCCTGTTAAAAGATGGGGCACCAGTACTGCTGCTGCATGGATGATCCTCAGAAACATGATGTTGGAAGAAGAAAAAATAGATACAGTGTAATACATACTATATGATTTCATTTATGTTCAATTCAGAACAGGCAAAAGTAATATGTGATCAGAACGATGGTTACCACAAGTGGAGGAAAATGCACTTATGGGAAAAATGAGACAAAGTAATAGAAATGTTTTACATCATTATCTCTGGTGTTCCAGAATCAGGTATGGGCTGTGGATGGGAGATCAGAAAAACACTAAATATTTGGGTCTCACTCAAAGTATGTTTAAAGATTTGTGAGCAGGGTAGAAAAGAGGAATCCTATGAGTCAAGAGATGTTTTAACTACTGACTCCACCTAAATTGTGAGGGAATTTTCTTTCTCCCTTGCTTTCCCCTGACTCATCAACATGTTAATTAACTCTACACCTATTGCACTCCTGTTGGAATAAGACCTTCTCTTTTTTTTCTTCTTCATTTTTCTTCAATTTTTGTCCCCCTTTATTTCTGTATTTTTCTATTTTTCTGTTTCCCAACTGGCAATTCAGAAAAAATCTCTGGCTTGGCTTTTGTTCCAAACTCCTTTCCAACACTCAATATTGTCTTATATGAAATATGATTACTTTGAGTAAGCCCCATTGGAGCCTCTTCTTATAAAAGGAATTTATATGGTTATAAATACATCACTTAAGTTTAAGCACCCAGCTTAAACAACTCATGCTGCTCCTCTGGGACTTACAATTCACTCAGAGCCCTGTATGTCAGAAACACTGAATCAAACATGTACAGCATATAAAAGTGTCTAGCCACACAAACCGTTATTTATCCCTTACACTGTTTAAATATTGGTGGAACATATAGATCCCACAACTTTATTTTTTATCAAAATACTTATTTCAGTCAGTCATTCCATATACTCACAGCACCGGTATCAATATATGAGTTATGCTGTTGTTTTCAGGAGAGGCAATTACAAACTTGTGGTGAAAAGAGGACTAATGCAGAATTCGCACTTTACTACATGATGCAAAAAATGACTATGCCATTTATAGCAGGAATATAGGTTATCCTAACCTGTGATTAAGA
Organism: Phacochoerus africanus; assembly: GCF_016906955.1. Classification (NCBI taxonomy): domain Eukaryota; kingdom Metazoa; phylum Chordata; class Mammalia; order Artiodactyla; family Suidae; genus Phacochoerus; species Phacochoerus africanus. Next base: position 164,640,034 of record NC_062546.1, on the reverse strand, counting down.
TATACTGGTTACCTTTCATAATCTTTTTTCTATCTTTGAAGAAATATAAAATAAAGATTTTAAGCAAGAACCATAAAGCAAGAATAAAGTAATTATAAAAAATAACAAGTCACCTTGGAGTTCCCGTCGTGGTGCAGTGGTTAACGAATCTGACTAGGAACCATGAGGTTGCGGGTTCGATCCCTGCCCTTGCTCAGTGGGTTAAGGATCCGGTGTTGCCGTGAGCTGTGGTATAGGTCACAGACGCGGCTCGGATCTGGTGTTGCTGTAGCTCTGGCGTAGGCTGGTGGCTACAGCTCTGATTAGACCCCTAGCCTGGGAATCTCCATATGCCATGGGTGCAGCCCTAGAAAAGGCACAAAGAAAAAAACCAAAAAACAAAACAAGTCACCTTTGCTATTTTGGTATTAATGCATAAATTTCAACTAAGAAAGACTTGGGAAATATTCTGAAAGCAGATAACATAGAGAGCTTTTTATAGTACTGATGATTATGTTGATTTCTGGCAGCTCTCAATTATAACTGATGTCCACTATAATCCTGATTGATGTTTAATGCCAATCATTTCCAATTATTTTGGTTTAACCAAGGAAGAGTTCTTATGGAAATATATTTACCTGCTTGACAACCCTTTTTGCAATTTCCCTATCGAGAATCTGCTTTTGACATGTCTCTCTTTTAGTATTTTTATTAAATCCTGCTTTCTATTCTCTCCTTTTTTTTCAGTCCCCATCTCAACTTCTTCATGTGAACTATACACTGGAAAATTTGACATTACAGGCCTAAGAAAAATATGTAGCTGTCTATCCACAAATAAATGATGTTTTATAAGTTTATGTATCTACATATCTGTCTATATTTATGATATGTAAAACTAGAAATTTAAATTTTGAATACTTATGTACTTATGTATATATGTACTAATATACCTATGTGTATGTATAGTATGTGCATATACATATATATGTTTGTGTATATGAGAGATGGCAAGGTGTGTATGGGAGAACTACATTTTTTCTTTGTTTTTTTAAAATTTTTTTAATTCAGTATTATTAACATTTTTCTACCTGATTACTCACTGATTATGACTGTAAATAACATGTTTTTGTTGCCTTGGAAACACAGGTGGAAGCTTGAAGCATTTATCATTTGTGGCAATCCACAATGTTTTATATTACTAAAAGATTTTTTATGTTTATTAGTTTGAAATAAATATTATTGGAAGCCCTGATAAAGAAATATTATCAAATAATCCTCCTTGAGAGAGAATGAAAGAGAGAGAAAGGGAGATATTAGGGTACCAATCACCTAATTTGGTGGCTCTGATATATTTAAAATCTGCAGTGCTAACTTGGTGCAAAGTCAAGGGCACTGCTGGGACTGGTTGGAATTTTCATTGTGACACAAGTGAAGGATCAAATCTTTTCCTTCTGTTTGGTGTGGTGTTTTTGGGTTTGATTGACTGATTGATTTTCAATCTAAGTTTGAGCCTTTCTCTCTTAGATCGCCAGTCATCAGATAACTTTTGCTGTAGTAACAAGCTACTCCAAAATTTCAGAGGCTTGTGGTACAAATATTTATTTCTTCTTTGCACTATAGTGATGACTAAGGATTAGTTCTCTTTTCCACCTTGTCTGAACTTTGGACCCAAGAATGAGGGATCAATCACTATTTGGAACATTGCTAGTTCTCCTGGCAGAGGGAAAAAGAATATAGTGCATTAGCTCTACAGCTTCTCCTCAGAGATGCTACCTATCACTATGGTTGTGTTTTGTTGTTTTAAGCAAGCCATATGGCCAGGCCTGACCGACATGGTGTGGTAATGTGATAAACCCCCAGGGAGGGCAGTAAAAAATAGTTGTGATCAAAATACAATCTACAGTGAGTCCTTTTCGTCCTGAGGCAGGAAATAAAATACATAATGGGCTTGGGATTTCCTTCCACTTAGTGAGATGTCTATAAGGAAAAGAAGGTGTGGCTCAGTGGTCATCAAATCTCTTTATCTGTCTTTAAGTTAAAGTAACTTGCAATCTAACTCAGATTCAATGCCAGGAGAATTTATGCAGTAGCAAAAATGTAATGTTGCCCATTATCTCCTCTGCATGCCTTTCCCATAGACCTTCAGTAGTAGAAAGTGGGAATTTGGGGAGTTTCTGTCATGGTGCAGTGGTTAACGAATCTGACTAGGAACCATGAGGTTGTGGGTTCCATCCCTGCCCTTGCTCAGTGGGTTAACGATCTGGCGTTGCTCTGAGCTGTGGTGTAGGTTGCAGACGAGGCTCAGATCCACCGTTGCTGTGGCTCTGGCGTAGGCCGGTAGCTACAGCTCCGATCGACCCCTAGCCTGGGAACCTCCATACGCCTTGGGAGCGGCCCAAGAAATGGCAAAAAAGACCAAAAAAGACCAAAAAAAAAAAAAAAGACAGTGGGAATTTGGAAATTCTGTGTTTTGACTTGGAGATAAGCTAATTTGAATGACTATCATTCAGTTTTGCTAGAGTAATAAATAAACTGTGAAATCTCAAGACTTAACACAAATAAGGTTTATTTCTTTCTCAGACAAAATGTGACACAGTTTGAATGTCTGTCTTAGGCTGGCTTCCCCAGAACACAGACTCTGAGATGATTTGTGTCCTTGGAGGTCAATGGAAAGAGTCAGCAGGCAGCACCTGTGGGTGAGGTAAGAAAATAGGACTGGCCAGAGGGAAGAGTTGGATTGTAATGCTGTCTTGCCCAAGGCCTCAGTTAATCTCACAGACAGATCTAGAGCTGGGCTAGTTCTTCAGGTTGTTTTACACGGGGAAGGGACCCAGGCTGTTATACTTCTGAATCTACCAGTTATTAGATGTGTGCTGTGACTAGAGAAGGGTTTAATAGTCTTGGAAAAGAATCTCTTTTCTGCTCAGGAAAATTTCTAGAGAGCCACTCAGCTGCCAGCAGTCATCACTGCTGATGAGGGAATCTTGGTGGCATATCAGAGCATTCACTGTGATTGTTCCCTTCCATTTTATAGGTGAACGGTGGACCACTGAGGACTCATGCTTTCTAAACCTGCCATGGCAGGGGACAAAGGAGCTATAGGTCTCTACCCACTTTTCATTGTCCCACACCAGGTCACAGGGCTCTAAACTAACTGCAAGTTGTCTGGGAAGAGAGGAGCACATATTTATTTGAGTGCTAATAATCTCTAATACACTGCCTGATTTACTAGACGATAAATGTGGGTCCCTTAAAGAATTTGTTTTCACAAAGAAATGTGTTTATGAAATTTTCTTCCAAACTTAGGGACTGGGTCATTTATTTGGATTTGTTCTATTTTAGGATGGCTCTATATAAAGGTAATGGATAAATTATACATCACTTCTCTTTCACTGATTCAGACACATGCTTAATGCCACCTGGAAACAGAGAAAAGAAATAACGTTTCTTCTGAAATCACCATTCATACTAAGTACATGAGTTGCAATGTCATACTGCAATGAATTGAGACTATAGTAGCAATTTTTTTCTTAGGATAGAGTTTCATCTGCATTATGAAAGTTTGTTTCACCTACTTAACACACTATAAAAGAAGGTCCAGGTATGGCAGATCTGTTCTATGAAGTCCAGGGACCCAGATTCCTTCTGGTTGTTGCTCTGCAGTCCTTAGAATATTACCCTTCTTTGTTGCTATGTCCTAACAAGACTCCCCATCATGTCCAAGTTTAAAGTTGCAAGTTGGAGGAAGGAAGAGAAAGGGGTCACCCTCTCTCCTTTTAGGACACATTGGAAGTTGCTGATATTATTTCCCTTCATATGTTATTGGGAAGAATTTAATTATACAGCAATACATAGCTGAGAATTGAATTCTAGGTTGTCATGTATCTGAGAAGAGGTGAAAGGATGACGTGGATAGCTATTTTGTCTGCCACAGAGGCCTGGAACCTGTCAGTTAACACCAGGTTGGAAACGATTATGGCAGAGGTGTCTGTTTTTCTCCTTTCTAAAGGTAGGAGAAGGCATTTATTTCTTTCTGGGGTAGGACCACAAAAAAAATCTACTCATTTGGGTGTAAACTGTGCAAATTATTACATAAAATAAGCATTTAATGCTATGATTTCAAGTTGAAGATAGAGGGTTAATTCAAATGTATTTAGAATGAAATTATTTTTCATCAGTATGCTTTACACTTTTCAAATAGTGTGCAAATGTTAATTTAAATTGACATCCACTGTATTATTTCTAGAATAGGATGTAGATGATCTTTATGTCCTTCCAGGGAGCTAGAGAGTAAGTTAAAATATCTTTGATGATTCATATTGATTTTATTTGGTTGTGTGAGTTAAATACTTTTTACAAAACAGCTAAACATATCATACATGCATTTCATTTAATGTATCAAGAATAGTGATGTTAGCTTGAGATTATTTAGTGGAATATTAAAAGCATTTTATATCCTTTCATTAGCAATACATCTAATTTACTGACCTTGGCAGTAAAATCTGATTCAAAACTAGAAGAAATTAATTAGTAGTTTTTAAGTTCATAAATGTGTAGCTTCTAGATGTGACTTGACAGAAGACTAATATTCAAATATAATGTAATTTTTCCTTGAAGATAATTATAATTAATAGGTCAAATATAATTGCAAATGTTCTATATTAGAACTCTAAAATTTTTGTGGAAGCAACTTTTCAGGTGCTTGGCATTGGTAGTAAAATTTGGAAGTAGCTTTTCTACAATCTTGAATCAGTTTTGATCCAGTAGAGGTTGCTATAGATGCCAACACCACAGGAAGACCTGGGGACAAATCCTGCTGTGTGCTTGCTGACAGCTGGATTTTTTTGGAAGTTCAATCAATCTCGAATATGATTCCATCCCCAATGAGCAAGACTTATTTGTGTTTCAGGAGGCTTGTAGTCAACCTTTATGCTTCAAATACCTGTTATCTTTAGTTACTACCCCAAATATTGGCTTTTTCAGTAACCAATACTCTATACTTGCAGTTTTTTGTTTTTTGTTTTGTCTCTTGAGCCACCTTCCATAACTTTTTCTTCTGAAACCCTTCTCTTCTGTCTTTTGAAATCTTTATTCTGTGTGATAAAATTTTTATGATCTTCAAATCTCCCCACCTTCACTGAATCTTAACTCCCAAAAGACTGCATTCATTGTAGGTCTTTTAATTAATGTTACTCATAATCCTGTAAAGCAAATAACTCAGTATTGGAAGTGGGATAAGCATCTTCGCCACTCTCATACTCCAGTTCTTTTGATTTTATTTTTTCTGAGCTACTTTTATATATACAGTGATAGTTAACAACCACCATATTTCTTTGAAGAGGAGGCCAACTAGCCATACATCTCATTATCTTTCCTCATTTCTACTTTCTGACCCCAGATCATTCCCTGCCATTCTTTGAGGACTTTAGTGACCATCTGCAATCATTTTTTTCTGGTCAGTATCCCACCATCCTCCAGTATAAGCTCAAAGGACATTTGGATTTTCCCAGAAGGGAAATCTATCCAATGGTTACAGTACTGTAGCTGTATCTGTTGACAGTCTCCTCACTCCCAGTTCACCTGTATCTCCCAAGATTCACCTTGGACATTTTCCTCTTACATAACTGTGTCACTTATAAATTCTTATCTTACAGTATTCCACTTTATATCTACAAGCAGCTGTGCTTTCAACTCTTTCACATTAAAGGAGAATGTATTATATTAAAAGAATGTAAAATTTTAAATCAGTCAGAATTGAGTTTTGATTTTAATTTTAGATTTTTTTCTAACAGTGTGATCCTCAGTAGCTTACTTAATCAAATTGGGCTTCAATTTTCTAAGTAGTAGTTGAGGTCTGAAGTCAAATTTTAAAGCTAGCTACACACTTTCTTCAGAACTCTTAACCTTTTGATTGCATCTAATATGAGGAACACATTTTTTAGATTAAACATTAATGCCCACCTTCGTGTTCCTTCCATTACTCCTTAGGTACAGAAGAGAAAGACAGGAGGTCCTTTGCTGGAGCACATGCCATACAACTCCACCTATGTGTGATATTCAGCACATGTTAAGGAATTAGAAGGATTGTATATATTCATATTGAAAGGTTTCAGAAGCCCAAGATGCTGACTTCTCTTTGGATAAGTATACAATCAGCACTAACAGAATTATTTTCAGAGCTAGATCATCAGTCATTAAGTACAAAAGTGCCTGGAATGTACTAGGTGGAATATACTACAATAAATGTATGGTGATATATTATTCCTACTACATAGGTTGCTCATCCTTTTTGAATGTTAGGTACCCTACTCTCTCCTGCTATCCATATACTTCTTTCTTCCTCCCTTCTTTAGCACAGATCCTATGGATCATCACCTCAATGATTCTCTTGCCAATACCAACAAAATCCTTGCTCTCTTGTCTTTTCCTCCCATCCTCCTGGCAAAACAATATTATCTCAACCAGGTTTTTTTTTTTTTTTTATCTTTTCTGGTTTTGCATATGGCTTTCTAATGCTTGCTGTGCTGGAAATGTGACAGAATAATGTAAATTTCCATTACAATAAATCCATTATCTCTGGCATTAACTATGGTGTTTGGGCTACAGAAGTAGTTTTCTATTCTTCTAAGCATTTCGTTTTTCCATTTTTAAACAATTTCATAAAACTACCCCTGTTATTTTGTTATATTATTCTATCCCCCCCTTAAAACATGAATTAGCTCATAGATATCTTTCCTTAACTTCTTGTCACCTTGCCTTAAAATGTCATAAATTTCTCACATTGTCATTCTCCATCATTATTGACTAGGCATAGTTCCCAGTGCTACAAAGCAGGATCTCATTGCTTATCCATTCCAAAGGCATTAGTCTGCATCTATTTACCCCAAGCTCCCAGTCCCTCCTACTCCCTTCACTTCCCCCTTGGCACCCACAAGTCTGTTTTCCAAGTCCATGATTTTCTTTTCTGTGGAAAGTTTTATTTATGCCACATATTAGATTCCAGATGTAAGTGATATCATATGGTATTTGTCTTTTTCTGACTTACTTCGCACAGTATGAGAGTCTCTAGTTCTATCCGTGTTGCTGCAAATGGCATTATTTTGTTCTTTTTTATAATGTAAAAAAATCATTATATAAAAAGTCATAAATTTATATCTATACTTTTCTCTTTACATTTTATCTCTAAATAATTCTCTTTCTACTATTTAAGACAGTAGTGAATACCATTTATTAAATGGATTTTGCTTAATAAGTAGTGAATGTTTTCCTTCAGTATCTTCAGGTTTTCCTAATAACCTCTTACTATATTTAGAAATATAATTGGGAGTTCCCGTCGTGGCGCAGTGGTTAACGAATCCGACTAGGAACCATGAGGTTGCGGGTTCAGTCCCTGCCCTTGCTCAGTGGGTTGACGATCCGGCGTTGCCGTGAGCTGTGGTGTAGGTTGCAGACGCGGCTCGGATCCCATGTTGCTGTGGCTCTGGCGTAGGCCGGTGGCTATAGCTCCGATTCAACCCCTAGCCTGGGAACCTCCATATGCCGCAGGAGTGGCCCAAGAAATAGCAACATCAACAACAACAACAACAACAACAAGACAAAAGACAAAAAAAAAAAAAAGAAATATAATTGACCCTTAAACAATGAGGGTTTAAATCCATGTTTAATTTATAGTCAGCACTCCCCGTATGTGGTTCTGCATCCACAGACTCAACCAACCTCAGATCATGTAGTATCGTAGTAGGTTTTTATTGAAAAACAAAACAAAACAAAACAAAACCCTGCATATGAGTGGACCTGTGCTGTTCAAACCACTGTAGTACAGGTCAGCTGTACACTTAAGTCCCTTTTGCCCACAAACCTTCTTTTTACCTATGCCCCCAAATGTGTCAAGTATATCTCCTTCCTTGAATATTTATTCACTTCTTTTCTCCATGTTTTTACTTTCTCTTCGTACTTAAACTTTTGAAATTTTTCTTGTGCCTCACCCACTTCAATAAATCCACCTTTACTAATGCCTTATATAGTTCCTGTGTCTAAGTTATCCTTGCCTTATGTTAGCATTTATTAATATTTATCACTGTCCCTTCTAAAAAATCCTCTTCCCTTGGATTCCATGATTCTTGAGTCCCTTGACTTTTTTCCAACATCTCTCAATGTCCTTTGATTCTTCCTCTTTCTAATACTGGCATCATTTTAATCCTTGATATTCTTTTAACCAGTTTGAATAAAACCCAAACTCCTCTGAGCAGGGCATTTACAGGCTCTTTAGGATCTGCCCTCTACTTACATCTCTGTCTTGAGTTTTATCAAGTCTTCAACTTCTTCATACAAACTCTTTAATCATGCCAGCCAAACTGTCTCTTTTTCCCAGTGGTCCTTGTACATCCTATCCCTCTCTTGGAATATTTCTTCATTCCTCTTTTGTCTTCATTATGTCTTGCTGCTAAGTCTGACTTTCCTAACATTTCCAGCATGTATTTGATGCCTTTTTTGTGTGTCTGAGGGAACACTCTGCATTCTTATGACTGGCACTCATCTCACTTTACTTTAATTGCCTGTTTCCTTACTACTCTTCACCTCCCTCCCTGTGGGCTGGAACAATCTTGTTCCTCATTGTGTCCCTTGTTCCCAGAAAAGTGACTGAAAGATGCTTATTATGTACATCATTTAGAATGAATTAGTTAATGATAATCCTTAGTCATATCTGACTAAACCAAATGAGATGGTTTTGTTTCTTTATGTGAAATGTAAGGTTTGATATTATTGTTGATGTTTTTGCCTGATATTGTAATATGTAATATACCTTTGATGAATGCTCATTTGTCATTCTGGCTACCATAGACTATTTTTGTTTGTCAGTGAAATATATGTTCTCGGTCATCTTCTTTCTCCAGACTTCACTGTCTATTGGGCAGTACTACCATTTTTGTAGCCCTTAAAGAAAGTATCTTTTACTCAGTCTCATCTCTTTTAAAATCCTGGCATTATTTTTCCCCCAAAATCTTCAGAAGATAGTTCTTTTCTCCTTCTGCTCTTGCCATCTCTCATCTGTAATATTGCAAGTTTCTCCTCTAATTGCATAAATCTGGCTCTGCACTACTGCTGTCAATCTTCAGTCTTCAATCATTCAACTTCAGAATGTAAGTTTTCTTATCACCTTCTCTACATGCATAATTTCTTTAAAAGCAGGCTTTGTTAATGGTCGGGCATTCTGAGGACTTGCTTACTGTACTCTCAAGAGGAACTGGATCATTTGTGAATTCACTGCTTTTTTTTATGAGGCCATTTGCTGTAGATAAGGTGCATAGTTAAGCCTCTGAAAATCCAGGGTTGTCATTTCATTGGAAAATGAAAGGAAAGTTTCCCAATTCATCTTGGCTCATAGTTTATCATGATAAATGCTTCAGAGATGAATGCTTTTAACATTCCCTGAGATTTTCTGGAACTTTTAAATATGTATTCACTTTACTGTTCTCAAATTTATGTACTGTGAATATTTATTAAGAATAATTTACAAAACACTGCTGAAGAGTGATGAATATAGTAATTTATCTTGTAAGATACTCTTCTGAAATTTACAGAACTTCAATAAGGCTTTGAATACTTTCTCAAATGTTTTTTTAATTTTAATGTTTAGCAAGAGAATAGTTGAGATCCTCTCTACACTCACACTAATAGATTTTGTAACTGTTGAATGAGCTTGATTGTATATTATATGTTTTTGCTATCAAGAGGTTAGTTATAATTATGAAAGCTAATATAGGCGATTATGTGGAGTCATACCAAACAAAGGAAAAAAAATGTCACAGAAAATTATTCTTTATGAAAGGAAAACCACCAATCACACCTTTACAGCATTATGTTTGTGGCAATCATTACAGTGGTGGAATTCTCCTTCAGTATAATTTCTCTTGCCAGTTAAAAAAAATTCTCAAGAAAGTGACATGAACTGTCCCTCATAATTTAGGTACTTATGGAAAAATTTCCCATGTAACTCAGCCCCATCTATTCAGGCAAAAACTGAATGCTGTGGCTTAATAGTCTCTTCTCATAAAGAAGTAAACAAGTGTGAACTTTACCACTGGACTTTGTCTCATTAGTTGTGATTGAATAAATCTTAGCATTGTTGACATATTAAGTTGGAGGGCAGGTTGCAGTGAGATTTCAATTCTGGATGCTAGAAATCTTCCATTGAGCTTTAACATGAATCTTAGAATTGCTGCTTAAAATTATGCTAAATGACAGAGAAAGACAAATAGTGTATGTTATTGTTTATATGTGGAATCTAAAAAATATAACAAACCAGTGAATATAACAAAAAAGAAGCAGATTCACAGGTGTGGAGAATGAACTAGTGGTTACCAGTGGGGAGAGGGAAGGGGGGTAATATAGGGGTGGGAAATGAAGAAGTACAAACTATTAGGTATAAAATAAGCTGCAAAAATATATTGTACAACATGGGGAATATAGCAAATGTCTTATAATAACTATAAATGGAGTATAATCTTTAAAATTTTGAATCACTATATTATACACCTGTAATTTATATAATACTATATATCAAATCTATGTCAATTAAAAAATTGTGCATTAAATGATAAGTTGGTTACGTTTTAAAAAGATAACTTATTTAAGATAGAAAAATTAAATGAAAAGCTCAAAGAGAAAAAAAACATTACCTGTAATCTCACCACCTAACTAGTTAATTTTTAAAATTTTTCTTCTGGAGTTCTCGTCGTGGCTCAGTGGTTAATGGATCCGACTAGGAACCATGAAGTTTTGGGTTCTATCCCTGGCCTCGCTCAGTGGGTTAAGCATTGCTGTGAGCTATGGTGTAGGCCGGCAGTTGTAGCTCCAATTAGACCCCTAGCCTGGGAACTTCCATATGCCGTGGGTGCGGCCCTAGAAAAAACAAAACAAATAAATAAATAAAATTTTTCTTCTGTAATCTTTCATATACACTTGTTCCTTAGTATCCTCAGAGGATTGTTTCCAGGAATAGCTCTGCAGATAACAAAATTTGCAGATGCTTGCTCAAGTCCCTGACAGTGGGCCCTCCCAATCCATAAGTTCTGAATCTGTAGATTCAACTAAGGGCTGGTGGAATATATCTATTTGTATATTTACCATATGAAAATAGTAAGAGTAGATTTCTGTACACTTAAGGTCATAAAGAAGAGCCATGTATCTCACTTTCCTAAATTTAATTTCTTTTTCTTTTCTTGAAATGGTAGGACGTCTACTCTCCTTCTTTTGTCCAAAGTTTTATCATTTAACCCCCGCATGTTACATTTTTTTCCTGACCCCTTGACCTTTATCATACTTGTTGCATTTGTTATATCTAGAGCATTCCAATTGCTGTCTATTATTTCTCTATGTTCTTTGATTTTTTTTGAATAATAGCAACACTCCATTTCCAGGGTTATTTTAAAGTCTGTAATATTAAGTTTAAAATAATGTTTAAAAAAACACTCCCAGTGCTTTTGGATCATGTGTTGTGATAATATATTTCAGCTAAAAAGGTTAAGAAAATAGCTTGGATTCTAATTGTAACAATATTAGGTATTTTTGTTAAGAAAACTTGTTATAAACGGTGAAGCTCAAATCTTCTTCATGATACTTTGCGTTTATGAGTACTAACATCTACACACTTCCCTCTGTCAGAATATGGCCTTCTTGTTTCTAGTTCTTGCCTATGAATACAGGATGGACTTTGGATAATTTGGGGCTGAGGAGGAAGAGAGGCATTTTCAACATGAACAAATATAACAATTTTTGTTTCATTTGCTCAGTTATTTTATGTTCCTTAATAGCATTCACTTTTTACGTGGATTTTACCTGTTTTTGTTAATTTACACCTGAGCATTTTCTATTTGTTGCTCTGTAAATGGTAACTTTTCTTCCATTATATTTTATTTTTGTAATTGGTCACAGTAGAGTTTTTTATTGTTTCTAATACTTTATAAGATTTCATTCTCTTGGTATTCTACACATGTGTCATCTACCGCCAATGCCTGCTTCTGTGTTTTGATTTATATTTCTATCACCTAATTTGCATTGGACAGGTTAGAGCAGCACTAAGTTGTAATGGTGTAAGCAGTTATTATTATTGATTACATTAGTACATGATCTAAACATCCATGAATTTTGCAGTTAACTTCTCTTGCGGTCCTGTGTTCTGAAGGATTTCTTGATTCAGGTTGCACAAAATCTATTTAAAATTTTTGCAACATATTTAAAATCATACCTTGTTTTTATTGTGATGTTTTGGTCAGATTTTGATGTTAATGTCATTCAGACTTTAAAAAAGCAATTGGTAAGTGTGGTGGTTAATTGTATGTGTCAACTTGGGTACGCTGTGGTGCCTAGTTGTTTGTCAAATACTACTTTCAAATGTTGCTATGCAAATATTTACTATCAGCTAACTCTAAGTAAAGGAAGTCACTATCAACAATAGTCATCCAATCAGTTTAGGGTTTTAGGAGAAAATTCCAAGGTTTCCTGGTAAAGAAGGAATTTTACCTTGAAACTACAGCAAACTCAGGAAACTTGCCTGAGTTTCCAGCCTGCCACCCTGCTCTAAGAATTGAAACTTACCAGCTCCCCATATTTTGAACTGTAGGTTCCAGCTGGCTCTGTTTTTCTGGAGAATCCTGAATTGTACAGTAGGTTTCCTTTTTCTCTTCCCTTTCTATGATTAGCGAGGCAGTATGGATAGCATCGTAGTTAAGAGGATGGACACTGAAGATAGAATCCATTAAATTTTCTTTGTATATATCGCATCACTTAGGAACAGTGACAGTTTTTTGTCTTCCTTTCCAATCATCATTTCTTTGCTGTTGTTGCTGTTCTTATATAATTGTGCTAATTAGGATCCCTAGTATAATGTTGAATAAAATTGGTGATAGTGCTTCATTTTGTTTCCAGTTTCGAAGTGAAATGATGTTTTGCTTTAGGTTTTTTTGTTAATGTAGGATAAATACTAGACAAAAAACCCTTTTGCATAATTTGTAGGTGGAATTGAAAAATAAATGCCATGATTCAATAAGCCAAGCATGTAAAGAGCTTCTTCCATCTGATTTTATGTATATTTGTATGATATATTTTTTATCTACGGAAGCTATTAAAAATCAGTTATTGAAATAATATGAACATAGAAATAATCATTCATATTGCTCTGTCATTAAATGTTAAAATTTTCAAAAATAATTAAGAAGAGAGTAACATTGCTTCAGTGAAAATTATTAAAAAGAATATTCTGGGAGTTCCTGTCATGTTGCAGCAGAAATGAATCCAATTAGGAACCATGAGGTTGCAGGTTCAATCCTAGGCCTTGCTGAGTGGAATCTGGCATTGCCATGAGCTGTGGTGTAGATCACAGATGTAGCTCGGATCTGGCATTGCTGTGGCATAGGCTGGCAGCTACAGCTCTGATTAGACCCTTAGCTCAGGAACCTCCATATACTGCAGATGTGGCCCTAAAAAAACAAAAGACAAAAGACCAAAAATAAAAAAGGAATATTCTATTGAGAACACAATTCTTTTTCTGTTAGGAAATTTTAAAAACAAAAAATAAAATTATTTGAAAATATTATTTAATCTAAATCATTAAAATGTATATCTTTGTATTATTTATTTAATGAATACAGTATTTTAGTGCATGGATACAATGAACCAACAGATGAATATAAATAAAAATATTGGAGAAACATTGGCAAGAACAAACCTTTTCTGATAATTATGGTCAAAATGTTTGGCAATCATTATACCATAACATTCTTTGCAATCATAGTATATCTGATAGAACTTTTAACACTACCATTAGATTTGAGCTCTCAAAATATTTGGCAGAGTTTTTTTTAGTGAATGTTACCATGCAGTCAAGAACTTTTCTGTTAAGGGCAAGATGAAAGTTAAAGCCAGAGTGTTTCTAAGGAATGAGCAAAATAGAAGGCATGTTTGCAAGAGATATAGATCAGAATATCATGAATTTTTAAAACTAAATATATAGTTTGGCAATATATATATATATATGACTGAAAGAGATCAAGAAAATGACCTAGGAATACTTGGTGGTTTGGAGGAAATAGTTAAAGGTTAGTGTTTGAGCCCTTGGTGAGAAAAAATACCTCTCTGAAAGGTTAACTCTCTGACACTTCCTTAGGTACAGAGCTGCAGGAGCTTGTTGGCATGTCCCACTGTAGACAGTCCACCTCTACGGTTGAGGACACCATTCTTTTGCTAAAGGTCTGCGGATTCTTTGAGACATCCAAGCAAATATGCCAAGTAGACAGTTGGATGTATGGCTTGGGAATTCAGAGAAGATTCAGAGAAAATGAATCGTAGTTATTAGTTGGTTATGGCATTATAGAAGATAACGTAGGTTTGAATAAGGGGGTAGATGAGGTTGCCTAGGGAAATAGTGTAGAATGAGAAGATAAAGTCTTACATCCAATCTTGCACTTAAAGTTCAGGTAGCAGACAACAATGTTGATGGTGGGGACTGAGGTGAAGTAGCCAGAGAAGGAAAATAAGAGTGAAGGACATGGACACTGACAAAGAAAACAGATATTCCATGTTCTTAGTAAGTACCTCATAATATTCAGGTTAATGGATGTTGCATAATAAATGACCCATTTCACAATTCAACTATTTACTCTAAAAGGCTAAAAATCCTTGTCTATGTACCTCATTTTGGAGAAAGAAGATTATATAAGGATTTAATGAGTGAGTGCTCTGTTACTAACATAAATGGGGAGGTTATTTATTGTGCTTTTCCACAACAGAGCAACAACAGACCAACAGAAAGTATGTGCTTCCTATTTTACACCTACCCTAAGTATTTATCTGCTATTCATAGGTCATTTGCACCCTGCTTCCTACCTAGGATGAAACTTAGTTTGAGTAAGCATGCTTACTTAGGTTGAGTAAGCATGCTTACTTAGGTTGAGTAAGCATGCTTACTTAGGTTGAGTAAGCATGGGTGGGTGCAGTTATAGCTGGTTGATAGCAGCAGAAATAGTGCACAAGTTGTCCAGTTGTGGTAAGAATTACTTAGGTTGAGTAAGCATGGGTGGGTGCAGTTATAGCTGGTTGATAGCAGCAGAAATAGTGCACAAGTTGTCCAGTTGTGGTAAGAATTACTTAGGTTGAGTAAGCATGGGTGGGTGCAGTTATAGCTGGTTGATAGCAGCAGAAATAGTGCACAAGTTGTCCACTTGTGGTAAGAATTCTTTAGAAGAGGCATGGACAGTTAGCCAAGAAGAGACATTACTGTCATGAGGCAACAGGATGAAGTCAGTAGAGGGGGAAAATTCAGGTTTTCTTTTTCTCCTTTTGACCCTGGAGAAGCTGGAAGGCTTAATTTGGAGAATTAATGTAGGCTCCTTTTTTTTTTGTTTCTTTTTCTCACGCAATCTCTTTGTACCCTCAGGTTGGTAATGTAGAGAAACAACTGTTGAATTTTTAAGTCCTTCAAAGAGAGATGGACTTCATTTAACAACTGCTGTGTGATCATGCATAACGAGATCCAATCCAAACAGACCTCTGTTATCAGGTCCATCAAAATGGAGGGAGAGAGAGAGAGAGAGAGAAAATAAGAATTGGAATCAAGTGATATCTAAGAGAAATTTGGACTTGAGGTTAAGGTGGAGGCCCTAAAAAAGGATGCAGTTAGACTGGGAGAAGTGATAAATTAAATATTGTGAAACATTTCAGATGGTTAGAATTAGGTTGTAAAATTAATTTATTAGTTTTTATCTCTACTATTTTAATAAAAGTAGGATTTTCTTCATAATGATGTCATTAGTTTGCAAGTATTGTGCTAAAATCCCTTCCAAAACTGTATTAAAACCAATCTAATTGTATTCTGAATTTAATATAATGGCTTTTCACTGTCTAAGGAAATCTCAATTCTTAGTTTGTAAGTTGTATCATTGTTCCAAATAATATGGATATATAACAAAAAGATGCCAAAAATCATGGTGAGAGATTGTAAAGGTTTTCTTTCTTTCTTTCTTTCTTTCTT
Organism: Phacochoerus africanus; assembly: GCF_016906955.1. Lineage (NCBI taxonomy): Eukaryota > Metazoa > Chordata > Mammalia > Artiodactyla > Suidae > Phacochoerus > Phacochoerus africanus. Next base: position 164,624,028 of record NC_062546.1, on the reverse strand, counting down.
TCTTTTTTTTTTAGGGATATAGAACTTTAAAAAGTTGTTTAAATGAAGTAAGGAATAAGAGATAACATTGCATAGAGCTATGATTTCATAGGTCTCCCTAAGTTCCCCGTGGGAGCAGTTGGTGAGATGATAAGAGTGCACTTTATAAAGAGTTTATACCATCTTCCAGAACTTGGTTATACAGCCTGAGCTACTTGGCTGTTGCCGAGATCTAGCACTGTAACAAATATCTTACACGACATAGGAAATTATTGGAAGAATTCTGTGTACTGCAGGATCAAATGAATATGCTTCCCAGCAGCATCTCTCTGTAACTTCAGACTTGGATATTTCTCCACAAAAAGACCAGGGAGTGATGCCAAATAATCCATTATCTAAAAAATTTACTGCATGCCTATGTCTACCATTAATATACTGGAGGAAATGGATAAATATTAATTTTATTTTTGTGTGTATTGTTCCCTAATGTTTAAATATTTGAAAATTAAAGTCATTGGTAAAAGATCTAATTTTTGATTTACATAATTGACACCATGTCTTTGTGAATGAAGTTGGAAAGTAAAAATATTTGCTTTCTTTCAATGTTAATAGCTCCAAAGCGTTAGAGACAGCAGAGCTTGGGCTCTGCAGCCGCATTACTTGGCTTCTGTCCACTCTTCTTTCAGATAAAGAGAGTGAAAAGCCCCCCCCCCCTTTTTTCAGGCTAACTTGTAGTTAGGACTTTGGGTCTCAGTTATTTTCTGGTAAAATTATATACCTGTGAGAGATTTGAAAGGTAGAAGGAAGGCAGAAGCTAACTTCCTGCTCTTGTAGGCAGCAAACAAAGTCTAGAAACACTGATATTTATAAGCCGTTTTGTGACAAGGCTTATATTTTACATCTTTTCCAAAAGTAGTCCATTTATACCAGGTTTTGAAATTTATTTGCATAGAATGAATTTCTCTAGTCTCTGTGCTTCTCTGGATTACAGTTTTCAAAGTTTATGGTAAATATGGTGTATCTATGATCCTTTTAATATATTATTGGATATCATTGATCCTTTTAATGCATATTATTATTATATATATTATTGCTTTACTGTTTGTTTTACTGTATTGATTATTTTTGGTCCCTTTCATTAAGTTTCTGGGAGATCTTGTTTTATTTTTTTTCTTTTTAGGGCCTAATGTGATGCCTATGGAAGCTCCCAGGCTAGGGGTCAAATTGGAGCTGCAGTTGCTGGACACAGCCACAGCCACAGTGATGCCAGATCTGAGTCCTGTCTTTGACCTGTACCACAGCTCACAGCAACACCAGATCCTTAACCCACTGAGCAAGGCGAAGGATCAAACCCGATTCCTCATGGATACTCGTCGGACTCGTTACCACTGAGCCACAATGGAAACTCCCAAGGGAGAAGGTGTTGTAATCTCAGTGTTGTCCTCCTGTTACACTGTCCTATTCCCTGGGTGCATTCAGTCTTCACAGGTGATGTGAATGCCAGGGAAAATACGGGCATGCCGCAGTTTATCGCACTTCACTTTATTGTGCCTCACAGATACTGTGTGTGTGGGTGTGTTTTTTTTTTTTTTTTCCCCAAATTGAAGATTTGTGGCAACTCTGCTATGAACAATTCTATTGGCACCACATTCCCAACAGCATTTGCTCTCTTCATGTCTCTGCATCACATTTTGGAAATTGTTGCAGTATTTCAAGCTTTTTCATTATTTTCATATTTGTTATGGTGATCCGTGATCCATGATCTTTAGAACTCACTAAAGGCTCAGATGATGGTTAAAAAAATGTAAGCAATAAAATAGATTTAATTAAGATGTGTAAATTTTTTAAGACAGGATGCTACTGCATATAGACTACAGCATATATAAACATAACTTTTTGTGTATATTTAAAAAAATTTTATTTTACATTGGTGTATATTTGATTTACAGTGTTGTGTTAGTTTCAGGTGTACAGCAAAGCGATTCAGTTATACATATACATGTATATGTATACATATGTCTGTTCTTTTTCAGATTTTTTAACCATATAGGTTATTACACAGTATTTAGTAGAGTTCCCTGTGTTATACAGTAAGTCCTTGTTGATTATCCATTTTATGTGTAGTAGTGTGTACATGTTAATCCCAAACTCCTGATTTATCCCTCCCCCACCTTTCCCCTTTGTTTGTTTTCAGTCTGTCAGTCTGTTTCTGTTTTGTAAATAAGTTCATTTGTATTGTTTTTTTAAGATTCCACATATAAGTGACATCATATAATATTTGTCTTCTGCTTACTTCATTTAATATGATAATCTCTAGGTCCATCCATGTTGCTGCAAATGGCATTATTTCATTCTTTTGTATGGCTGAGTAATATGCTATTGTATATAGGTACCATATCTTCTTTATCCATTTCTCTGTCAGTGGACATTTAGGTTGCTTCCATGTCTTGGCTGTTATAAATAGTATTTCAGTGAACATTGGGGTGCATTATCTTCTAGAATTATGGTTTTCTTTCGAAATGTGTCCAGAAGTGGTATTGTTGGGTCATATGATAGTTCTATTTTTAGTTTTTTTTTTTTTTTGTCCTTTTTAGGGCCACACCTGCGGCATATGGAGGTTCCCAGGCCAGAGGTCTAATCGGAGCTGTAGCCACCGGCCTATGCCAGAGCCACAGCAATGCCAGATCCGAGCTGAGTCTGTGACCTACACCACAGATCATGGCAACGCTGGATCCTTAACCCACCTAGCGAGGCCAGGGGTCGAACCCACAACCTCATGGTTCCTTAGTCGGATTCATTTCCATTGCACCACAATGGGAACTCCTATTTTTAGTTTTTTGAGGAAACTCCATACTGTTATCCAGAGTAGTTGTACCAATTTACATTCCCACCAATGAGCTAGGAGGGTTCCCTTTTCTTCACCCCCTCTCCAGCATTTGTTGTTTGTAGACTTTTTCATGATGGGTATTCTGACTGGTGCGAAGTGATACCTCATTGTAGTTTTAATTTGCATTTTTCTAATAATTAGGAATGTTGAGCATCTTTTTTTAATACTTTTTGGCCATATGTTTTATCGTCTTTGAAGAAATGTCTCTTTAGATATTCTGCCCATTTTTTTATTGTTTTTTTTTTTGATATTGAGCTGCATGAGTTGTTTGTATTTTCTGAACATTAATCTCTTATCAATTGCATCATTTGCAAGTATTTTCTCCCATTCTGTGGGTTGTATATTAATTGTGTTTATGGTTTCTTTTTGTTTTGTTTTTGTTTTAGGGCCACACCCATGGCATATAGAAGTTCCCAGGCTAGGGGTTGAATTGGAGTTGTAGCTTCTGGCCTACACCACAGCCACAGAAGTGCCAGATATGAGCCATGTCTGTGACCTACACCACAGCTCAAGGAAATGCTGAATTCTTAATCCACTGAGCTAGGCCAGGGATAGAATCCGTGTCCTCATGGATACTAGTCTGGTTTGTTAATGTTGAGCCACAATGACAATTCCTTGTTTATGGTTTCCTTGCTGTGCAAAAGCTTTTAAGTTTAATTATCTCATTTTTCTTAAAATTTCTGTTTTTATTTTCATTAATCTAGGAAATGGATCAAAAAAGATATTGCTGTAATTTGTGTCAAAGAGTGTTCTGCCTATGTTTTCCTCTAAGAGTGTTATAGTATCCAGTCTTACATTTAGGTCTTTAACCCATTTTGAGTTTATTTTTATGTATGGTATTAGAGAATGTTCTAATTTCATTATTTTACATGTAGCTGTCCAGTTTTTCCAGTGCCACTTATTGAAGATGTTGTCTATTCTTTATAGTATATTCTTGCTTCTTTTGTCATAGATTAATTGACTATAGGTTGGTGGGTATATCTCTGGGCTTTGTATCCTGTTCTATTGATCTATATTTCTGCTTTTGTAACAGTGATATATATATATATATATATATATATATATATATATAGGGTGCAGTGTGCAGCAGCTTGATGTAGGATCTCAGTTCCCAAACCACAGATTGAACTTGGGCTGCAGGGATGAAAGGGCAAAGTCCTAGCCACTAGGTCACCAGGGAACTCCAAGTTCCATACTGTTTTGATTAATATAGCTTTGTAGTATAGTCTGAAGGCAGGGAGCCTGATTCCTTCAGCTCCATTTTTCTTTCTCAAGCTTGCTTTGGCTATTTGGGTTTTTTTTTGTGTTTTCCATACAAATTTAGTAACTTTTTGTTTGAGATCTGCAAAAAATGCCTTTGGTAATTTGATAGAGATTGCATTGAATCTGTAGATTGCCTTGGGCAGTATAAATTTTGACAATATTGATGATTCTTCCAACCCAAGAACATGTTACATCTTTCTGTATGTTTGTATATGTTTGATTTCTTTCATTTATGTCTTCCAGTTTTGAATGCAGTTCTTTTACCTTTGGTAAGTTTATTCCTAGGTATTTTATTCTTTTTGATGTGATGATAACTGGGGTTATTTCCTTAACTTCTCTTTCTGATCTTTCTTTGTTAGTATATAGAAATGCAAGAGATTTCTGTGTATTAATTTTTTATCCTTCATCTTTACCAAATTCATTGATGAGCTGTAGTAGTTTTCTGATAGCATCTTTAGTATTTCCTATGTATAGTATTATGCCATCTGCAAACAGTGACAGTTTTACTTCTATTCCAGTTTGGATTCCTCTTATTTCTTTTCCTTCCCTGATTGCCATAGCTAGGATTTGCAAACTGTGTTGAATAAAAGTGGCAAGAGTGGATGTCCTTGTCTTGTTCCTGATCTTAGAGGAAATGCTCTCAGCTTTTCACCATTGAGTATAATGTTAGCTGTAGGTTTGTCATATAAGGGCTTTATTGTGTTGAGGTAGGTTCCCCCTATGCTCACTTTCTGGAGGGTTTTTTTTTTTTTAATCATAAATGGGTGTTAGCTTTTGTCACAAGCTTTTACTGCATCTATTGAGAGGATCACATGATTTTTTATTCCTCAGTTTGTTACTGTGTTGTAGCACTCTGATTTGTGGATATTGAAAAATCCTTGTACTCTGGGTTAAATGCCACTTAATCATGGTGTATCTATGATCCTTTTAATATATTACTGGATTTGGTTGAGGATTTTTGCATCTATGTTTATCAGTGATATTGGCCTGTAATTATCTTTTTTTTTTTTTTTGTGGTATCTTTGTCTGATTTTGTTATCAGGCTGATGGTGGCATTACAGAATAAGTTTGGGAGCATTCTTTTCTCTGCAATTTTTAGGAATAATTTCAGGAGGATAGGTGTTAACTCTTTTCCAGATGTTTGATAGAATAAATATAACTTTATCTGCACTGGAAAAGAAAACAAAAGTGTGATTTGTCTTATTGTGATATACACTTGACTGTGGTATGCTGGACTGAACCCATAATATCTCCAGAGTGTGCCTGTAATTCACTCCTTAGATCGGCAGGATCAGTTGACAGGAACCACCGAACTTGGAGAATGAACTTGGCCATCTCACAGTCTCTCTCTCTCTCTCTCTCTCTCGTTTTTTAAATTGGTAATAGCAATGGGTGAAGCAACATGTATACACAAAGATTATCTGCATTGGCTACATTGAGAGATATCTGAGGTCTGAGATACTCAGGAATTCCCTAAATTATTTGGCTTGATAAAACTCATTAGCATTCACATATCTGTCCCATTTTGATTGCATCTTTGTCTGCTGTACTAATCCCTCTGGAAGCACTCCCCAAACTTCTCTCCATGCCAGTGAGAACATGGATTTCACTAGCTACTTAATAATTACTATTTGTTTATTTCCTTTGCTTGTTGCTTTTCACATATGATGTGATTATTAAAAGCAGGGCAGCTATGGGATAGGAGGTGTGAATTATAATTGGTAATAGTGCCGGTTAAGTTCTGTCTCAGCCGGGACCTCGTCTCTACTTGACTGAAACTCACCTGCATTCTTGCTTCAACCCTCCCATATGGTAACAATAATTTAGAGACTCTGTAGTCTCTGCTCCTTACTGAGTTTGATTTCCTTAATGTCTCCCCAAATTTACTAAGTTAAGATCCAGGACATTTCCAATTTTAGTTCAAATGCATCTATTTCATGTGATAAATTAAATTTTTAGCTTATAACTTTTCCATATTTTCCTTATAACAAATACTAAATAAATAAATTCTTATCAGTATTCAAAACTGTGAAAAATAGGAATATATGAAAACAAAAATGATTTTTATCCCTTAATTAGCATGAATCAACATATTCTTTACTGAATTCTTCTTTTTATCACCTCCTTAAATCATCATATGATGTAATTAGGATGTAAAATTGGAATAGGTCAATAGAATGATTTATGGAATTGTAAAAGTTAAAAAAAAAAAACATGTAGGGAGTTCCTGCTGTGGCTCAGTGGTAAAAAATCTGTCTAGTATCCATGAGGATACTGGCACTGCTCAGTGGGTTGAAGATCCTGTGTTGCCATGAGCTGCGGTGTAGGTTGTAAATGCGGCTCGGATCTTGCATTGCCTCAGATCCACAAGCTGTGATTGTGGCATAGGCTGGCAGCTGTAGCTCCGATTTGACCCCTAGTCTGGGAACTTCCATATGCCATGGGTGTTGCCCTAAAAAAAAAAAGCGTGCACACACACACACACACACAAATCATGCTGTATTTTATAATTCACAAATGCATCACCAAGCAGTCTGTTACTTTTTTCCCTATAAGGACTACTGCAGAGGGAATTATTGAATTAATAGAAGAAGCCTTATGAATAATGGCAAACAGGTGCTTCATGAAACAGAACAAAAGCATAAAGCAAGGTGGTCTTGAATATGAAATCTCCTATTTAAAAGTCCTATTTTTTTCAGTCAGACCTCAGAATTGAATAAAGATCAGATATTTCATGAGCTGAAGGACCTGACTAATTGCTTGTGAGTACTAGGAATCCTGTTAAAAATAATAGAAATAAATTCTTGTGAAGGGGCAAGAACATTGATCTAGGTTGGGTTTTTAGGAACAAAGGCTGAAAGATTTCACTACATTGAGAAAGAACTGTTGCTTGAAATCTCATATTAAGATGTGTTCATTCAGGTGCCAAGAGCAATATGTTGATGGATTGCTGTACAAAGGCGAAAAAAGGAGAGGAAGGTACAGTACTACATATGTTACTAAGCTCATTTCACCTGTAAAAGGAAGAATATTGATTTCATTCATCTCACTTAGTTGGAGTCTGACTTAAGAAAAATTCAAGTTCGTTGACATCAGCTCTAAAGATGACAGAATTGTATTGAGAACGGGAAAAAAAGGGAGCAGAAAAATGATGAATGTAATTTCATTAAGTAAATTTAAAAACACTATTTTTCTTCATGAGAAGGCAGCAAAGGAGTCAGAGATTCTGGCTGCATCTTTAATCTGTGGTGACCTCAATGGCATTTATGATCTATGGGATTTAACTTATGAGTGTGTGCATGCATTTTTCAGTAACAATCAGGACACACAAGTCAATAGATCTAGTGCATAAAACTTTTTTCCCGAATGATATTTGTTTTGTATGTGTATGTTTGTATTTTGAAAATAACAGAAGCTTTATGAAAATAATGCAATAAATGTAATATTTCACTTCACATTTTTCAATAAAATAATTATATGTTTTCACTTACTGAATTTTCCTCTTTCACTGTTTATTTTTAGCATATTTTTCCAAAATCAGGGAATGTATCATCATTGCTGCCTCTGAATACTAAAAAACTTTACTGTGACTCTTCAATTCTTTAATCTATATATTTAGCATGTATTTGTTGGATGTCTTCTGCATATAAATTATTACATTAGATACTATGGGAGGCATAAAGATGAATCAAACCTAGAAAGTATCTTCAAGGAGATTAAAGGCTATTGCCGTCATCTACTACTTGAGAGATTGTGTTTTCTGGCAAGAGTTTCTCCTAATTCTGAATGGTGAGCACTCTCTTTGGAAGGCAAGAACTACTGCACTTGATCTAGTGGGAGTTATCCTAGCAGAATACAGGAGCATGATCTGCTCCTCAGGTGAGAGCAGTACCCACCCTTGAAAACAGAAAAGGCCATCTAGATAGATCTTCTAGAACCTTTTGCAATAAAGCACTGTTAGAAGCACTATGCAGTTTACTGGGGATAAGTGGAACTTCCTAGGAGAAATTATTATATTGACTTCATCTGTCATACATACACACTTGTATGTGATGCCAGAGTAAGCCCTAGCATCAGAATGAGAGTTGGAGAGTCAGAAGAGTTGATGCATACAGGAGAGAGGATTAGTAACATTTGGGGAGAGGGGAGAGGCTACTTGAGAGACTTAATTTCAAGCAGCCGATTAAAAAATGCATTACTTATTTCCTGTGGCCTATAAATCATTATGAAAATATAAATTATTTTTACACAGTCTAAATGCCCTAGATAGATTTTTAATTTGACAAATTGGGCAGGTAACATACTTTATAATTTTATTTAAATTCTTCTGAACTATTGTGTTCAGATATTTGTAAAGAGATAAAGGCAAAGCTCCTTTTAAGCAGCTAAGAGTTGCTGGGTTCATTAAGTTATTACCTTTAGCAATTTTGTGCAAAGTAATTAGTAAAGGCTATGAGCAGTGAGCTCCAAATGAGGGAGGTGTGAATGACTAGAAGGTGGCTAAGGGAATAAATCTCGTTCTAAATTATTTGCAACTCTTAAATGTCTCTGGCCTCCTTCTGTTTGTAGTACCAGGAATTGTATAAAGGAGAGAAGAAGCTACCCTTCATCAAAAAGATAAAAAAGCCTTAAGCACTTTATAGCTAAGTGGAAACAATAAGGCCACAGATAAATGCCTTATTTTAGATAAGCCTCCATCAGCAAGTCAATTAGGGAGAGCAAATAATTAAAATGGAATGTTGAGGTGTAAAGCTGTTCTGACTAGACACTTAGATGTGAAGTTGCTGAGGAAGAAAGTCTAGAGCTCAGAAATGTTGGAGCCCAATTAAATATTTGGGGTGTATTTTCATTTTGTACCTGATCAGGAGATTATCTGATCTAACTTAAGTAATGATAGATGAGAATTGAAATATATGAAAAGCAAAATACTTAATTTTAATACATATGTGTGGTTTCCTCATTTGCAATTTTTTTAAAAAAAAATTGTATTGTAATCAAATTGCATATAGTTTGATGGGTTTTGGTATTTTATATTTTTAATAATAACTAACAGCAACTGAATGCCATGCTAAACCATATGAAATGCAGCACATCTAGGCAACTGGTATCAGAAAATACTCTGCACAAATTTTACAAAAAATATGGGGAAGATAAAGTGTATAACCTCCAGGAAAACTTCTGAGAGGAGAGACACACATTAGCCTGTTAACTGCAAAATTCAAAAGGCAGCTATGTCTTCATAGTAGTTTTCCTCTAAGGGACACAATGTTCCAGAACATCCTATGGAATAGGAACTCCCATAATGCTGGTTAAAAAAGATGCTAGTTGCTTTGCTTGAATGATAATCCATTTAATTGGACATGTTGAGCTACCAACTGGTGACTAACTGTTTAGTTTTAATCTCTTTTTGTGCTAGTTGAGTCGCTTTGTTTTCTTACTCAGACCAATGGAAATACATGAAACATGTTTATTTAACCGATTTGGGTTCTTTGTACTTTCTTCAGGCACATCAATCCAGAAAACCCAGGCAGAGATTTTGTATTAAAATGTAACATAGTGTGAAATTTTAAATTCCCAAAGAACAGCAGATACAGCATGGTAGATGAAAAACAAAACTTTATCAATTCTTTATTCAGTTGAATTTCACCTCAGTCGTTTTCTCTCTTTTTATCCCTTATTCTATACAGAAACTTGAGTGAGGCTTTATGGCATTTCCTGTAGAGTTAGGAAATGTTTTGCATTAGTGTTCATGTAAAAATAGAAAATCTATTTTTTTAACATGCTAACACAACTTATTTGTTGCCATTCATATACATGTGTGTATATTTTGCAACTGTGTCTTTTTTCTTTTTCTTGGAAGCTTTCTTTTCCCTTCCAATTCTAATGTAAAGAACTTATGCATGTTATTTTTAAAAATCTCCACTTTTTTTTTCAAGTATCCTTGCTTAAAAGCCTCATTGTAGGCTACGCAACTAATTCCCAATTGTTGACAAGAGATTTTACACATAAAGTGGCTAAGCTTTTAACAGTTTTATTCAAGGTAAAAATAGATCCTTTAGGTAGCAGTGTAATTATTTGCAGCTTCAGAGGAATCTGCCTCATTTTCAAACTAACTTTGAGAAAGGACTTATGTTTCTTTGGAAGTCATTTTAGGGATTGTATGAATTTTTTGAGTTTATACAATTTTTTCCTTCATATTGGGGATAAAAATTTATTTCTTTGACTTTTTTTTTTCTGTGCATGCTTTTCCTATTTGATGCTAGCAAATGAGATTTGATTATACTATGACCTTTTCGAGAGAGTGCATTGAGTAACATTCAGAGGGAAATAAAACTGCAAGGTATTTACTTCTCATAATCAACTAGAGTGAATATATGGACAACATACTGAGTGAAACTCTATTTTGTAATATTTCTCCATTATATAGTATAGGGCTATAGAGTATAAATGGCCTTATAAGGGAAGAGGTATTAGGGAAGATGTCAAGTACTTTAAAATATATATAATTAAAATTATTTTATATATACGCACACAACGATATACTCACTGTATTTAGAATTCTTTCATTGTCAGCCTCGTAATAATTTGGGAAGGGTGACATTGTTTGAAACACATAGAATTTACTACAATTCATTTTTTATTTTATTCTTGCTTTAAATAAACTTTAATGTGGTTAAGATTCATCATTTGGTAGCCATTTTTCAGGTCATAGCTGGTATGATTATATAAGTTGGGAATAATGTTCTTTTCTTTGAAGTAAATAAAAGGCAATGATTCTTTTATGTTTTCTGCAAGAAGTCAGTGATATAGGAGAGTGGATGGTAAAAGTAAACAACTAGCAATAAGCAAAAATGTACCAAAATTAGAAAATAAGAGTTTAGGCATCTCACGTCTTTTATCAACATGCTTTAGAGATGTGTGTGTATTATGGGCTGAGTTTATATAAAGTATTTGGTATGATGTATGGACATAAGAAGGTAAATCTGATTTTTGATTAAGTGTTTTGATAGGAACAACAATTTTGGAAAACAGAAAAAGTTAAAATTAAAACTACCCATCCCTGTTTACTTTCCCTTTTATTGCTTTATGACAATAAGAGCCTGAATTTTTTCTTGACTCCATGTTCTGACTAAACTATACTAGACTCTTTAAAAGATACATTACTAATCCAGTGAGACAACTACTGTACTATATGAAATTAATAAAACTACAAAGTCACATGAAATTTGTTAAAAAGCTGAGAATAGAAGAATGTCAGCCCCAAAGAACCTATTTGATGAAATTTATTTGTGAAACCCCATATTGCATTTAGCCCAATATATAGCATTGCTAATTTTTATAAAAATAAAATTTTAAGTTGGTGATATGCAATTTTCTTCAGATAATAATTTATTTGGATTTTATCAGTTGACTAAAATTGTCTCTGTTGAAACATATCTTGATAAAGTTACTAGATGTTAGAGAAAAAAATGTCAGACATTTGGGGAAATGCTAGTAAAAATTGCTAGTAAAAATAAATCAAGCTGGCTGTGTGTGTGTGTGTGTGTGTGTGTGTGTGTGTGTGTGTGTATATATATATATTTGTCTTTTCTAGGGCCGCTCCTGCAGCATATGGAGGTTCCCAGGCTAGGGGTCGAATCGGAGCTGTAGCTGCCAGCCTATACCAGAGCCACAGCAACACAGGATCTGAACCGTGTCTGCAACCTACACCACAGCTCACGGCAATGCCAGATCCTCAACCCACTGAGCAAGGCCAGGGATTGAACCCACAACCTCATGGTTCCTAGTCGGATTCATTAACCACTAAGCCATGACAGGAACTCTCTGGCTGTATATTTTATATAGCCTATCAACAGAGCATTGACTACAGCATCCATAGCAAAAGAAAGTGTGCTCTAAGAAATTTTTATCCAACCAAATTGATCAGAGCTAAAGCAGTAGGCAAGCATTTTCAAACATGAAGAGTTCAGAGACTATAGCAACACAAATCATTCTTAGAAAAACAAAACAAATAAAATAAATATAGGTTACTGGGAGATGAATTGAAAAACAAAATGAAAGACACTGGTAGTAAGAATTAAATTATTTAAATATATAAATTTGTGGATGTTATGGTTGTGATAGAAAATATATACAGTCTAAATCTTGACAATATAAAATTTGTTATATGATTAACAAAATAGGAAGTAGAAGTAGGATATATCTCTATATATTTCATAGAGGAATATTTAACAAAAGTTATTTCAGGTTAATGAACTTTAGCTCACTCCTGATTTTATTCACCATAAGCAGCTTCCCTTTAAGGATGGTGAAATAGAATATTTACTTAAACACACACACACACACACACACACACACATGACTATGTCTTTCATTCACATTTAACTACCAAAGGCAAGATTTGTTTTTTAGTAAAATGAGTAATAATTAGGTATTGCAAAGACTAAAACTTCAGATTTCAAAAATCTCATCCCCAGTAGCTTTTCTCTAGTTTATATTTGGTGTGTGTGTGTCTGTGTGCATGTGTTGTTTTTTCTGTAAGCTTCCTAGGTGTGTAATAATCCTCAAGAGATTTGTCTGATTCAGGGTCTTGGATTTTGCCTCTTCAACAGAGGTCATCTCTTCCTTAGTATAGATTCTCCTAGTCTGATAGTTGCGGGGAGAAAAGAGGAAAGAATGTTGAAACCCACAATACTTTTTCTGTCTCCTTTAATACCAAAGCACTGAAGTGGATGGGTATGTGATTTTATGTGGAGAATTTAGGACTAATGTCAAAAATATCAACTCCTTCTTTCCCCAACAAATCTAAAGATAGATGTTGCTTATGCTTTGAAAAATAAAATTAAACATCAATGTCATATTTTCAATTTTAGAGATTCCATGAAATTTAATAATATAGGACTAAAATCTAGAAATTTATTAATTGGCTCTAAAATATAGATCTTTTGCCCTATAAATAAAATTTGAATCTTGGCTCTAGAATACTTATAGAAATCAGAAAAATTCCTCTAGAGAAATTATAATTGTGATGTTATTAGGTGTAATATGAATTTTAGCTCTCCTTGTTCATATTGCAGTCTGCCCTGAGGATAAATTTATATATTACAGTAGAAAAAAGTAGATGGTAATTGAGAAATTCAAATTAGAAAGAGTACATATTTATTTTATTTGATAGGATTAAGGTGCATAAATTTCACTCTAAAATGTTGCCACATTTCAAAATTAAAAGAAAAATCTATATTGTTTTTGTTCTATTAATATAACTCATTTTTCTTTTAGTTCTTTTTGTTGTTAATATATTATAACAAATTTATTTTAGCAGTTTCCGTTATTTGAAAAGGCAAAGAGACATCATTAGACATTAACTCTATGTCCATTTATAGGTTATGATTTAAAAATTTTTTTTTTTGTTTATTAAACTTTAGTGGGCAATTTCACAGTTTGAGTTTGCAACATGCTTGACTTGTAAAACATATTGCAATGGTAATTTTAAAGGCATAAACTCATAATGTATTCAGATTTTTGTTTAAAATGTGGATTATCACTGGATGAATAAAGAGGGTAATAAAGGTATAGTACTGTTTCAGAAAATTAAACAGTATGATAGTTACAAATTTATAACTATCGCTTTAAAATCTTTGAACCTAGTGCAGGAAGGACTATTTCACACAAACAGCTGATGAATTCAGAGAATAATGTATCAACTTGGAATGAGAGAACTACTAAAAAAATACAGCTATAATTTGTTTCCTCATACTTTATGTTTTACTACACTACCTCAATTAAATAGTTTCCTCAGTCATTCATAAAAAATCTGAAACTGGGATTTAACAAATTTATTAAAAACCAACACATCACATATTTTTTTAGAGTTCATTTGAACTTATCTATTATGTCATTAAGTACTTTATTTATATAGAACTGATTTACTAAATAGTTAAGAGGTTAAATATTTTGTAATACCTAAAAAAGTACTTTTTCCTTTTAGAGATTTATAGATATTAATATACATTGAGGTAAAAGCAAGGTGAGATACATTTTCAATGCATAATATTTTCCTGAAAGTTTCAAATATTAGAATATATTGAACTTTACATTTTAGAATAATTTTAAGACTAAAAAAAATGAATATTTATTTATTTCAAACTGAATCTTTTCTCCCCCAAAGGCAATTTGTGTTGAATGTATTGGGAGAAACATTTGTTTCCCTATGCTATCAAATAATTTACATTTCTGTAAATTGAAGGTAAATCATATAGTACAATATAAAATACACAGGCAGAGATATACCACTTTATAGAAATAGTCATTTTCATGAAGGCAGGGAAAACAATTCAGCAACATATTAAACCTATTGTTGATTATTGATCTCAAATTTATTGAATTGCCACTTTGATTATCTAAAATGGTTTCTTAAAAATAGTCAACAAGATCCATTACAGCTTCAAGATTCCTTGGGAAATGGAGGTCACCTTGTAGATGCAAAGCTCATATTTATTATAATTATTATTAATTATGTCCATAGAACAAAACAATGTATCTGAAACTTTAGTATGTATCAGAATCACATGACAGATTTGTTAAAACAAGTTGGCCCAGAACCATATGTTGAGAACCACTGATACTGAGCAATTGTAGTGTTCATAATCATGACACAGAAGATTTTTGAAATAGAGATTCCTGGACCTGCCCCCAGAGATTCTGATTCATGTGTCTAGGTAAAAAATGTCTCACCTGATTTTGCTAGTGGTACTGGACTACACACTCAGAAACATAACTGTGGAGATTAGATTTAAAAAATATTGTACCGTTTGGTCAAAAGATGCAGAATAAAGAGATATTGGATCAAATCAACAAATTTTGGAAGTCACAATCTCATTTTGTGATGTTAATTTCTGTAGGCTTTCAGGTGTTTTATTGGTAGGAAGATACTTCATACATCTATTGCAGATCTCACTAGCATCAGGTTCAGACACTTGAGGGAAATGAGATGATTTCCAATTTTATTGATTTGAGTCCTCTCTTTTGCTTGATAAGTCTGGCTAAGGGTTTATCAGTTTTGTTCATCTTTTCAAAGAACCAGCTTTTTGTTTCATTGATCTTTTCTATGGTTTTCTTTGTTTCTATTTCATTGATTTCTGCTCTGATCTTTATGATTTCTTTCCTTCTACTAACTTTAGGTCTTGTCCGTTCTTCTCTCTCGAGCTGCTTTAGATGTAAAGTTAGCTTGTTTCTTTGAGCTTTTTCTTGTTTCCTGAGGTGGGCTTGTATTGCTATAAACTTTCCTCTTAGAATGGCTTTTGCTGCATCCCATAGGTTTTGGAGTGTCATATCTTTGTTGTCATTTGCTTCTAGGTATTTTTTAATTTCCTCTTTGATTTCTTCAGTGATGCATTCTTGTTTAGTAGCATGTTGTTGAGTCTCCACGTGTTTGTGTTTTTTGCAGTTTTTTTTCTTGTTGTTGATTTCTAGTCGTATAGCATTGTGGTTGGAAAAGATGCTTGATATGATTTCAATTTTCTTAAAGTTACTGAGGTTGGATTTGTAGCCCAGGATGTGATCAATCTTAGAGAATGTTCCATGTGCACTTGAGAAGAATGTGTATTCTGTTGCTTTTGGATGGAATGTCCTATAAATATCTATTAAGTCCATCTGGCCTAATGCTTCACTCAGGGCCTGTGTTTCCTTATTGATTTTCTGTCTGGTTGATCTGTCCATTGCTGTAAGTGGAGTGTTAAAGTCCTTGACTATTATTGTGTCATTGTTGGTTTCTCCTTTTAAGGTTGTTAGCAGTTGCCTTATATATTGTGCTGATCCTATGTTGAGTGTGTACATATTTAAAATTGTTATATCTTCTTCTTGGATTGATCCTTTGATCATTATGTAGCGTCCTTCCTTGCCTCTGAAAATACTCTTCATCTTAAGATCTATTTTGCCTAATATGAGTATGCAACTCCAGCTTTCTTTTGATTCCCGTTTGCATGGAATATTTTCTTCCATCCTTCGCTTTCAATTTGTATGTGTCCCTAGAAGTGAAGTGGGTCTCTTGAAGACAGCATATATATGGATCTTGTTTTTGTATCCATTCAGCCAGTCTATGTCTTTTGGTTGGGGCATTCAGTCCATTAACATTTAAGGTAATTATTGATATGTATGTTCTTATTGATATTTTATTAATTACTTTGGATTTGTTTTTGTTGCTCCTTTTTCTTCCCTTGTCTTGTTCTCTCCTCTTCTGGTTTGATGACTATCTTTAGTGTTGTATTTGAGTTAATTTTTGTTATTTGTTGGTGTATCAACTGTAGATTTTTGGTTTGCAGTTATTCTGAAGTTTTGATATAGGAGTCTATATATATACAAGATTGTTTTAAGTTGTTGGTCTCTTAATTGTAAGTGCATCTCCAGTGTCCTACATTTCCACCCTCCTCTTCTCACAATTGCTGATTTTGGTGGCATAATTGTGCATGGATGATTTCATATCTTTACCATATGTATACCTTTACTGGTGAGCCTTGTCATTTGTGATATTTTTGTTTCTGGTTGTGGCCTTTTCTTTTCTGCCTAGAGAAGTTCCTTTAATATTTGTTGTAAAGCTGGTTTAGTGTTGCTTAACAACACTAAAAGTTTAGCTTTTGCTTATCTGTGAAGCTTTCGATTTCTCCTTCAAATCTGAATGGGAACCTTGCTGAGTAAAGTAATCTTGGTTGGAGGTTTTTTCCTTTCATCACGTTAAGCATATCATGCCACTCCCTTCTGGCCTGCAGCGTTTCTGCTGAAAAATCTGCTGATAACCTTATCGGGGTTCCCTTGTATGTTATTTATTTCTTTTTCCTAGCTGCTTTCAAGATTTTCTCCTTGTCTTTAATTTTGGTAAGTTTGATTAATATGTGTCTCGGGGTGTCTTCCTTGGGTTTATTTCATATGGTACTTGTTGCACTTCCCGTATTTGAGTGAGTGGTTCCTTTCCCATGTTAGGGAAGTTTTCAGATATTATCTCTTTGAATATTTTTTCTGTCCCTTCCTTTCTCCCTTCTCCTTCTGGCACCCCTATAATACGGATGTTGGTGTGTTTAATGTTGTCCAAGAGTTCTCTGAGACTCTTCATTTGTTTTCAATTTTTTTTCTCTTTTCTGTTCTGCATCCGTAATCTCCTCTAATCTGTCCTCCACCTCCTTATTTGTTCTTCTGCCTCCTGTATTCTGCTGTTGGTTGCTTCTAGTGAATTTTTTATTTCAGTGATTGTATTTTGCATCTCTTCTTGTTTAAATTTTATATCTTGTATCTCTTTGATTAGTGTTCCTGTAAATTATCCATCTTTGTCTCCAGTTTATTTCCAATGTCTTGCATCATCTTCACCATCAACAGTCTAAAGTCTTTTTCCTGGAGGCTGACAATCTCCTGATCACTGAGCTGTTTTTCTGGGTTTTTCCTTTCTCCCTCATCTGAGTTATAGTTCTCTGTCTTTTCATTTTTATAGGTTTTTGGTGTGGTGACCTTTTCACAGACTGTAGAGTTGTAGCCTCTTTTACTTTTGGTATCTGCCCCCCTTGTGGCTGAAGTTGGTACGGGGGCTTGCTCTAGGTTTCCTGATGAAAGGGACTGGTGCCTGCCTGCCCACTGGTAGGTAGGGGCTGATTCCTATCCCTCTGGTGGGTGGGGCTTTGTCTCTGGGTGAGATTAGAGGCATCTGTGTGCCTGAGGGGTCTTTAGCAGCCTCTTTACTGATGAATAGGGCTGTGATACCACCTGGATGGTTGTTTGGCCTGGGACCTCTTAGCACTGATGAGTGGGGCCAGATTTTCCCGAAATGTCTACCTCCAGAGAAACGCATGCTAATGAAGATTCCCAAGAGCTTTGCTTCCAATGTCCTTCCTCTTCAACAAGCCACATTTACCCCTGCTTTCCTGGGAGGTCCTCCAAGAACTGCAGCCAGGTCTGACCCAGATTCCCACAGAGAACCTGCTTTGCCTTGGGACCTAGTGCATGCGAAAGTCTATGTGCGCCTTTTAAGAATAGGGTCTCTGCTTCCCCCAGTCCTGTGGAGCTCAAGCCCCACTGGCCTTCAATGCCGGATGCTCTGGGGGGCTCTCTCTCCCAGTGCCAGATCCCCGTGCATGGGGGTTTGATGTGGGGCCCAGAACTCTCCCTCTTGTAGGTGAGTCTCTGGGATACAGTTACTTTCCAGTCTGTGGGTCTTCCCACCCAGGAGGTATGGGGTTACTTATATTGCATAATCACCCTTTCTACCTCTTGATGTGACCTCCTCTTTGTCTTCTGGATTAGGATATCTTTTTGAATGTTTCTAGTCCATTTGTTTGAAGATTGCTCAGCATTTGATTGTAAATTTTTTGTTTTTAGGAGAGAAGTCGAGCTCCAATCCTTCTATTCCTCCATCTTAGCCCCATCTCAAGGAAATGAGATGATTTCTAGAACAGCCACAAATAATACCTATTTTGAAATGAGTCCCCCTTTCTTCCTTCCTTCCTTCCTTCCTTCCTCCCTCACTTCCACTATCTTTCTCTCTCTTCTTCCTTCTTTGCTTCCTTTTTTCCTATCTTTCTGTCTTTCTTTCCGTTTTGGGGCCACACTTGTGGCATACTGGTGTTCCCAGGCTAGAGGTTGAATCATAGCTGTAGCTGCCAGCCTACACCACACCCACAGCAATGCCAGATCAAACCATGTCTGTGACCCACACCACATCTCACAGAAACACCAGATCCTTAACCTGAGTGAGGCCAGGGATCAAACCTGGTCCTCATGGATACTAGTTGGGTTCGTTACTACTGAGCCATGATGGGACCGCCTTGGAATAAGTTTTTACTTGGATCTTGGTTAGCTAGAGTAGATATGATCCCACAGATTTGTAAAAATAGCAGAGTTTTTCTTTATTTCTTTTTTTTTTTTTTAATACTCAGAATTTACCTGATTCTTCTTAGTGGAAAATTTGACTAATAAACTTCTACTTAAAGAAATTTTTACAGATTTTAGTGCTTAGTATTCTTTTTTTTTTGAATTCAAATTTGTTTTCCAAGTATTAATCCATCTAGTTTGAGCTCTGATGTGTAAAGAGCTTAGAAGTCATCACTGCCAACTCTGTAATAAGAGACAAGCTGAATAAACTGAAAATCAACAACTTTTCCTGGACCCCTCAGATAACTGATGTCACAGGGAAAACTACCACAATGAAATGGCAAATTTCAACAGTCACAGCTGAGATTTACCTGGACCAGAAGATGTGGGAGCCATACATTGTTAGGTGTATTTAAATGTTAATTTTGATAACTCTCTTTGATTTGAGTGTGGACCAGCTTGAGAATGAGAACTCCTGCAGGCCACAGTCTTGAGGGTAGATACCCACACTTTTGTGGATTGTCCCTGTGGGAACCATACTGGTTTCTCTTAGTCAAGAGTCAAAAAATATCTCCTTGTAAGCTCTGTTAGAAGGAGGGGAGAAAGAAGCATTGTGAAATAAGACAGAGACTACTCTGTAACAACAGCCTTTTATCTTAGGGAAATGACTTTATCAGAACCTTATCCCTCCTGAGAGAAGGATATTTCCATAGATTCTAACTCTATCTAACCTTTCTGTCTCACCTAAGGAGAGGGTAGGAGGTGGCTAAGAAACACATTTAAGGTCACACCTGAGGGACACAGGATAACTAAAAGCATGAAATTTAATCATAAGATTATAATATGCTTGCCTTTCCCACACTTTACTACCACATCAACAGGGCTCTAGTATAAATATAGTGGATTGCAACTCAGAGAGCTGTGAGATGCAGACTCTAACATAAAGGAGGACTTCTTAGAGATGTCCACAAAAAACAAAGGAGACACAAACACGGACACTAGAGTGCAGTAAAGAGCAATGTGGGGGTTAGAAGTGCCAATCCCCAAATAGCTGAATATATCTGAATAACTTTTATAGTCAGCCCTTCACATCTGTGGTTTCCCAGCCATGGATTAAACCAGCGGCAGATAGTGTAGTATTGTAGTGCATATTTACTGAAAAAAATTGTGTATAAGGTGTCTCATATGGCTCAAATATGTAATTTTCAAGGCCAACTACCATTTGAAGTCTCTGGCACCTACAGCCAAAGTCAACATTAAACATAACCCTACTCCTATGGGGATAAACATGAAACTTCAATTCATATTACCTATAACCTCAATTCCTGTTACCCTACACATCATGTCTGGCTTTCAACCCAAAATTACAAGGCATATGAAAAGGTGAGAAAAAAAAAAAGCCAATCTGAAAAGGTAACATATATACTGGAGACAGATTTAAGGTATTACATAAGATTTGGAATTATCAGAGAGGGAATATAAAGTAACTATGATTCTTGTGTTAAAATCTTAAATGGAAATAAGTAAACACAAGAACAAATCTGAAATGTAATCAGAGAGAAGAAAACTCTAAGAAAGTATAAAAAGCCAAGGCTAGAAATTTAAAAATTCAGAATTGAAATAAAACAGGATGATTTTAATGAGCTCATCTATAGATTGGGTACAGCCAGAATAAAAGTCAGTGAGCTTGCTGATAGGCTAATAGAGTTCCCAAACTGAAATGCAAATAAGACTAAGAATTAAAAACAAAAGAAAAAAATCCCAAGAACATTGAAGAACTCTGGGACAATTTCAAAAGGTTCAGCAGATACATAAATGGAATGCCAGAAGGAGAAGAAAGAGAAAACAAAGCAGAAGAAATGCTTGAAATAATAATGACTGAGAACTTTCCAAAATTAGGGACAGACACCAACCACATCATAGTTCCAGAAAGTTCAGAGGACACCAAGCAGGATAAAAGACAAAACATCTGCTTCTAAGCAGATCACATTCAAATTGTAGAAAATCAAAGACAAAGAGGATATTTTGAAAGCAACCAGAGGAGGGAAAAAATCCAACTTACCTATAGAACAAAGGAATAAATTACAACAGACTTAACATCAGAAGCAAGCAAATAAGAAGCAAGTGAGAAGAGAGTGAAATAAAATGTTGAAAGAAAAAAATCAACTTAGAATTGTATATCTAGCATATTACCCTTTAGAAGTGAAAGAGGAATACAAAGTTTCTCAGAAAAACCAGAACTGAGGGAATTCATCATTACCACACCTACCCTATAAGAACTTTTAAAAGAAGTTATTTGGGAAAGAAAAAAATAATATAGATCAGAAACTCAAACCTATTTAAAGAAAAGAAGACGTTGGAGAAGGAACAAATAAAGGCAAAATAAAATCCTGTATTTTTCTTATTTTTAATTGATCCAAAAGGTAACTGTTTTAAGTAATAATAGTAATGATGCATTGGGAGATTATAGCATGTGGGTAAGTGAAATGAATGATAGAAATGTTGTAAGGGACTGGAGAGAAGAATTGGGACTACTCCATTATAAAGTATTTATGTTATGCATGAAGCAAAACAGTGTCATTTGAAGGTAGACTTAGTAAAAATTTTATATTTCACACTTTAGAATAACAAGTAAAACAATTTTTTAAAGAAGTAAAAATTATAGATTGTAGTATAATCCAGAATAGTTTATGTGTTCTTATTCATACCCTTTTTAGCAAAGCCAAGACGATTCAGCTAGAGTAATTCATCTCCTCATATATAGAAACTGGCTTGGGCTATTTGATCTAATTTCAGCACCAGCAAGGATATTTGGAGGAGGAAAAAGTGATTCTGCTCAGTATTCCTGAATGATGTCAATGCCAGAGTGTTTCTATGTTCCAAAGGGCTCATTTTCTTGAAATTCACCTAAACAATCTTGATCACAAGTGCTTCTGGTCTTGAGGTTGGTCCAAATGCAGTCATCTTAAATCTGTTTTCCTCATGCCCAATAAAGAAGCAGAAAGAGTGTAAGTTGACAAATGTTATATGTAATTCACCTTATAATATGTTAGATTAAAGTCTCCCAGTCCCTTACTCCATCTCAATAGAATTATGCATCTTCTTTCTCATGTGGCTCAGCAATGACTTCAAATAAGGGCAGGGTGTATACTTCCTTGCCCTATTGGCCCTGTATTTCCTAGGCTATACAGTTGGCTTGGCCAGTGGAATGTAGGTAGAAGCAACAGTGTGTTGGACTTTAGTTAAGACCATTAGAGGTATCACTTCTTTCTATTAACTCATTTATTTTCTGTGATTGCCATAAACACTGTATGCTCCAGGTAGTTGCTTATCTTCAGTCTGGGCTCCAGGATGTGAAACATGCAAAGCAGACTTAAACACACCAAAATGAAGGGACTCCACCCTGCCCTATTTGATTACAATCTAGATTACTGGAACTTCAGATGACCTGAGAATTCATGACCAGGAAAATGGATATGGGTGTTGGCCAATGAGGTGTTTAAGTTTCTTTACATAGAAACAACTAATACACACTTTTTTGTTCTTAAATTTAAACCTATAAAGCACACATATAAACATGTTTTGTATATATATTTTTTAAAATTCCACCACTGATTTGCTTATTTTTATTCAAAAAGAGATAAATGATTTGTTTCATAATTCTTTAGAAATTCAGACTATATACTAATATACCCACTTGAAAATAGGTTGTGCTATACTAAGATGATACAGTTTTTCATATGGCTGGTTTAATATGGCCTAACTCACTAATTCTGTGAAAAACAATGACTGAAGCTAGTAAAATTAGTTATTTAATTTAGGTAGCCAACTTCTGGACTGAATACATTCAGTCAAAATATGAGGTAGTCTTAAATAGGTAAGAAGGGTCATATTCCCAAATTATAACTTATTACTCTTTTTGTACTATATTTTAACACTGACATATTTAGTTGGCTATTTAATTTTTCTATGAATGCAGATGATTATATTATTCAGGAACTTTATTTCTTCTTTTATTAGCCTTTTCTCTTTGTAAGAACTCATTTCTAATACTTTCCCATTTAGGCATGCTTTCTCTTTTGCTTTCCCTCCTTCAGTCCTCTTGATTAAAATTCCTTATTTTCTATTCTTTGATGTCTTTTTAAATTTTATTTTTGTGTGATTTTCCTATATCCTACACATATTTTCCCTTCTGGTCCTGATTATTTTGTTTTATGTACAGCTCTTTGGGAATTCAGAAATGCTTTCTTCAATTTTTTTCCTCAATTCCTGGTATGCAGTGTGTGGTGAATATATGTTGAATGAATGAATGCTGATGATCTAACCAAGAGACAATTATCCTGTCAAAGCTCTTTTTTCTCAAAATTGCTTAGGACTGAAAACAAAAGTCAACAGCAGAAGCTATTTCCTAAAGTTTACATGTGATTCAGCAGCCTTGAGTTTCATCTGGGCTCATCCTAGGACAGCCAAGATGATGCTTTCTAAACATCCAGCACTCAGCTCAGGCAGTGTTGGCAAGCTCTGTCTGCCAGTGACCATTAGCACCTTTGCTCTAGGGCTAAACTCCTCTAATTGTCAAATCTCTGGTATGAGTGACATTTTTCTTGAGAACTACAACACTGTCATTTCATTCCTTTACTGTTGACATTCACCTTCAACTAGTACTTATAATCTGTAATAAGCAGAGGGCCCTTTTCCTTGTAAGCATCCCCTGAATTCAATAACCCTTCATACTTATTAGGTCAAGTGGTTAAAATAAAATATCTCAAAAAATATTTACTAATGAAAGTACTGACACAAAAGCTAAACCATTATAAAAATAAGTCTATAAAAAGCCCCTCATACTTAATATCCCCAACATTTACTCAAAATATAATAGTGAAAATATGAACGTAGATGAAAATACTTAATTTACATTAAAATAATTGTCATATCACTGTAGGCATTTCAAATAAGACCCTTCTGGAGTTCTCTTGTGACTCAGTGAGGTAAGGATCTGGCATTGTCACTGAAGTTGCTTGGGTTGCTTCTGTGGCATGGGCTTGATCCCAGGAACTTTCACATGCCATGGGCATAGCCATACACAAACACAAAAAAATTAAATAAAATAAGAACCTACCATTATCACAAAAATTCAAAGTGATATTGTCTGGGCAGGTTGCTGAGGCATTATCTTGTTTTGTTCTTAAGAATTTGTGGTCAAAATTAGGAAAAAACTGTTTTTTAGCCTAAAACGTCTATGGTAAATAGTCCTTTTAATCATCACATATCCCTTAAATGTTTATGACTTGACCTTTGAAGAATCATAGCAAACCAAAAGCTCTTTGGTGTATTAATTGAATGACTCCTGAAGAGAGCCCGAGGAGCTTAAATGCCAGTTGATCTTGTGAAATATCAGACTTGAAAGTGGGACTCGCACACCTGCCTCGCGGCATTAACAGGGACGATTGAATCAGCAGCACAGAGTAAGAGCAGAGGCTCTTTCAGACCTTCTCTTCTACCTAAAATAGTATTGAATATCATCTTTCCCTGATGCTTTGGGGGCTTTATTCTTTATGCAGGGCTTATTTCTCCTGCGACCTGAACCAGTAGATCTTTCTGTCTCCATCAATATCTTAATCCTTCACCTTCTTAATTAAATCAATAGCAAGTTCTTTTCATTTTTCATAGTTATTCTTCTGACTTTTAAGATGAGATAGCCCATGTGAGGGTACCGAAAATAAAAACTTGGAGATGTTTAGGCAATAAAAAGATTAAAATACAAGAAATAGGATACACCTATTTATTCACATGTTCATCAGTTCAACAAATCATTATTCAATGGCTAGTGTGTACAAACACCGACCTTCTAGGCTCCAGGGATATGGCAGTAAACGGTACATTGTAAAATTAATGAGGAAGTGAAGGAGAGCATGAGATACGAACAGAGATAGAGGTAACGACAGAACAATAAACTTTTTGTATCTTCAATAACACAATTTTCTCTTCCATTAATTATCATTGTCATGTATTTTTACCCTTCTTTTAAAAATCTTGAGGTATATGTATTCCCAGTAATATAATAGTGCAGAATGTTTGCCTTATATATCTGTGCCTTATGTTTTGCAAGGCAAGTGCTTCTTTGAAATTAATTCCAGTCTGGACGTGTTCCATTTAAATATATTTAACACTTGAAATTGAACTGATTTCATCATTCACTTAACTGCAACAGACATAGAAAAATAATTTATTGTTTAATTACTTCCCTAACACTTGATAGAAACTTTTAAGAAATCCTTTAGTTACTGGCCTAATTGGTATATTTTATTATCTGTGATATCTCATGCAGAAGCATTATCTCATACCCCATCTCATAGAATAAGTACCTGTTGAAGAAAACATTACAGAATCCCTGAGGTTGAGAATCAAAAAGACTGGGGAAATACTCTTATAATTTATGTTAATTTAATAACAACCCAGAAGTCTCTGATTAACACAGCAGGGGCATACTGATTCTAATACTTCTCATTCCAAAAACTAGTCATCATTTGATGCATGTTCAGTTATAATGACACTTCCAAAAGACTCCCTGAAGCTTCTCAGGAGCGAAAATAAGTTTGGAAATATCCAAAGTGAAATTTTCCACTCTTGAAGAAATACTACATAAAGAGCAGTCATTTTTTTTTTTTAAATGGCAGTCATTGATACTCTGTGTAGTAGATACTCTAGAGTGACTTCCAATAATTCCTTCCTTTTCCTTTGAATAATCTCCTCCTTTTGAGTACAGACAGAGCCTGTAATTTGTTTCTAACAATTGACTATGACAAAGTCAATGGGGTGTCATTCCCTTTTGTTATGCTATATAAGATGCAGTCTTAGAAGGAGAAAGTCTCCCTCTGGCCTTGTTGAAACAAGCTTGTGTGATGAAACTGCTTATGGAGAGGGCCACATGGCAAGGGACTGAGTGTGGCCTCTAGTTGTTGAGAACACCAGTCATACAGCCACAAGGGAAATAAATTATACCAACAACCTCTTGAGTTTAAAAAAGGACACTGAGCTCCATAAAAAAAACCTATCCTAGCTGACACCTTGACGGCAGCCTTGTGAAATGCTAAGCAGAAGACCCAGCTAACTTGTGTCCAGAGTCCCAACCCATTAAAACTCTGAGATGAAAATGTATGTTATTTTAGCTGCTAAATTTGTTGTAATTTATTACCCAGCAATTGAACTCCAGTACACCCTGTCTCATGTAGTATTGTTGGTAGTAAAAGAGGGTGGTAAAATATGCTTGTTCATTATAATGACTAAATTGGAATTACTTACTGATGTATAACATACTTACATCAAAGAACACTAATCACAATAGTACAACTACTTGAAGTTTTATAAATTAAACTCATGTAACCGGTATCCAGAAGTAGACAAAGAACGTTACCAGTAGCCCAGATATTCTATGTCCCTTTCGGTCACTATTTTCCATGCCCCTGCAAGGGTTATTGTGATTTCTAGCACGATAGATTGGTTTCATGTATTTTGGAGCTTATTGAAATGGAATTATACTCTATGTATAGTCTCTCACAGCATGGAGCTTACTTTTACAAAGCCAACAGAGAGACTATTTTAAGTCTGCATTGAATCTTAAATAAGGTGACAATCAGGGACATTACTATCCTATTACCTTTGTCATGTAATGTGACCTAATCAAGAGCGTGACTATGCCATTGAAATTCACAGGTTCTGTCCACACTCAAAGAGAGGTAATTATATTGGACATATACAACAGGGAACAAGAATCTTGAAAGCCTCCTAAGAATTTGGCTTACCACAAGAAGAGTACTGGTGTTTTATAGTTTTGCAAATGTATTTAATGGCTGAAATATAAGACATCTGAAGTCTCGTTAAGGTGTTGCAATGTATTGGTTTAGTTGAAACATGTGAAGATAACTGTTAGTTCCTTTTCTTTTCTTTTCTTTCTTTCTTTTCTTTTCTTTTTTTTGATCATGACTACAGTGGAAGTTCATGCCTATAGTGGAAATTCTCAGGCCAGGGATCAGACGTGAACCCCAGCAGCAGCTACACCAGATCCTTAACCTGCTGAGCCACCAGGGAGCTACCAAACTGTTAATTTCTTAAAGGTGTGTTGCAATGTGCAATGAGAAACCATATCAAAGAATTTCATGTACTCAGTGACATTAAAATCCATCGACTATTCTTGCTCTTTGAGTGGTCCTTTTATCCATACATGATGTTACCACACATGATGCTTAGATTTTTGCAACAAATATCAGCTGTTTTCTTTCAAGTGACAAGCTCGCTTCACTCGATTTCAAGAAAATGTCTGCCAAAGCCCTCAGATACATAGAAAATACGGAAGTAGATATGCTTTTCTTCTTTTTACTTGGAGGTATGTCTTTGAAATCAGGAAAAATGATCAAATTAATGATTAAATTTCAGTATCAAATTAACTACTTATTAAATATTACCCTACTCTGCCTTCTAAAAATACAGGATATATAGTTTATAAAATAACATGTGGAGATATTAATTCATTGATAGGCTTTTTCACAGGTGACATTTATTCTTTGATGTGGCATACTTTTGTTGTGGAAAGTGTATTTTGTTCACCTTTTGTCAAGGTTATGGGCCAAAAGTAACATTTGTTTTAAGAAGATTTTCTTAAAATGTATTTTTTATCTTTCATAATATGTTTGAAATATTTGAAATCAAGTGCCTCTATAAAATTCTGTAAATAGTCTAAATTTTCGGTTTATGTCTTAAGCTATGAAAGCCTAATGAGCCATGTGTGGACCACCACTCTCTCTGTGCTTATGTGGTAATTTCCTGATTAATACTAATTAATGACATGTCACTGTTCATTTAAAATGAATGATGAAAATGATTAGTCAACCCGATATTGAAATCACTCAGCATCTTGGCACCAGACCTTTATGTCACGGGGTAGTGCCAGGCTTATAAAGACTCTGTGTTATTTCTACTTTCTGCTACAATAAACTGAAATTAAATGATGTTTGTTTTTAGGTGGAGTAGGCCTCTAAAGGCATGATGGATGATTTGGCTTCCTTTTGTATCTTCTGTTTGATTTATTTACAAATAGCTTTGGGTGGTATATTAGGTAAACTGCATAGCTTCAGAACAGCTAAGGAGAACTTATCTAGTCAGAGTCAGAAATACAGATTTTTCTTGAACATTGCTTTCTCCCATCTGTACTGTCTTGTATTTTCATGCCTTCACGGATTCTGTTGACTCAGTATTAGCGTTCTCAAAGAGAGTTTTCACTACTCGGAGTTCCTATTGTTTCTTTTCCTTACAATAACTATTTTAGTGACAATTGGGTTAACTATGCCAATGAATGATTTGCTAATTTGGAAAATACTGCATGTGTGTCTATAGCCACGTATTATATGTGTGTATGTGTTTGTATGTATATTTGTGCATGTATGCGTGTATATAAACACACACACATACATACACATGGCAAATTTTTACTGACCGTGGTATTGGATGTAGTTTGGGCCAAAGAACAACTAACTTCAACAATGTAACTTTTTCCTCTAACAAATACTATTTTATTTTAAGACTGCTGATAATAGACATGATCCACTAAATAAACTAAAAACAAATCAGAAGAATACTTCATCTAAATTCCCATAAAGATCACCAGAAAATCTTATGTCAAAAAAATAAGCTGAGTTTATTCATAATCTTTCTGGCAATGGAGAACGCTATTAAGAACAGTTTCAGGAGTTCCCGTCGTGGCGCAGTGGTTAACGAATCCGACTAGGAACCATGAGGTTGCGGGTTCGGTCCCTGCCCTTGCTCAGTGAGTTAACGATCCGGCGTTGCTGTGAGCTGTGGTGTAGGTTGCAGACGCGGCTTGGATCCCGCGTTGCTGTGGCTCTGGCGTAGGCCGGTGGCTACAGCTCCGATTCGACCCCTAGCCTGGGAACCTCCATATGCCGAGGGAGCGGCCCAAGAAATAGCAACAACAACAACAACAAAAAAGACAAAAAAAAAAAAAAGAACAGTTTCAGTAATGCCTAAAACAGGAAAGCTACAGAAGCAAATGTATACACACAACCCATTTCTTAGTTCTCCTCCAAGTTCTGTTTCTGTGACTGTTCAGTTACAGAGTCTACTTTCTATAAAAGGCTTCAGGTTTGTTTTGAGGGAGGTAGAAACTGCCAGTGCATTGTCTTATGTAGTGGGAAGTTTTAGACTTTTCATTTTGATTTAGTGTTGTGTTTGCCATCTAGTGGTTGAAAACAATTACTCATGAAACCAATTGATTCTGGACTGGTACTAAAGGAAGCTGAATGTCACCCAAAGAAAATTGGGAAACAATTTGACTTTTGATTTGATTGTATCTTTCAGCCAGATCAATTTGACTTTTGATTTGATTGTATCTTTCAGCCAGGTATTGAATGAAGGATAAGAACAGTAATAAAAATAGAGACATTTAGGAAGCAATAGTGAGGGATCTGCAAGTGTTATAACCCTTTAGAACCTTAAATCAACAAAGAGAAAAAATATCTAGGAAAATAAAGAACACAATCTTGTAGATTAAAACATGGATTATTTGTGTTTCTCATCATCTAGATTGCATCATTTGGGTTTTGAACAAAGTTTGTTGACATCAAAAAGTCATCTACTTGATCCAAAATCATGCTGGCAGTTGTCTGCTTTATGATTTCATCTATGTTTGGAGACTACCTGGAGATCTTATCTTGAGATCACCCAAGATTTTGGATTGCTCTTTGGTGAGCTTTTTATATTTTGGAATATGGACTCATGTGTCAACTCACTGAAGTTTGACTGCTGTGAGTAGTCAACATTATATAAGATTTGTTTCAATAGGTTTCAAATGTAGCCTTTCTTTGTTAACTTTTTCAAAGTACCAAACATTCAAGTTGAGTGTTGGGCAATGTCAGGCAAGAGAGATGTTGTGGAAAGGCAGCTTGAAGCTCTGGATGATAGGACAATATGAACAATATACTGAGTTAGCCCTTTATAATATTTAACTAACTCAGTTTAAAGAAGATTCGAAGCTATCATAGGTAATGATATCACTAAGAGATTGAAGGCTCCCACCCCCCCAGAATTATGTTGATTATGAGTTGTGAACCAGCCACATCGTCACTCACCAGTATCCATTTTCATGGTAAATAACTTTTGTTTTCATAATGAGAATTTTCATGAATATCCATTTGAGGTTATCAGGTGCCAACACTCAGCTCTTTTGGTATCACAAAATTTATCTTCATGAATTATTCAATGATCATTCACAATGTTTTTCTCAGAATCTAAGGTTGAATTATTAACTTTTAAAATGAGCTCTTTGGAAGAATTCATAGATTTATGTCTCAATCATTGAGTAGCTCTTATATGCCAATCTATGTTAAGAGTGCTTGTTTGGAATGATGATAAGCCAGGGCATGTTTAGCAGCAGTGTCTAGAGCTTGGTTGTCCAACACAGTTGGCACTAGCCAAATGGGACTGTTGAACACTTGAATTTTGGTTCGTCTCAATGGAGATGTACTGTAAGTGTGAAATACACATTGGGCTTTGAATACTTAATAAAAGAGAAAAAAATTAAAATATAGCATTAAATATAACAATAATATTAAATGCGAAAATAGCATTAATAGTATTACTATATTGTTACATATTAAAATTATATATTGTACACATTTAACTAAAGTATATTATTAGAATTAACTACTCATTTGTTTTTAATTTTTGTGGTGCAGCAATGGAAAATTCAAAACTACAAATTTGGCTGATATTTATGGTGTCATATTTTCACTGAACATTTGTGTTTTCAGAATTTGTACTTTATAATGTGAGCTTCAATTAAATAATACCTATTTGTTTCACCAACTGAAGAGGTTCTAATAATTTGTGTATTTGCTACATATTTGTAATAAGAGCATTAGATATAAGGAATTTTCCCTTTTTCACAGTGTGCCAAAGTCATGTGTGGCCCCAAAGGGGTATCTGTTATCAGTATAGATTCTTGCTTTTTTTTCCTTTGGCAATATGGCAGGTTCTAGAAAAAGCTAAAACTTTCTCTTGAAATTTGTGCTAAGCCTCTGGTAAGGGATTGAATTTTAAAGGTTAAACAAAGATGGTTACTGCATACCCAGCTTGGTATTTTCTTTGCCCAGTCTTTAAGTAAATGCCATCTATAAAACTGTTAAGTCAAGAATTGAGTCTATGAGTATTGGTGTGCAAATCTTTGAAGTAAATGTATTTCCATTTCTGACAGGAAAATATCTAAAGTGAGATTACTGAGTCACATGGTAGGTGCATATTTATCTTTACAGGAAATTGACAGACTTTCCCCAAATGGCTGTAACATTATGTATTTTCAATGGCAATACAGAAGATTGCCAGTTGCTCCACTTGCTTGCCAAAACTTGATATTTTCATTCTTTAAGAAATTTTTTCATCCCAGTGGACAAGTATCTCATTGTAGTTTTTTTTAAATATTAAAAAAACAACTCTTTTATTGATTGATTTACAATGTTGTGTTCATTTTCGGTATACAGCAAAGTGATTCATATATATATATATATGTGTGTGTGTATATGTTTTAATTTGCATTTCCCTAAAGTCCTATGATGTTGAGCATCTTTACATGTGCTTAACTATCATTCATATCTCTTCTTGATAAAAGTAGCTGTTTAACTCTTTTGTTCTCTTTTATTGGGTTGGTTATCATTTATTACTAGATTCAGCTTTTTAAAGTATATATTCCGGATTAAGTCCTTCATCAGAAAAATGTTTTACAAAACATTTATGCCCATCTATGACTTGCCTTTTCATTTCCTTAACAGTGTCTTTTAAATAATAGAACTTTTATATTTGATAAAGCACAAATTACAAATTATTTTTCTTTAGTATTTGTGCTGTTTTGTCCTTTGCCTACCATGTGATTGCAGAAGAATTTTTACGACATTTAATTTTGGACATTTTATAGCTTCCACTTTTCCGTTTATGTCTATGATTAACTTCCAGCTAAATTTCATATATAAATGTGAAGGAAAGTTCAAAGTCTATCTTTCCTCTTATATATATACAGTTATTCTAGATATTTGTTTAAAAGACTCTTCTTTTTCCACTTAATTATATTGATAAATTTGATGGTAAAAATAATCGTATATATGTTGGTTTATTTCTTGATTCTCTATTTCATAGATCTATATGCCTATCCTTGTGCCAATATCACACTGACATAATTGCTATAGCTTTACAGTAAATCTTAAAATCATAGTATCCTTCAATTTTACTCACTTCTCAAAATTATTTTGGCTTTTATAGGTCCTTTAAATTTCATAGAAAGAAATTGGCCAATTTAAAACCTGATATTTTGATAGGGTTTGAGTTTCATTCTTAGATCTGGTTAGGGAGTTCCAGTATAACAATAGTGAATCTTACAGTCCTTGAACATGGTAGAATTTTTCATTTTTTATTTAAAAATTTTTTTCTGTATTATTTCATCATTTTATTATATAGGTCTAACCCATATATTATTAATTTTATCCCAAATGATTTTATTTTTTTAATGCTATTTTAAATGATATGGCTTTTGTTTCAATTCTCAGTGATTCTTGACATATAGAAGTACAATGTTGGTTTTTGTTTGTTCTTTTATTGATTTTTTGTTCTACAATATTTCTGAACTCATTAGTTCTAGCAGCATTTTTGGGAGATCGCATTACATATTCTACATAAATGATTATATAATTGGAAAATTAAAGTTTCATTTCTTGTTTCTAATCTATATGCCTTTTATTGTTTTTATTGTCTTCTTTGGCTTCTACCTTAAGGAAATCAGTCATTTAGGCAAAGTTTTTACATTTCAATATAGACGTTTTATGGATTATCTATTCTTTTTAGCCCACAGATTTTTTTCTGTCTTTTAGGGACTTACCTGTGCCATCTAGAGGTTCTCAGGCTAGGGTCCAATCGGCACTGTAGCTGTCGGCCTACGCCAGAGCCACAGAGATGTGAGATCTGAGCCACATCTGCAACTTACACCACAGCTCACGGCAATGCTGTACCCTTAACCCACTGAGTGAGTAAGGCCTGGGATTGAACCCACGTCCTCATGGATGCTAGTGGGGTTCATTAACCACAGAGCCACTCTATCCCACAGATATTTTTGACTAAGGCCAAGTCTTCCATTTTGTTTTAAAGCTTGTGTGACACTGGTACAAAGATGACCAAATTAGCAATAAATTGTTCATAGGTAGAAGAATTTTCTGGGGCTTCTAAAAAGAATTTCTTGAAAGTCCATCTTATTATACCATAAGTCTCTGATGATCAAATTGACAGGAGTGGTATTTAGTTTTCTTCTCTTTTGGTTAACAAAATTTTTTGGTAATGACATGAAGTTCAGCCTGAAACAAATATTGAATTTCCATCCGCAAATATTGAATTTCTACTTGCATAATAAGCCTTATTTCAGGATTATTACACCATAAGGGAAATTAAAAAGTTTCCTCCCAAGGAACTTTCTGAGGAAAAAAACAAACTTAGAGGATCCTTGTAGAGGATCATTCGTGTAGAGGTTGAAGAAGTGATAGAAGTATAAGGAGAAAGTAATCCAAGCTAGTCATTTGTGATGGAGCATGATGGAGGATAATTTGAGAAAAAGAATGTGTCTATGCATGTGTGACTGGGTCACTTTGCTATACAGTAGAAGACCGACAGAACACTGTAAACCAACTATAATGGAAAAAATAAAAATCATTAGAAATAAAAGATAAAGTGAAAGAGGCCCTTGCCTGTAGAGAGTAGTATATCCAAGACTGAAACAACCTTTTCTTTAAACTTTGCCAAGGAGAACTTTAAGGAAGCCAATTTGAACTCTATATTTCTTTTAAAGTTCTTTGTAAAAATTTCTTTTAAAGTTCAATTTTAAAATGATTATTGGATAGTTAATAATTCAGCACTATGTACTTGAAAGTTACTGAGAGTAGATCTTTAGCATTCTCATCACATACATGCAAAGTTAACTCCACGAGGCGATGGATGTGTTAATTATCTTGGTCTTGGTGATCATTCCATAGTAAACATACATGAAACCATCACATTGTGCATTTTAAATGTAGACAATTGTATTTGTCAATACTTTCTTAATAAAGTTGGGAAGAATGATTATTGGATGTTTAGAATCTTATTACCTTTCTTTCATTGTCCACCTGAGAGATATATAATGTTAGATATATCAAATGTTCCACAGTGGCTAGTGTAATTCCAAATTTTCATTGATAAAAAAATTGTGCCATTTAGAGAAATATGTATGTGAAATTAAATTGGGATGTGAACACATATAACAACCTCAGCTGATCTGCATTTACTTTATACACACTCATAAATAACATAAATACAATTGGTTAAAACTGTCTGTTTATAATATCCCATGTCTCAAGGTCTGCCCCCAACTCCATCATGATGATCAGATCATCTCTAAACACCAACTAAGCAATTAGTGGCCCCTGAAAAGGCACACATTGTGGGGAAGCAATCTCTCCAAGGGTTAGTTCCTTGACACAAGTCAACATGGAATGGGTTCTTAATAGCTTTGATGGTGACACAAGGTATAGTTTGTTGTAGGAAGGATGACAGTCCAGTGAAAACTTTTTGCTTATTCTTCAGGGAAGTTTTGGAGAAGAGTCTTAGTAGGGACTATGTCTCTCTTCTATCCTATGAGTTTCCTTAGGTAAATACACAGCAGAAAATGTCACTCTTTATAGACATGAAAAATTAGGAGGTAGAATGATAGTAGGCAGTTTTTACCAAGGAAAATAAATATTTATTTTAATTAGATCTGAAAATAGTCATTAAGGAACAATTCCAAGGATACAAGTTGAATAGAGTAGAAGGCTTACTTTATAAATATCAAAGTCACACTTATTACCAGATCCCACACCTGGTAACCTGATGACACAGGTGACCACACCAAAGTCACACTTTTCCAGCAGGAAAGTTATTCACCACAGCAGCCTAGCATAGGTTCCTGGTAATAGTGAATCAGGCAGTACCAGAGAGTCCCAAATCAAAGATCTTGGGCCACGGAAGAAAGATAGTTAGGTAGATAGATAGAGGCACTGGAGCCTCATGAAACTATAAAATCCTCCACGAAAATCACCAGTAAACCATTATCAAAAACCAAGCTGGATTTATTAATAATCTTACCAATGAATAAACGCAAGGTCTTGAAAAGGAAATACAAAGAAAGTTTCATAGGATAGAGACTGGTACATGTAGTTTTTGTGCGGTTTCTGAAGTAACGAATGAGTAGAGACTGGAAAACATGGGCAGACTGAAGTCATTTTTAATCTGGAGCCTGCAGAGCCGAGCTTTTAAGCAAACTGTCTACTGAAACTTCACGTTTTTATCTTTCCAGAACAGTTAGGGCAGTGGGACTGATACATGCTTGCATTGCAGTTTAGCAAATTTCTATTTCTTAGGTTCTTAAGTTCAATTTTTATCACTCAACTTGAATTTGAGGTTACCTCACACTGTTTAGACAACAGTAAAAGAATCTCCATCCTGTTTGTGGTCACTCAGTTTTTATCAATTCAAATCTGTTGAGAGAAAACATAGTATAGTCAAAGTGCTTTAGATATGAATTATAACTAAACACTATTGTATAACCCCTGAAAGGTAATCTATTTCACATGTCAAATGAATGAGAGGATGAAGATGGTGACTAAAATAAATACCAAAGAAGTCCTAACACCTAATGTTGCTGCTATGTAAGAAGATTTCCTTTGGCTTTACCTCAAAATTCTGGGAGACATTTGGTGATGATGAACAATACGATGTTTTGATATTCATATACATTGTGAAATGATTACCACTATCCAGCTAATTAATACATTCGTCGCTTTACATAGTTATCACTTTTTTTGTGGTAAGAAAATGTAAGATCTCTCTCTGCGAGTTTCAAGCATATGGTATAGTGTTATTAACTGTATTCATCATACTGTACATTAGCTGTCCAGAACCTCTTCACCCACATAACTGAGACCTTGTACTCTTTGACCGACATCTCCTCACTTCTCCACCCTCTAAGACTCTGGCAACAACCATTCTACTGTTTGTATGAGTTTGACCTTTTTAGATTCCACCTGTGAACTCATGCAGTGTTTGTCTTTCTGTGCCAGGCTTGTCCTGCAGGTTCATTCATGTTGTCACCAATGAAAGGAATTTGTTCTTCTTAAAGACTGAATAATAGTTCACATTAGAACATATACCACATTTTCTTTATCCATTCATCTATTGATGGCAAATTAGATTGCTACCATATCTTTGCTAATGGGAACAAGACTGTAATGTTTATGAGAGTGCAGATCTCTTCAAGATAACTGATTTTATTCCCTTCGTGTGTACCCTGGAAAAGGGATTACTGAATCATATAGGAGTTGTATTTAAAATTTTTTTTTGGCCGCACCCATGGCACGTGAAAGTTCTCTGGCCAGAGTTTGAACCTATGCTGCAGTGGTGAAAATGCCAAATCCTTAACTTCTATGCCAAGAGGGAACTCCTATTTTTAATTTTTGAGGAACTTCCACACTGTTTTCCATAATGGCTGCACCAATTTACATTCCTACCAATAGGTGCAAAGGCTTTATTTTCTCCATATCTTTGCCAACACTTATTGTCTTGCTAATAGCCATTCTAACAGGTGTGAAGAGATATCTCACTGAGTTTCTGATTTGCAATCCTGATGATTTTTTGTATTTTCTGGTATCAGTAATATCTTGTCTTTCATTTCTTATTGTGTTTGAGTCTTGTTTCTTTTTTCTTGAGTCGTTCTAGCCAAAGATTTGTCAATTTTATCTTTTCAAAAATGAGCTCATTTTATCTTTTCTGTGGTTTTTCTAGTGTCTATTTTATTTATGCTCTGATCTTATTTTTTTTTCTGCTAGAATTGGGCTCAGTTTCTTCTTCCTTTTCTAATTCCTTGAAGTATAAAGTTAGGTTGTTTTTTATTTTATTTTTATTTTTTTATAAATGACTTTACTATAATTTTGAGGAACATAAGGATAGGAAAAAAAATCAACTTAATGGAAATTAAGTAGTAAACTTATGAGTCTAAATTCTAACACAGCAGGTGTTTTGTTCTTAATTTTTTTTCTTTTTTTTTTTTGCTTTTTAGGGCTGCACCCAGGGCATATGAAAGTTCCCAGGCTAGGGGTTGAATCAGAGCTGCAGCTGCCAGTCTACACCACAGCCATAACAATGCAGGATCCAAGCCATGTCTAGGACCTGTACCATAGCTCACAGCATCACTGGATACTTAACCAACTAAGTGAGGCCAGGGATAGAACCCATATCTTCATGGATGCTAGTTGGATCTGTTATCACTGAGCCCCAACAAGAACTCCTATTCTTGTTAAGTATTGAATTTAATTACTGATTATTATCTTTTTTTAAAGTTAGGTTGTTTATTTGAGATTTTTCTTTGTTTTTCCTAATTTTATTGAGGTATAATTGAAATTGTAAGATATTTAAAGTGTATAAATTATAATTTGATATATGTATACATTGTGAAAGGATTCTCCCAACAAATTAATTAACACATCCATCATTTCACACATATACTTCTTTTTTTGGGGGGTGAGATATTTAAGTCCTCTCTTTATAAATTTCAGTTATACACTTTTGGCATAAAATAATGATAGTAATGAATTATAAGTCACTGACTAATGAAAAGTTCTTGGAGTACATACTTACATAAAATAATAAATAAATTAATTAATGAGGGAGAAGGAAAGCTCTTATAGAAAAATGCTGGCTAATAACTGTGGAAGGAATGGTAGAGTGAGAAAATCATAAAGATTTAACATTAGTGAGTAGAAGTTTGATTAGAAACAGGATTGTTATAGAGTCTCAAAGTATACCCCTAAAGTGGCTCATTAACTACAAAGTGAAAAATAGTAACTTGATTGTGGAAAAACCAGGTGAACATCACTTAACCAACTGATCAAGGTTGCCGTTAACAAATTGGGACAACTGACCTCATGTTTTGCTCATATGATGCACTGAGAAGGACATAAATAACATCTTACTAAAAATACATAGCCTGAATCTCATCAAGATTCATCAGATAACCTAAACTGAGGGCTATTCTACCAAATAATTGCCTCAACTTTTCAAATGGTCAAGGTTAAGAAAGACAATGAAATGTTGAAAAATGTTTCCAGACTAAAAGTTATTTAAGAGACATGACAAATAACAAGGTTTTAGATGAATCCTTGGCAGGTGAACGAAATAGCTACAAAGGACATCACTTGATCAATTATCAAAATTTGTTATGGATTATACTTTAAATTATGGTATTGAATCCGTGTTGTATTTTACTATTTTGCTTATTGAATTGTGAGTACTTCAGTGGTTGGTCTTTTTCTTGTGCAATGTACACTGAATAATGTAAGAGTAAAGAGGCATGATGTCTCCAGCTTACTTTCAAAAGCTCAGAAGAAACCATATGTGTATGTGTGTATCTGTGCACACACATGTGTGTGCCAGAGGGTTGGGGAGGGGTGAGACAGAAGAGAGGTGAGGTGGAGAGACATAAGGAGAGGAAGGACTGATAAGGCAAATTGAAAAAAATTTAAAAAATTTGTTTAATGATACAAGGTGGAAAGAGTTCCTTGTACTATTCTTGCAAATTTTCTCTATGCATGAAATAATATCAAAATTCAGCAATACACAAAAAACTAAAAAGTCGTCAGCAATGATTTATAAATAAAATCTGATTTCTCTATTGGCAGATAGTTAATCTCATTTTCTTTCTATCCATTGATATATTTCTTCTCTCTCATTTTTTTGTCTTTTTAGGGTCGCACTCATGGCATATGGAGGGTCTCAGGCTAGGGGTTGAATCAGAGCTGTAGCCCCTGGCCTACGCCACAGCCATAGCCACAGCCACATCTGCGACCTATATACGCTGCAGCTCACAGCAACTCCAGATCCTTAACCCACTGAGCGAGGCCAAGGATTGAACCTGCATCCTCAGGGATATGAGTCAGATTCGTTTCCTCTGAGCCATGACAGGAACTCCTATTTCTTCTCTTTTTTTTTTCTTGATTCCTTCAAGTTTAAGGATCACACAGTCTTTTCTTTTGTCAGTCTATGCCAATTGAGTTTCATTCTTTATCAGATTGAAATGGTGCAATGTAGCTTTTCATATTCAAATGCTGCCATAAGATAACTCTGAAGACAAAAAAGCAAAGAGGGTAAAGAGATGAAAATAAATGCACCTGCATGAGCATTATTCAATTAAGATCAGTGTGTATTGCACTACACTTTCTTGCTTTTAAAGCTAGAAGGATAACTATGAATAAGACATTAATGTCCTTATTTCCTAAAAGAAATGATAGAGGAATAAAATAATACTTTGTCTTCAGAAATATAGTTGAATAAATTAGGTGAAAATTTTCGGCTGAAAAGAGACATTTTAAAATATACCTTGTCTTATTCTTTTAATGAATAATTTCAGAAATCCTTTTATAGTAAATCATACTCTTTAAACACCCAACTTTCTACAACAGTGCCAAAAAACCCCGCAAAAAACAAAAAAACAGGCTCATTAAAATTATTACAATAATTATTACATAATATGAAATTATACTGGTATTTGAAAACATAAATAATATAGCTGGAAAACTGGAAGTTTTCTGTTTTGAAAATAAACTTGTCAATTGGTATGCTTCACACTAGGTGATCCAAAGAGGACCTGGTCCTTTCAGTGGGATCCCCCAATAATAGTATCTATAAGTCTTATTGGTTTTTTTTAATGAACAACAGAAATTTATTAGTCACAGTTCTGAAGTCTTGAAGTTCAAGACCAGTTCAAGTTCAAGTCAAGTTCTAGTTCACAAATGGTGCCTTCTTGCTGTGCCCCCACATGGTAGAAAGTGTAAGGGAGCTCTATAGGGTCTTTTTTTTTTTATGTCTTTCCACAGGACATTTTTTCTCTCTTTTGTCTTTGATAGTAAAAACCCAGCTATCAACATTCCGAGAAAATTACGGGACTAGGAAGGGGCATACATGTTTAATGGGCAAACTCTTGCTTAATATGCCTGGTTTCAGAATGTCATCCAATCCCGCCCTCAACTCTGCCTCAAAGCTTCAATTAAGACTATCTCTCCTTTGATTTCATAGGGAAAACCTCCCATCTGCTAGTGTTAGGTGACAGTGGGCTGTGAAGAGGGCAGTCTGGGAGAAAAATTGCTCATTAAACCAGCTTTTAAATAATGCTTCTGTTAACTCCATTTTACATTCTGTACCTCACACATTTTATGAGGAAAATAAGCTTGTTTTCCATTACCCCCTCCCCCATACCTTATAATTAATCACAATTCAGCTTTCATTCAACTCTGATAATATATTTTTGAGTCAGCATTTTTTTTTTTTTTTTTTTTTTGGCATTTCTTGGGCCGCTCCCTCGGCATATGGAGGTTCCCAGGCTAGGGGTCAAATCGGAGCTGTAGCCACCGGCCTACGCCAGAGCCACAGAAACGCGGGATCCGAGCCGCGTCTGCAACCTACACCACAGCTCATGGCAACGCCGGATCGTTAACCCACTGAGCAGGGCAGGGACCGAACCTGCAACCTCATGGTTCCTAGTCGGATTCGTTAACCACTGCGCCACGAGGGGAACTCCTGAGTCAGCAATTTTGACAAGATTTTACAATATACTGATTTAATCTTGTACACAACTCTTTCTTTCAACTCTCATATATATATATCTCTATATATCTCTCTATATATATCTTACAATGAGATATCAAGGAAAGGTAGCCCTAATTCTATAATAAATCTGTAGGTGTTTTTATAAGATCTTGTACTAATGTGTCTAGTGTATTATTTTTCTTCTTAGTCTTTATCATCTTTCACTGTAAGATGACTTCTGTGGACATCATATTCAGTTGTAGTTATAACGACTCTTTCCTCCAAAGTATTTTATTTTTAAGA
The DNA here is from genome assembly GCF_016906955.1 of Phacochoerus africanus. NCBI lineage: Eukaryota > Metazoa > Chordata > Mammalia > Artiodactyla > Suidae > Phacochoerus > Phacochoerus africanus. Next base: position 164,583,053 of record NC_062546.1, on the reverse strand, counting down.
CTGAAACTCTCAATATTTTGAAAATTAAAATTATCCTGTGTCAGCCTATATATTGGCATGTTTGGATTCATTAAAATTGAATGCAGCTGAGTTTATTTATGGGGCTTGGTGGTGCAGAAATATTTACTAAAGTGATACAGAAGGGTCATTGTGATAATGAGGAAGGACAGATTTGTTTTTAGTGTGGACCACAATTGGGTTTTATACTTGCCTTAGCTGGGCAGGATGTAGTTATTTCAGCAATGAAATATCTGGGGAGAATTATGAGTAATGGAGTAGTCACACAGCATCATGTGCTTGGTATTATAGCGATCTGAAGGGTCCAATGCTTCATTAAAAAAAACATGCAGTTCACATTTTGTAAAGGACATTGGAGATAAGCAAAGCCTTTATGCAATTCATTGATGGAGTCTATATAGGTAATGAGCTTTAGCAAATAGAATGACTAAAGACTTTTGCAAATAGAAATAAGTGCCCTAAAATGAGGAAACAACATTTACTACTCTTACAGTAAATGGTGTGTTATAAGAAGAGAAGTGAATCTAAAAATGTGGGAGAAGTATAATATAGGGTGAATAAAAATACTTATAAAAAATCTCCATAAGTTCCTTACTGAGGAGAAACTAGAAGTATGTATATACACACATAAACATATGCATACATCACAGGTAGCAGTAGGTCCATTAAGGCTGTGTGTACTTTTTAAAATTTAATTTTATTGGAGTATAGTTGATTTACAGTGCTGTATTAGTTTCAGGTATACAGCAAACTGAATCATGCATACATATAAATATATCCATTATTTTTCTCATATAGATAATTACAAGCTATTAAGCAGATTTTCCTGTGCTGTACAGTAGGTTTTCATTAATCATCTATTTTATATAATAGTTGTGTATGTGTAATTCCCACCTTTCGAATTCTTCCCTTCCACCAATAGTTTCATCTATGGTAACTGTAAGATTGGCTGCGTATACTTCTATGTGATGTTTTATGATCAGTTATTTAGAATTTTTATTTAGACTATGACTCAGTCACTCTCAGCAAATCTTTTTGCTATCATCCTAAATCCCAAGTTAAAACTACCTCCTTCAGACATTGTTAGTCTTGAATAATCTATCTTGCTATCACTGTACAGATTTTTTTCTGAATGAAATTACACATTATGCTAGCACAAAAGCTGTATCTCTGATAAAAGTCATAAATGCCAGTCTGACTTCTCATCCTGAAGCCCTTGTCTCTGCCAGGTCCTCAAATTGGGGTCATTTAGTTCATACCTGTCAGCTCACCTGGCTTAGAGAAATCCATCTCCCTTCGGGGCAAATTGAAACTCTACCACAGGAGTTGAGGAGTATGAGTTTTAAGATTAATCTAAGAATGATTTTGTTGTTTTCAGGTAAGTTCTGATATATTTTACCAGTGCAATTCAAAAATATAATGAAGCTGATGTTAATTTGGTTTCATAATGTAGGCAACAGGTGCATGCTTAACTTCTGAAAGTCATAGGATGATTACAATTTCTAATCAATGAAGATTCATGCTGTGAGTGCCTGCTGTTTTAGCACATAAAAGAACATGTAACCAGTCCCTTTGCTGCTGAAAACCCAGCTGATAGCATGAAAGTTTGCAAGCACTGACAAAACAATTTCATCAACATTTTAAGTCATTCAGGTAATAAATAGTATCCAGAAATGGCTTCTGTTGGGGAGGCAGGTGGAGGAAGTAATTGCAGCTACATGGTTTGCTGATGGCTTTTTAACTGGATACCTCAAGTGATCTAATGCCCTGTGTCATGTTGAAATACTATAGCCTCTATTCAGAAAAAAAAAAAAAAACAAAAATAAAAACAAATACATGTTTCAGAAACCTGCATCAGCTCATGAAAGACCTTTGCATTTTCAATTAACACTGGGTAGAGGCCAGGCTATTTTTCTGATCTTCTCATGAAAAACTGCTTGCTAAAAGTGCATTCTAGGGGCTCATTTTTATCTACATTTATTTCATCAAGTTTATATCTAGTTACTCTATGGTAGAATCTTCTTCCGTATCCAAGCTTAGAGTTCTAGTTTGCATGTTGTTATGTTTCTGCCTCCAGGCCTTTTCTTGAACTTGACTTTCCAACTTCAAAAATGTATTTTTCAGGAAGCTTTTTTGGTTGATCTCCTTTGATCATTTCTGTGGCCCAATTTAGTCAGATACACATCATTTGTACTCTGTTCATTTGTCTTCTTGGAAGTGTTGCATTCTAGTACTTCTTCAATTGTTTATGATTTATATGGGGTACCTATTTAACTTATTTCAATTATTTTGTTACTTTTATTATACCTTCAACCCCATTATAATTCTGTTATAGTAAGACATGGAGAGAACTCTAGTGACTGAGATAAAATTAGATGGAGTAGGTGAAATAAGAGATGATAAAATAAAAGAATACTTAGAACTCCATAGTGAAATTTAGTGTTCAGATTTATGCATGAGTTCTGAAACTTTTTGCTTTAACATTTGGTACTGGAGGTTTAAGTCTCCTGTATTGATCTAAACTCAGATCATGTAGGTGGTGATACCAAATATAGCTATATTTTTTCCAAAGAAGTGTCTCTCAGCTATCCATTTTCCGGAAGACAGACAAACAATAGATTATAAAACAGAATAGAATCTTTTTATAAATTAGGAACAATGGAAAATACAAGAGGCATTAATTTCAAAGAGGATGTGCAATGTAAATTCACAGGAATGAAAACATACACTGCTCTATTTAGTAATCATGTACTTATGAATAAACATTATTTAATCTGCTTTCAGCATGAGGTCCTTTGAAAAAAAGCTGTTTGCAGATGACCATCAGTAAGAGACTACAGGAGACCCAAATTCTGTAGAAGTAGCTTTAGAATAAAAATGGATTTCTTGGTATTTTTTTTTTTTTTTAGGGCCGCACCTATGGCATGTGAAATTTTGCAGGCTAGGGGTCAAATTGGAGCTATCACTGCCAGCCTATGCTACAGTCTCCTGGGATCCAAGCCATGTCTGTGACTTATACCATAGCTCATGGTGACACCAAATCCTTAACCTACCGAGCAAGGCCAGGGATTGAACCCACATCCTCATGGATGCTAGACAGGTTTGTAATCCAATGAGCTGTGATGGGAACTCCTGAGCAATGGATTTCTTTTTTAGCCAAAGAATGGAGAAAATGTACAGGGTATTGAGTATAAATAAAACAATTGTTTACCTGTTGTACTTAGAGTTCTTCAAGAAAATATCCATTTGCTTACAGCTTCATAACATTATTTTAAATATATATTCGAAAGACTGTAAAAATTAATATTACCAGCAACTTACAATTGTTCAGCATTTATATATGAGTTACATTGTAGTGTTTTTATATACATCCTTTCCTTTCATCCATACAATAATCCTTTTCAGTTAGATTTTTATTATCCCCATTTTACAGATGACTGAATAAATCACCCAGATCACCAGGCTAAGAAGCATTAGAACTAGGAATCTCATTGTCTCCATCCCATCTAAACCCAGTCGTTTTTAACCATTGTGCAATATTGCCTTGAAATGCTATTAAATATTCATGATATCACATTAACCCATGAACTAGCAAGGGAGTTTCAGAGAGTTTTGAAGAATAGAATTCACAGAATAAATTCAAATTATTTTCCAAGAAATTTCTCTGCTGCCTTAAGAGCCAGGTCAATTTCACTTGAGAAATGGCATAAAAAGATTTTGGACACAAAAGTTTTGGACCTTGCTGATTCTATGAATAGCTAAAATGGGCTACATTCTTATATAGTGATTATTGCTGCTGTTGTTACTATGTCCTAAGGGAGTTACATATATTTATAAAATAAAATTTGTAGTGACCTTGTGCAGATATAAGCCATTGTATTAACAATGATGGATTATGCACTGATTGTGGCCTTGGTTATCCTTTTGAAGATTATTTGTTTATCTCAGTACCAGAAATAAAGGCATACATATTATGTGCTAAATACTGTGCAGCACATTTTACATAAGCAGTTTGATGTCATGTTCATAACAACTGTCTTACTCTGGTAGGATTGCTATAACAGAATACTATAGACTGGGTAGTTTAAAAACAATCAAAATATATTTCTTACAGTTGTAAAACCTGGGAAGTTCAAGATCAAGGAGTTGGTAGCCTGAGTATCCAATAAGAGCCCACTGTATGTTTCATAGGTGACTGTCTTCTTGCTGTGTCCCCACATGGTGGCAAGTGCGAGAGAGCTCTGGGGTCTCTTACAAGGGCACTAAGCCGATTTATGAGGGCTCCACTCTCATGACCTAATTACCTCCCAAAGTCCTGCCTCTTTATATCATGACATTGAGGGTTAGGATTTCAACTGTGAATTTGGCAGGGGGTGGGGGAGTAGGGGACAGAAACATTCAGTCCATAATACAAACTTCAACAGGAAAGTACTATTTTAAAAAATCACGAAGAAGCAGAAACTCCAATTCAGAAAACTCTGGCAGCTTTCCCCATTATACAGCTATGAATGTGGGAAGGTGTACTTGAATTGAGGGTTTGGGATATTAACACCTGAGCTTGTAGCCAGTTTTTGACTATGAAGTTGTCACCTCTGTCCTTCAGAGGAAAAACTTTTCTAACACTATTATTTTTATCTCCATATTCCTAAACCATAGAGTTTAAACCCCAGATTGAATTTTTCCAATAAATTTAATTATGTAATATTTGGAGCAAAAGAGAATGTGTTAGAGTTAACATAATTTCTACCAAATGCAAATACATTTTCCTTTAGTACCTTCTAGATTTTGAGTATCCTCCAAAATATAATTCATAAGCATTTACTACAGATACCAAAATAGAAGAAGTAGGTGACTATCAGTATCACAGTTCCTTTTTGTACATTGACATTCCACAGCTTAATGGGGAGTGACATATGAGAAGCATTTAAATTTTGTAGTTCTAGAAGTTTTAGGAAGTTTTGTTTTCTTTTTCTTTCTGGTAACTTGAAACTGGGTTTACCAAATTCCCTGGCCAAGATTCATTTTTTTAAAGCCATCTTTTTGTTTGTTTAATTGTAAATAATTCCTTCACTTGGTTGTTTACTTCTTTTATTTTTTATAGTAATACTCAGCTTGCTTATTATAAGATCTAAATCTTGTTTTATTTTCTATGACCAACAAGAACAGTTTTTTTCTTGTAATTTCTAATAATGTTCATATAAAGATAAATTAGGAAGAGAGAGAAGAATATCCAAGTTTTCCTTAGTTCTGAAATTTCCCTTGATGAGGACAACTAACTGGGGTCATTATAACCCTTAGCATCAACAGATGTGATGTGGGAGAAACTGAAGGGAAAAACAAACATGTACTGATTCTGCTCTCTGATTTATTTTAATTTTCAGTGCAATGGGGGAAGGAATTTCCTTTCGAAAGTGTGAGTTTTTCTTTTTTCTCTCTTTATCTCACTTCCCAATTAATAAAGAAGCAAGGCGGTAGACTTCTGTTGGTTCCAAACAAAAACAGAACTGACAGCAAAGGCCCTGATAGTTTCAGAGTTTGGGCCTCTTTTGTTTATTTGAAATTCTTTGCTTCAGAAACAATAAATGCTTCAATAACCTGGTTGCAGAAAATACTTAATGGAAATTTTGATTTTCATCTTCTGTTCTAATTCATTTCACAGTAAGGTGTAGGCTTAATATAGGAACTTTTTCTTTTGTTTATGACATTTTCACACCTACAGATATTTGTAGCCACATGGAGGGGCTGCAAGCAGCTGATTGTTTCTGAAATTAGCTCAGTGCAGACACAGCAGTGACTGGGAATAATTCATTTTAAAAAGTGAAAATTCCAAAGGGTAAGGCTGCTTTACAAATAAAAGTCCTATAATCTGTTTTAGTGAACCTTAACTTTTGTATTCATAAATTTATCTATGAAATCCAGCTGATACTTCAATTAGGGTTTACATTTTAAAATCTTTAATTTTAAGAAAGTCATATTTGTCTTGCTGGAGTATAAGCCATGAAATTAATAAATTTGGAAAAGCTAGAAGTCTTCTTTTTTGAACTGTTCAGATATCACACGCAGTAGAGGTAAGGGCTGGAGGAGGCAATCTCTCAGGCTATTCACTAGCCAAGGAAATTAGGAATAAAACAAAGTTTTAAAGAAATCTCATATAGCTTTGTTCTTGTTTCCCTGCAATTAATATGTTAAATAAGTGAAAACTCTAAATATACATACATGGTATCTTATCAGTATAGAGATCTGATAATCTCTCCAGGGAATAAGTAACATTTCACTGAATTCCTGGGGTAAATACACATAAAAACAATTTCCAGATTGAAAAGCCATTCCTGTAACCTCTCGTAAATCCTAAGTACTACTTATAATGTGAATATGCTTACAGTTCTCTAAAATGAGGTTATTTACCTACTGGGGAAAAAATTAACTGGACGTGAAAATGGACTCCCAATTAAAGAACTCCAACTTTAAAGAAATAGCTTTGGAAAGGGGTTTCTAATTTTGAAATATATGTACACATATACACTTGCAAAAAAGGAAATATTTTCCTTTAAGACAAATAGAGTTATGTCAACACATATTTGTTTTGCATTTAGTCAGTGTGAAATGTGATGCAAGAACAGGGCGCAATTCAGTGCATGAAAAGCTTTATAGTCATGTGAGCTGTTTCTAATTTAATTTGTAAAAATAATGTCTAGAAGTCTAGATCAGCTTACATTCCTAGACATAGTCAAGAAGAAGCATGTGATCTTCCATAAAAATTTCTGTACTCATATATCACATTTCTATGCTGAAATTAAAATATTGCCATTTAATTTGAAATTTATAATTTTTAACGCAATGATTTTATTGCCTTAGGGGTGAAAGATATGGCATAGTAAAGTACCTCTCTAGTGGAAATTACTTGCCGCTCACATAAAAGAAGTTTCTATTCTTTTCCATCATGTTCTAGTCACAGAATAAAAAGCTGATTTGAATATTGCAGATTATCATGTGCTTTAAATGTGTCCTTATAAGATATATATTAGTGTAATATTTTTCACATAAATAATTTAAAATCACAAGAGTTTTACACATAGCACATCCACTCCATTCAGGGTTCAACTGATCAATTTTTTTCTTTTTTTTGCCTTTTAGGGCCATACCTGTAGCATTGGGCATTTCCCAGGTGAGGGGTTGAATATAAGCTGCAGCCAGTGGCCTACACCACAGCCACAGCAATGCCAGATCCGAGCCACGTCTGTGATCTACACCACAGCTCACTGCAACACTGGATCCTTAACCCAATGAGTGAGGCTAGGAATCGAACCCCCCTCTTCATGGATCCTAGCTGGATTCGTTAACTGCTGAAACACAAAGGAAACTGCTCAACTGATCAAAGTTTACTTCTACCACTGGTTGACATTTATGAAAATAACTCTTTCAAATTTATTGCTTAGATGCTTTGAATCTTCCAGCTAGGTTACCTCATGCTCCTTTCAAGCTCAGAGCATCTTTTTACTTAGATGAGACCAACTGTTTAAAAGCTGGAACTATATTTAGCAACTATTTACCCTTTAGACAGATCTTAGAAAATGGGCCTGTCCATTTGGGTCCTGACAATTCTTCATTGTGAAGAACTAATTTTATGTAAAATGCTTTCAACATGATTTTAATCATGCAGCAATTAAGAGTAACATTTAGAAAGAAATCTGGAGATAGTTCCTTGTCTTCCTGCCCTATCCTTCTGTCGATAGAAAATTGAATTTCTGCCTTCAACAACATCTTCGTCTCGCCTTTATTTTTGGTTTGTTAGTTTTCTAAAAGTATGGCACTAAATCTGCAAATGGTCACTGTGACAGCATTTTCTTGAAAAAAGAATCCCTGTAGTAATACAAGAGATGTTGGTAGTTTACTCTTTTATTATCACATATTATGACCTCAGCTAATGTGAGATGCACTCTGTTGTTCAGTCTTAATGTGGAGGCTTTGTTTTCTACATCTGATGTGATCTTTCAATGCAGCAAGTGGGGAGGGGGGTGGCAAACAAAGTCATCAAACTAAATTCCATCCATCTGATAAATTCAGTCTCTTCATGCATGTGTCTTTTTTGAATATTTCAGTCTTATAGATTTCCTCCTCTCCCCTGCTTCTTTCCAAAGTGATGTGTGTGTCTATGTAACCTGGCAGCAAGGAAGGCAGGGCACTTCTCAGTATTTATATCTCCAAGGCTTTGCTTGGTTTTCTGGCTTCTCTGATCTTTGCAGTGATGGCCCTACCTGGTGGCTGAGTATCCTGCTAGCATTCATTCTTTGACTGTGTAGTTATTTCTCAGGTTGGCCAAGAGACTTTCTTGCTGACTTGGAGACACATCAATCCCCTCTGGGTTCTGCTATTAATACAGTCTTTGCTCTCTAACCTTAGGTGTCCCCTGCAGACTTCAGATAAATAGTCAAATATCTCTCAGTGCAGTGATGTGCCAAATGGGATTCTAAGACTAAGCAAGAGGAGGTCAGGACTTTATCTCCCTAACTCCAGGGCTAGCCTGGGTTGTTTGAGTAATACTCTGTGAAACTAGCCTCCCCTTTGGTTCCAAGTGGGAAACAGCACAAAACCCCACTATTAAATGCCCCCCCCCCCTTTTTTTTAAATCTAGCTAACATTCCACCACGGGCACCTGTCCAGGACTTCGTTGCAGAGAGAAGTGATCAGGAACAACTTGCCTTGTCATCTATTTGTCACCTACTTTCTTGTCTTCATTCCACCAATCACCAGGGAAAGAAGGATGGGACTTTCACCTCCCCCTTTCTTTCTGTGCAGAAAAATCACTCATGTCATACTCCCTGAGGTGGCATCTACCCTTTCCTGGATTCAATAATGGCAGATAAGGTACAGGTATTTCAAAAATATTTTACCTGTTACACTTGAGTAATTCTGGATACAAAATATAGTACATCTGCTTTGCTGTGTATATTTGAGAGATTACCTTCCTTTTCTGGTTCTTACTAAACAAAATGGAAATGACGTTTTGTTTTAGCTTTTCTCTCTAGAAAATCTGGAAGCTACCAAAAAAAATTTAGTTTGTTATATCTGAGTGACCCATGCCGTGTGACTGTTAGAATCTTAATTTAGTTTTTCCTTTAGGCCGTTCCATGATCTTCTGCATGGGGCTGACATTTATCATAGGCCCAAGTGTGACTAATTCATCTTGATTTCAGTGTCTGCATCTTTACTTCTCTTCCTCCCTGTTGTCCATCATGAGCTAAAGGTCTCTAGCCTAACTATAGCCACAGCCAGATGTGAAGAACACTTGGACATGAGGATACAACTCTTAGCCTTTGGCAGTTTGTTTGGCCTCATATGAGGAAGATATGCATCTCCAGGAGTGAATTTCTATCTGTGCATCAGGTCTTGAGCAACTGGAATTTCCTGTCTGAATCGTTCATCCTTCTCTCCCCTCAGAGCCTGCTCATCCTAGCTGTGCTCAGTCCTGACTTCTTATGGGACTCTGGGAAGCAGGGGTTGAGGTACTTCCCTGATATTTTGTAAGATAACATCTTAGGGATTATATTCTCCGTGGAGACATTGACTGATGAAATCTTCCCCAAGCTCTTCACATAGGTAGCAAAGCTAGGATTGCTAGCTCTCTCTCCTGTGAAAATAGGACTTGGTGAAAACACACTTTACATTTTCCTCCCATGATAAATCTCTCCATAGATGATCTAATGGAACAGAACTCCAAGCTGAGGGGAGACTGGCTCCCTGTAGGCAGCAGCCTCTTAATTTCATAGGAAGGAGGAGTAGCTTGCTGAAACTAAAGAGTTCCCACTTCTTCTCCCTGTGGAAGCTGATTAATTGGACAACACAACTGAATTGCTGAAGTGGAGGAAGAGTTAGTGTGAATGAAGATTATGCAAACAGACTGCACCTAAGGGTGCTAATGGCAAGACTGTCACAATACATGGATATTGGAAAGTGAAGGCTTTCCTGCTGACACATCAGAGCTGAGGAACACTGAATACCTGGGTGAAAACATCTAATCTCTGATCAACCACCTACAGGAGGGCCTGGGCAACTTTCCTGGTGACTTGGTGGCTGTGACTATCTGCTTTAGGGAAAAGAGCTAGGGTTTTGTCATGTCCAGCCAGTACTGCAGTAATTACTTGAACTCAGTGACAGCACTGGATGAGTATATGAGAGGAAAACCCCAGACTGAGTTGCCCAGAAGGATACAGAGCCAGTACAATCTGGGCTCCCTTGGACTGAGGCCCATGCTGTTTTCTCAGTACCCACTTCTCAATGAAGTGTCAGGACATTTTGAGAGTTGATTCCCTGGTAGTATGCTGGTATTATCTACTAAAGGGCATGGAGGAAAAACCTGTAATGTGTGTTTCTTAGTATCTTCTGTGAAATAAGAGGTTCTCTGTATTAGTTTCCTAGGGCTGCTGTAGCAAGGTATCACAACCTGGGTGGTTGAAAACAACAGAAATTGGTACTCTCACATTTCTAGGGGCTGGAAGTCTGAACTTAAGATGTCAGGAGGGCCATGCTCCCTCTGAAGTTGCTGTGGAAGCATCCTTCCTTGTCTCTTCCTAGTTTCTCCTGTTTACTGGCCAGCCTTGGCATTCCTTGGCTTGTAGATGCATCACTGCAATCTTTCCTTCCATTGCCACATAAGCTTCTGCCTTGTGTGTCTCTGTGCCTTCAGATGGCTTTCTTACAACAACACCAGTCATTGGATTTAAGGTCCATCCTAATCCTGCGTGACTTCATGTTAACTAATTACATCTACATGTGGTTTCCAAATAAGATCATATTCTTAGTTTCCTTTTATTCTCCATAGTTCTCACCACCATCTGACATATTGTGGTTTTACTTTTGAAATAATTTTCTTCTCCCCTCCACTAGATAGAAGTTTTATTAACATGGAGAGGCTCTTTTTTTTTTTTTTTAATTTGACTCTGTATCACTAACATATAAAGCAGTGATTAGCACATAGTAGGAACTCAATAAGTCTCTTTTGAATGTATTTGTGTGTTGGGAAAAAGATGCATGACCTGCTGTGGTGGCCACACAGGGACTCCTGGGAGGCATGCTTACCAGTACCTGAATAAGAGGAAAGGATGGAAGTAATATGCACAAAGAAAAGGGAAAGTTTCGATGAGCTGTGAGGGCTGGTAGAGAGGGAGGATGTTCTTGGCAATGGATCCATTATTTTTGCCTTTAATGGAGTCCTTTTGTTAATGCTGAATAAGTCACTAGCAAGTTTTCCTTTTATGGCTGTCCACTCTACACATAGAAAAGAGGAAGGTAGAATTGAATCCAAAATAGCAGAGAAATAATGTGGAATGTCTCACTGCATCATAGGTTCGTCCCTAGAAACCTAAGGAACCCACTTTGGAAATGATCTTCTATATTTCACTGGCACTAGAGAAACTCAGAAAGACTGCTGAGGGCAAGGACCCCTTCCTCCCCCCTTACAAGTTTTGTGTCTGTGGGAGGCACCAGGGACAGCAACAATATAAAGGTGACCAACAACTTTTTCTGGGCGGTTTGAGAAAGGAAGGCAGCCCAACTGAAGGATGAAGGGGACAGTGAACAAGGCCGCAAAAACCCGTTTTCAAACATCACCCAATGATGCAAAGCACATGAGCTCTGGGTTATATTCCCCCCGCTTCCTCCCACCCCAGAGGTAGAGACTTGGACTGAGCTTGAGACAAATTTGACATGTTTTATGCCCTGAAGGTCAAGGCTCTGCCTGAGATGGAGTTCCTTTTTCCTGTGTTTGTGCCCTGAGATTTTTGCAGAACATTTGAAAAAAAAATCTTCCATAGATTTCTCTGATGCAAATAAATGTGACTTTAACCAAATTGGGAAAATTTTCATAAGTCATGCAAAGAAAAAGAAAACCAGTAGGAGTAGAAAAATGAAGCATTATTCCAGACACTGACTTTGACTATGATGCCAGGAGTGATATGAACATGAAAATTCTTGTTGTTATAGTAATTTCAGGCTGTTTTAAACATATTTTTGGATAGCAAAAGACAATGCAAAGATTACAGGGTCATTTTCAGAATGGTGCTTAATTGGAATTATTTTCCATTAGAGTTGGTTTGCTACCCTAGGGGATGATTTCACCTATATTGACATCAAGAGGAAAATGCACATATAGTTATAGTTATTAGGGACATGGGAAAGCAAACATGGGCTACCTGTAATGCCCTCTTTAGTGTCTTGGGAAGAATGTAGAAAGTCCATTATCATTTCTTCAAAAGTAATTTTAAAATGCAAATACATATGCTCACAGATTCTTGTCTCCATAAGACTGTCCATTTTCTTACCCCATGCTCATTTATTTTTCATAAAGAATCAAATATGGGGCAGAGATTTATTTGTTGACAGTTACCACGACTAACTCAGTCTCAACTCTGACCTAAATTCTTCCCACTTAGGAGCAGTGAAGTAGAAAATAATGAAGGCTGAGTTATTTCTGAAATGTAAAACCTGAAATCGCCAGAATTTACTCATTTCTTGAAGGTAGAGAGTTCAGAGCTTTTGCTGTTGAACTGTTCCCTAACAATGATGATGTTCCATCCTTTGGTTTATTCTGCTTTCCCATTAAGCCCACACCTGCTTCCACTGACCTCTGAATTATGTTTTGTGTTCTAAGTTTTGTTTTTAGTTTCTACTTTCAGTCTATTTTTACAAAATTGACTGCACAATATGCAGGTTTTTTTTTTTTTCTGAAGTTAACTTAAAAATGCTAAAAGTTTGGATGCTGTGAGTTTGGTTTCAATAGCACTCACATGTCTAACCTCATTCCTGTGACCTGCTTATTTTAAAAATGCTAGGCATATTTACTGCTGTTAAGTGATATTGATATTAATAAGCAAAATGTTCACAATGAGCAGGATGGGGAAATTTGATAGATTACATAATAACTTTAGCTATTAATGCCTAATTCTTATAAGAGCTACTATGATCTTTATAGATTGTGAGAATATTTTAGGACTATAGTTCTTATATCCATGCTTCCTATATCCTTTCTTAGATAGTGTCAAAGGACTGTTAGCTAATTTAAGAGGGGAAGAAAATCCTTGGCTTTTTATTATATATATGATATTCATCTATTCCAAATAATATTTCATCAGTATTTAACATATTTCATACTAATTTTCTAAGGAAAGGGATATCCAAGAAGGGGATGGAATTAGAATTTAGGTGCCTAAGTCTTGTTTCTTATTTCCTAAACTTGGGGTCATGTGTCTCACCCATCCCTTAACCTATTGCACCCCTCCCTCCATTCAACAAGCCCCCGCCTCAGGATCCCAGGCTTCTGTATTTTCTGCTTTACCATTTGTATTTATTTTCCCCTGTCCAACCCTATTTTTGGGGGGATAATTTGAATCTTAATGTGAATAGAGTATATTATCAACATTTGTCAAACTCTGTCATGGATTTGAGAGATGTTAAGCAAGCAGGGTTCTGGAAACATCGTATTCCATACCCCATGCTCAGGGTATATGCATTTTAAATCCTCCCCTTGCAATTTCAAAATGCAAGTTAACATGTGAAAGTTTCTGAAAGTGAAACAAGAAACTTATTTTACTTTGTTTTGCAGTTAAACAAGCCAACTCATTTGCTAGAGGGAAGACCAATCTGGCTGTATCTATTACTATCCCTAAATAGATATATTTCTTAACAACAGCTTAAGCTGGGTAACTTTTGTCAAGAAGAAGAGATAAATTAAAAGGAAAATCTTAGTATATAGATAGTCCTCTAATTCCCTCTGCAAAAAGCTCTTATAGACTCATGCTTAGGTCAGAAAGTTTTCCTCCAGCATGGGGGTGTAGGTATCTGATAAAGGCAAGTTTGTTTTTAGAAATGTGATTGGGGCCAGATCGTAAAAACAAAACAAAACTTTTAACGAGTTCAAGATATATCATATCCATACTGGGAAACCATCAGAACTTTTTAAAAGAGAAGGTACATGAGAAGATCTGTGTTGTCAAATATAATTGGAAAGGCAGGAGAGAGGTGGAGTGGGAAGGAGACTGTGACTCAAGCAGCCAATTTTAAGTTGTTATAGTCAACCCCGTGGAAATGTTGAGGTCCTGAACTGGGATCACAACTATAAAAATGGATTGAGAAACACTTTTGAGGAAGATTTAACACGAGAAAATAGGGGGAGGTAATGTGTCACGTGGACTCAGTTTTCTAGCTTCGGTTGACAATGGTAATGTAATTAACTGAAACAAAGAAGAAAGAAGAAAAAACTGGGAGATGGAGGGCTGGGCCTAATGAGTTTGATTTTGGTCATATACAGGTAATGAGAACAAGCTGTTTTAAATGAAACCTTCCTTGCTAGAGTTGCCTCCGGGAGAAAGGGGCAGTGAGATAGTCTCTCTAGGCATCTTGCCCACATATTGCCAACAGGGCCCATGCCTCTCTCTCTTTTCTTGTTGACTGAGTAGTGACCACTCTGACATTTTCCATGGTTTTGCCTCATGGGGTTCTGTCTATCTGTCAAATTTTTCTTTCAATCACTGTGAGTAAAAGGCAAGGACAAAGTGATTTAAGGGGAAAAAACTTGCAAAACTACTACTGTGACCATGACTTTAGTCCATAAATAAAAGTAATAAGGGCACTGGTGCAGTCAAAAGTTACATTATGTCTTTGCAAAGGGATTTGAATTTTTAAGGTTAATATTATCAAAGAGAAATGTGTAATTCTTTCTAAACCAGATGATTGTTAATAAGACACTGAAGTGTCAACTCACGTGAAGGCTACCCCAAGACAGAGAGAGAGTGAATACAGGTTCAGTCAGTATAGCTAGAGTAAGCAGGTGCCTATGTGGTATAATGTGAAGTAACCAATGGACTCAATAGCAAAATCATTGGTTTTGTTTTTAGGTGGAGGGTGGCAGAGATAAAATTGCTCCCACAAAGACATAAATAAAGTGGGCTTTAATACTGATAGAATCAAGGACTCTGTGACTTTGAATAAGTCAATTAATTTTTGAAGTTTATTATCTTCATCTTAAAAAATGGCCTAATAATAGCTGCCTTGCTTTTATCACCATGCCATTATAAGTATCAACTGAGATTATATGTAAAAGTATTTTATAGTCTATAAAGGGATAAACTCATGCACAAGATTAATATTTTCAGGCTGAAGCACGAAATTGTCCAGTAAAAATGAAATATGATATTTTAAAGAGATAATGCTGCTGTTAGTGCAAATTAAGAGATTAGCTGATAAGGCCAATGAATAATTTAAATGGGGAAATGGGTTAAAATATTTAGGCAGGGGGCTGACAGGAAAACACTTGGCTTCTGGGAAGAAGGAAAGTATTTTTAGAGTGAGGATAGGTACATGGTATGAGATGAAGATCACTAAATCAGGCTATTCCTATAATTTTTCATAGCGTTAATCCTGTTGAAATTAATATGCATTTAAAATCTGCTATTTTGAGTTCTGAATAATAACTGAATTAATACATTTAATAGGAAGTAAGGATGCAGTAACTAGGACTGTACATTTAGATGGTATCATAGGAAATTTGAGGGTGCTTTTCCAAGTAATTCTTAGAAGAGCATCTCTCCCACATTGACTCCTCTTCTATCCTCAAGATACACATACATGTACACATGCACGCACACACATGCCCACACACACCATATCCATATACAGTGCTGTCTTCTCTGTCCTGGAATGTCTTTGCTCTTCAAACCTTTACTTGGATAATATGAAACAATGCTTCAGGACTCAGTCTAGGTATCATCTTCACTTTCCCAGGCCTCCAGAGTGGGCTCTTTGTGGTTCTCATGTACTCTGTGCATGCTTTATCATGGTACTGTTACAAAGTTAGAAATAATATTACATCACACAGAAACGTATTTACCTCTCTCTAAGGGCTGTGAGGTCTCTGAATTTAGAATCATATGAAATTAGTTTTTATTTTCATTGGATCTAGCACAATGTCTCATATATTAAAAATGTTATCAAACATTCAGTTTTTAGCTTCTGGAAGACGGGAGTTCCTATTGTGGCACAGCAGAAATGAATCCCACTAGTATCCATGAGGATTCGGGTTCTATCCCTGGCCTCACTCAATGGGTTGGGGATCCGGCGTTGCCGTGGATCCTGCGTTGCTGTGGCTGTGGCGTAGGCCAGCAGCTGTAGCTCGGACTCCCTAGCCTGGGAATTTCCGTATGCCACAGTTGTGGTCTTAAAAAAAAACAAAAAACAAAAAAAAAATTGGAAGATGCCGCGCAGTGGTATAGTAGTAATGGCAGTGTAGGAGGGTTAGGAGGCAGATATGTGATTCTCAAATAATAATCTGTCAAGCCCTTTATTTTACACTTTTTAAGATTTATGAATCCATTTGTTTCCTTTTCAATGTTCAGCATTTACAATGTTTCAGACACTGTGGGAAAAAAAAGATTAATCTGAGATAGGACTTATAGGGTGGTGGGAATACAAGGTATATGACTAAATGTATGGCACAAAGGCAAAAACAAAATGTTTAGAAAGGCAGGGGAGGATCACGTAGAGTTCAGGCTTTCAGTTCAAATGCCTACTTTCTAATCCTTGCTCTACCATTCACTAACATGCAGCCTTAAAAAAGTTACTTAACCTTTCTGTGCCTCAGTTTACTCATCCAAAAAAGAGGATACTAGCACTGTGTACATTATTATTTCGTTGTTAGCATTATGTGAGTTAATATCTGACAAAATTATTCCTAGTCATTGCTATTTGGGGATTTTTAAATTATTTCCATGCAGCAGTGGGAGTATTGTGCCTATAAGCATCAACACCTTTTTAGGCTTTAGATATTTCTTCTTCTTCTTGTTTTTTTGTCTTTTAGGGCAGAACTGGCAGCATATGGAGATTCCCAGGCTAGGGGTCAAATCAGAGCTGTAGCTGCTGGCCTACACCACAGCCACAGCAACATGGAATCTGAGCTGCCATCTTCAACTTACACCACAGCTCACGGCAATGCCAGATTCTTAACCCACTGAGCGAGGCCAGGGATCAAACCTGCGTCCTCATGGATGCTAGTTGGGTTTGTTAACCACTGAGCCACGATGGTAACTCCTAGATATTTATTATTAAATTATCTTTTAAAATTACTATCCTACTTATTTTAACAACTATTAATGAGTTCATTAGTTTTCTTGCAACCTTACCAACATTTGTGTTTTTTTTTTATTATAGATGCATAATAGCATTTCATAGTTTAAAAAATTGCACAGATATAGTTGGTATGGTTGAACATTCTTATATTCTGATTCTATTTGTATTCCTCTTGTGTGAATCATTTATGATTTTGCTCCTCCTTTGGCAGAATGTGTGCTGAATATAAAGAGATGATTCTGATAGCCTATTTGGCATTCCATAATAGATGTTGAACATTTCCTCCTTCCAAAACAATTTCTTCCCTTGGTTTGCAAAGCTATAAATACTTTTCTGTATTTCCTTTGACCTCCGTTGGTTGCTCCTTCTGATCTTGCTTTGCTGGCTCATTTTGTGACTGTTTTTTAAGTCTTGATGTTTTATATTCTCCCCACAGATGAACAAGCAGGTTTATATACTGTCTATATGCTGATGACTCTCACATTTATATTTCCATTCCAAACTTCTCTTCTTCAGCTTTGTTTACTCCAAATCTTGGAGGTCAAAACAGCAATAAATCTCAACATGTCCCAATATAAATTCTTGATTTGTTCCATTCCCCATTGGTTCCCCCTTTGTAGTTTTTCTTTAAGGCCATACCTGTGGCATACAAAAGTTCCCAGGCCAGGGGACAAACCTGAGCCACAGCAGTGATCTAAGCTGCTGCATCGACAATACTGATCTTTAACCTACTGCACCAAAAGAGAACTCCCTTTTTATAATATTTTAAGTCTGAAACAAATAGTACTGCCAGTATTCATGTTGCACAAACATAAAAATTTAGGGTTATTTTGATATCTCCCTCCTCCAAAACAGTCACTGTCTTTAAATTTTGCCTTCTTTGTATCGAATCTGTCCCATTCTCTTCTTTGATAGCTATCAAACTCAAGAAACTACTCTCTTGTCTAAACTAGTAACAGATTCTTGAGAGATCTCCTTTTACCCTACTTTGTCACACTTTTAGCATTCAAATTTAACAGGCAACTTTTACTGCTTTAAACTTCCTAACATCCTACTGACATTAGAATAAAGATCGGAGTCCTGAATACAGTCTACAAAGCACTGCATTGTCTGTCCTGTCTTCTCACTGCTCTCACTTAGGACCATTATTCTAATTGCTATCTGTTCTATCATGTCATCACGTCATGCTCTTGCCATCTCAGGGTGTCGGCACAAGCTGTTTTCTCTGCACTATTTCCCTTTATCTAGATAATCCCCATCCTTTATCAGTGAGCTCAAGTCATGTACATGGGAAACCTTCCTTGAGGTCATGACTCTATAAGGTCCCTCTGTAGCTATACTTACTATAGCTTGGGTTTTTTTCATAACAGTTATCATTAGCATAATTAAATATTTGATGAAGTAATTAGTTAAATAATTGAATTCCTCAATAGATTGTAAGCTTAACAAGAGCAAAGAGAAGTAACTAGTAAGTATTGATGACATATATATGCACATATGTACACATATGCATATGTGATATATGTTTATATACACACACACCACATATTATCATACACATATACCTTGGTCCTCTTACTTAACCTTTTTGAACATCATCTTTTTTAGTTTTTCACATGAAAATTTCTATTCTAAGTACCCCACAAAATTATTGTAAAATTATAAATGATTATATATATATGTAAACCCCTTGTAAATTTGATAATAAGATATAAATATTTCCCCAACTTTATTTAAATAGACTATTTTCATTTGAAACCTATGGGATTTCAAACATGTATTTGAATAATATTTGGTGGCTTATGTTAGATTTGAGATAAGCTGAGTTGGTGCCCAACTTGTAAAATAGACTGGATTTTAAATTTGCCCTCCCTCGGAGTTCCCATCGTGGCTCAGTGGTTAACAAACCCGACTGGCATCCATGAGGATGAGGGTTCGATCCCTGGCCTCGCTCAGTGGATTAAGGATCCAGCGTTGCCGTGAGTGTGGTGTAGGTCGCAGATGCGGCTCGGATCCCCCATTGCTATGGCTGTGGCCTAACCTGCGAACCTCCATATGCCTCCGATGTGACCCTATAAAAAATAAAAATAAAAAATAAATTTGACCTCCCTTCCTTTTTCTGGCAGGTATCTGGCAGTGTCATCATTAAAGGTCACCTAACCTTGAATTGGATTGCACCTTAGCTTCCTTCTGCACTAAATGAAAAAAAAAAAAAAAAAGGTGACAACCAAAGAGAGGTCTAGGGGCTCACTCTCTCCAGACTGATTAAAACCACCATGATTTAGGGAATTTATATGATAAAGAATATGTGTTTTCCTGGTTGAAACATAACATATATTTTAGTCCCTATATGGCACTCTATGAGGTGCACAGTCTAGTCATAGGATGTTAAAAAAGATTCTCAAAGGCAAACAACAGAGTCTTTTCCTCCTACATTTTTTTATTCTGTTCCACATGGGAAGCAGATGAACAAGGTATTTTGAAAGAGGAGGATGTGGGAGACTACTGTGCAGTTTGCTCTGTTGGGTCAGCAGGATCTCACAAACTAAGTGAAGTTGTTATAAATTGATTTATGCTTCCATAAGAAAATCCTGGGACCATAAGAGCATTTCTATGCAGGATGGGATGGTGTTATATATCAGCAACAGTAATGAATAGAGGGGCTAGAGAATAAATCAGAGTGAAAGGACGCTCCTATATTAAATATTAATCCAAAAGTGAGAACTATGCTAAAGAGATGAATAACAAATGAATATAAAAATGTCCAAAGGAAAAGATTTAAGGCACAGTTTATAAGTTAATCCAGTTATTTTAACTTCATTTAATGTAGGTTGAGTACTCAACACTTTCTAATTGGGTCTGATTATAATTATATAAGAACAAAATACAAAATTTAGGAAAATATTCTTTTGTACTACATGTGCTTAATTATATATGTACATATGAAAACATTATTAAAATAATATTTGTTTTCATATATAATGAATGTAAACCTACCTTTAAATATATTGGGAACTCTTTTTATAGGTACATGTATTTGTGTGTGTGTGCATATCCTATCCATCATTGATCTATCAATCTATCTATCTAATCTGTTATCAATTAGCTTTGCATGTATATAGAAAATTATTTCATGTAAATAATTTGCTTTATAATGTTGAAGGAATTTCAACTTGAGAATCTTTCCATTTTGTTTAACTTATTAATGCCTGATAGACCAAATTCATTATGAAGACCTACAATTAGTTATGTACTTGACAAAATTTTAATTGCAACCACTAACTTTAAAGATTCCAATTAATTTTAAAGATTCACACTAACAATTCTGAAAAATTGAACTAAAATTTTATTTATATAATGATTACATCTTCTATACTGATCTTTTTATATTTTTGCATAATTTTGATTAAAAGGAAATGCATGTATTGTTTTAGGTTTTGCTATAATTAAGATATTAAAATGTGTAATAAAACATGATGCATATTTTAAATTTGTAACATAATTTAGTATTAGAGAAAAGATGGGTAAAATGAAAGGCCCAATGATCTTGAACTGGATCCTTTATACATGACATTAAGGTTGTTTCTACACAATGGAAAGAGGATAAATGTGGTAAACATAATATTGACATTTGTTAATCCACAGAGAAATATAATCCAGATAATTTAGAATTTTCACTGGGCATGTAATTTATTTTATTTATTTATTTTTTATTTTTTTATATACTGATTTTTCTTTTTTTGAATCTAAACAAAGCATTTAAAAATTTTATTTTATCCTATTTTTTTGTTTCCCCAATACATTTTTTTTTTCTACTCTACAGCATGGTGACCCAGTTACACACAAATATACACATTCTATTTTTGCATCATGCTCCATCATAAGTCACTAGACATATTTCCCTGGGCTACACAGCAGAATTTCATTGCTAATCCATTGCAAAGGCAATAGTCTGCATCCATTAACCCCAAGCTCCCAATCCACTGCACTCCCACCCCCTCCTACTTGGAAACCACAAGTCTATTCTCCAAGTCCATGATTTTCTTTACTATGGAAAGGTTCATTTGTGCCATATATTAGATTCCAGATATGAGTGATAACATATGGTATTTGTCTTTCTCATTCTGATATACTTCACTCAGTATAAGAGTCTCTAGTTCTATCCATGTTGTTGCAAATGGCATTATTTTGTTCCATTTTATGGCTGAATAGTATTCCATTGTGTAATATATACCACATCTTCCTAATCCATTCATCTGTCGATGGACATTTGGGTTGTTTCCCAAATTGTGAATAGAGCTGCAATGAACATGTGGGTGCATGTGTCTTTTTTAAGGAACATTTTGTCTGGATATATGCCCAAGATGGGATTGCTGGGTCATATGGTAGTTCTATGTATAGATTCCTAAGGTACCTCCATACTGTTCTCCATAGTGGCTGTATCAGTTTACATTCCCACCAACAGTGCAAGGGGGTTCTCTTTTCTCCACACCCCTTCCAGCACTTGTTATTTGTGGACTTATTAATGATGGCCATTCTGACTGGTGTGAGGTGGTATCTCATGGTAGTTTTGATATGTATTTCTGTAATAATCAGGGATGTTGAGCATTTTTCCTGTGCTTGTTGGTCATCTGTACATCTTCCTTGGAAAAATGTCTATTCAGGTCTTTTGCCCATTTTTCCATTGCGTTGTTGGCTTTATTGCTGTTGAGTTGTATAAGTGTCTTGTATATTTTAGAGATTAAGCCCTTGTCAGTTGCATCATTTGAAAGTATTTTCTCCCATTCTGTAAGTTGTCTTTTTGGTTTCCTTTTCTGTGCAAAAGCTTCTCCAGTTTGATTAGGTCCCATTGGTTTATTTTTGCTCTTATTTCTGTTGCTTTGGGAGACTGACCTGAGAAAATATTTATAAGGCTGATGTCAGAAAATGTTTTGTCTCTGTTCTCTTCTAGGAGTTTGATGGTGTCTTGTCTTATGTTTAAGTCTTTAAGCCATTTTGAGTTTATTTTTGTGCATGGTGTGAGGGTGTGTTCCAGTTTCATTGATTTGCATGCAGCTGTCCAGGTTTCCCAGCAATGCTTGCTGAAAAGACTTTCTTTTTCCCATTTTATGTTCTTGCCTCCTTTGTCGAAGATTAATTGACCATAGGTGTCTGGGTTTATTCCTGGGTTTTCTTTTCTGTTCCATTGGTCTGTCTGTCTGTTTTGGTACCAGTACCAACTGTCTTGATGACTGTGGCTTTGTAATATTGCCTGAAGTCTGGGAGTGTTATGCCTCCTGCTTGGTTTTTGTTTCTCAGGATTGCTTTGGTGATTCTGGGTCTTTTGTGGTTCCATATAAATTTTTGGATTGTTTGTTTTAGTTCTGTGAACAATGCCTTGGGTTATTTCATAGGGATTGCATTGAATCTGTAGATTGCTTTGGGTAGTATGGCCATTTTTACAGTATTAATTTTTCCAGCCCAGGAGCGTGGAATATCTTTCCATTTCTATACATCTTCTTTAATTTCCTTGATTACTATAATATAGTTCTTGGCATATAGGTCTTTTGCCTCCTTGGTCAGGTGTATTCTCATATATTTGATTTTTTGAGGTGCAATTTTAAAAGGTACTGTGTTTTTGTATTCCTCTTCTACTATTTCATGTTAGTATACAGAAATGCAACTGATTTCTGAATGTTAATCTTATATCCTTCTGCTTCACTGAATTTGTTGATCACTTCGAATAGTTTTTGGGTTGAGTCCTTAGGGTTTTCTATATATATGGTATCATGTCATCTACATACAGTGACAGTTTTACCTCTTCTCTTCCTATTTGGTGCCTCTTATTTCTTTTGCTCACTGTGGCTAGGACTTCCAATATTATGTTGAATAACATTGGTGAGAGTGGACATCCCTGTCTTGTTCCAGATTTTAGTGGGAAGGCTTTCAGCTTTTCTCCATTGAGTATTAGATTTGCTATGGGGTTTTTTTTTTGGTTTTTTTTTGCCATTTCTTGGGCCGCTCCCATGGCATATGGAGGTTCCCAGGCTAGGGGTCGAATTGGAGCTGTAGCTGCCAGTCTACACCAGAGCCACAGCAACACGGGATCCGAGCTGCGTCTGCGACCTACATCACAGCTCATGGCAACACCAGATCATTAACCCACTGAGCAAGGGCAGGGATCAAACCCGCAACCTCATGGCTCCTAGTCATATTCGTTAACCACTGTGCCATAACGGGAACTCCATGTGGTTTTGTAATAAATGGCTTTGATTATGTTAAGGAATGTTCCCTCTATACCCACTTTGGTAAGAATTTTTTCATGAATGGATGTTGGACTTTGTCATATGCTTTTTCTGCATCTCTTGAGATGGTTATCTGGTTTTTGACTATTCTTTTGTTAATGTGGTGCATGACACTGATTGATTTGCATATGTTGAACCACCCTTGTGAACCTGGGATGAATCCCTCCTGGTTGTGGTGTATGTTCTTTTTGATATGTTGTTGGATTCGCTTAGCTAAAATTTTATTGAGAATTTTTGCATCTATATTCATCAAAGATATTGGCCGATAGTTTTCTTTTTTGTTGGTATCTTTGTGTGGTTTTGGAATTATGGTGACATCATAGAATGTCTTGGGGAGTGTTCCTTCTTCTTCAACCTTTTGAAAAAGTTTAAGGAGGTACAGTCTAAGTTCCTCTTTGTATGTTTGGTAGAATTCACCTGTGAAGCCATCTGGTCCTGGACTTTTATTTGTAGGGAGTGTTTTTATGACATATTCAATTTCATTTCTAGTGATTGTCTGTTCAATTGATCTATTTCTTCTTGATTCAGTTTTAGTAGTCTGCAAGTCTCTAGAAAGTTGTCCATTTCTTCTAGGTTGTCAAATTTGTTGGCATACAATTGTTCATAGTATTCTCTCATGGTTTTTTGTATTTCTTCAGTATCCATTGTAACTTCTCCTTTTTCATTTCTTATTTTGTTTATTTGGGTTTTTTTTTTTCTCTCCTCTTCTTGGTGAGTCTAGCCAGAGGTTTGTCAATTTTGCTTACCTTTTCAAACAACCAGCTCTTGATTTGATTGATTTTGTCTATTGTTTTTTGAATCTCTGTTTTATTGATTTCCTCTTTGATCTTTATGATTTCTTTCCTTTTGCTGACTTTAGGTTTTATTTGTTTTTCTTTTTCTACTTCATTTAGGTGTGGGGTTAAGTTGTTGATTTGAGATTTTTCTTCTTTTTTGAGGAAGGCCTGTATTGCTATACTTCCCTCTGAGCACTGCTTTTGTGGTGTTCCATAGATTTTTAGTGGTTGCGTCTTCATTATCATTTTCCTTGAGGCATTTTTAAATTTTCTTCTTGATTTCCTCATTGACCCATTGGTTTTTTAGTAGCATGTTGTTTAGTTTCCATGCAGTAGGTTTTTTCTCATTTCCTTCCCTGTGGTTGATTTCTAGTTTCATGCCATTGTGGTCAGAGAATATACTTGAAATAATTTCTATACTCCTGTATTTGTTGAGGTTCACTTTGTGCCCCAATATTTGATCAATTCTTGAGAATGTTCCACGTGTACTTGAGAAGAATGTATATTCTGATTTTTTTGGTTGTAATGTCTCGAAAATGTTGATTAAGTCTAACTTTTCTCTTGCGTCATTTAGGATCTCTGTTACTTTATTGATTTTCTGTGTAGAGGATCTGTCCGTTGATGTGACAGGGGTGTTAAAGTCTCTTACTATGATTGTGTTCCCATCAGTTTCTCTTTTTATGTCTGTTAGTATTTGTTGTAGGTATCTGGGTGCTCCTATATTA